>NC_041015.1:39496633-39819562 GCF_004193775.1 Glycine soja
ACCTATATAAATAAATTAATTTAGAAACGGAAATTAAAATAATAAAACGTAACTTATATAATAAGATTATGGGAAAAATAAACAGATATAGTAATTTCATAATATTTTCTTAAATAAGTACAAGTGGTATGATAATTCTTCTCAACAGATAGTCTGTTTAACCAAGTATGATTAATTAATTAATTAATTAATTAATTTCTGTTCGTTGGAATAACTATAAAAAATAAAATAAAAAATTGTTACAGAGCAATAATAGAAACATTATAGTGAAATAACTTTAATCTGAAACTAAATACTCATATTATTACGTGCTCAACAGTGAGCCCACCCAAGTTAGGTTCCAAATGTTGTTTTGTTATTATACAGGTATGATCACCGTAGGCTTGTGTATCTAGCTTGCTACGTGGTGGGAACTCCTGTAATAAATTTAGCACAAATGACATTAGGTTAGCGATCTCAAATTTAACAATCAAAGTGATGCATCCAAGCTTTTGGTTGCATGTAGTATGTTACCTCAAGAATCTTAATGACGTTTGGATTTACACCAGCAATCGTTTCTCTAGCAAATTCTTCATCAGTCATCCATGCAGACTTATCCACTTCACTAAATAAAAACAGTTCAAAATTCACCCACATGATTAAATATGTTGAATAAAAACAGGAGTATATTGATAATATTCTACATATTCAAAATGTGTAGCATACCCTGCATCACTTTAGGTGGTGGATACTTGAGGAACTGTTCGCCATCAGTTCGAAAAATTTCCTTGATCACTGGTATAATGGCGATCTTGCTAAGAAAGTTTGTAGGTAGTGTAACTCCACCTTCATAGAGTTTGTGCACTTCAGCAAAGTTATCAAACTCAAGGCTCAAAAGATTTCCATCAAACGCATCAGTCAACACAGGCAACACTTTAACAGACCATTCTAAATCTAGCTTCCCCTAACCATTTACCCAAATTAAAAATAAATTAGTAATAAGTAAATAAGTAAAACACCCACCCAGACACACACCACGTGCTTAACCACAAGGAACACTTTATTAGGTCCCACTTTATTGAATTTAGTTGTGCAAATTAAAAATTACATTTTTACTCACTGTCACCTTGAACAGCTACTGGTAACTCATCAATAAACATAGGTTAAGAATGTTAATAATCTAAAAAAACAATATATTATGGCCGTGATTGCAGCCACTACACCGTTATTCAAAACTTTACAGAGGCCGCTTTGCGCTACTAAAGTGCGCTATTGATGCAGATCTTTGATCACTGAGTAGAACAGAACACACTACGGCTTGACTTGGTTGAAATTTCACATAAAAAAATGTTAAACTAATTTTGAAGAAAACCCTAAGCCATAGCATTCAGCCATATAAATAACATTACGAGGCTAGGGCACGAAGCCATGAATGAGGGGAAGAGAAAGTCTTAGTCACAAACTATGAAAAACAAAACGAATGGCTTAATTCACTGGTCAGCCTATAGTTGTTCATGAAAAAGTAGATAGGAACACTCTAAACCAGACTTGATTGAATTTTACATGAAATATGTGACACTAATTTTGAATAAAACCCTAAGAAAAAGCATTCAACAATATAAATAAAATTAGGGCAAAAAACCAATGACGCGTACCTCTATGTTGATTTAGCTCTAGTCTGTGACTCGATTATGAAGATAGGTAGAGAGAAAACAAATACTAAGATAAAACGAAAATCAAAGTAGTAAACTTGAAATATTTAAAAAGGAAGAAAGAACGTACCTGAGCAAGATTTGCAGGAAGCGAAAGAGGACAAGCAAAAGATGAGTGACTTTGAGTTCTTCTGGAAGTTTCACGCTTGAATAGCTCTATGATGGGAAACACTGTTTTTTCAAATTAATTATTACTAACTTTTTTTTTTCTTTATTTTGCCATTATTTAAAAATACATTATTATTTATATTTTCTTTCTTCCTGTTTTTTTTTCTCTTCACACCCTTGCAACTCTTTAAAAAAAAAATTGAGTTATCACCAATTCACCATAACTCAGGAACTTAAATAATTATTTTTAAGCAATGGATCCACCCTAGCTCCAAGAAATTATGAAAAGTGGGAAGAAAATTAATGAAACTCAGTAGTGAAACAAAATTTTAACACAAGTTAATAATAAAATTCAATATATATTTTTTTATCTAATGCAAAACGACCTAAGAACATCTATTGTGTTGAATTGCTTGCTTATTGAATTGTTGAAGTAATTTTTTAATGGGTCATACACATTACGCTACACTTAAAATCTTTTACTATTTCTCTTTTTTTTAAAAGCAAACTATTATGTTCTCTAATAACATACAATCATGAGTTTCTTAAATAATGGGTCTAGTTGAAATTATTTATTGAAAAATAATTTTAAATATTAGAGAAATAGACCTCATAAATAATTAAAAATAACATGTGATAGTCTCAATGTTTATCATAACATCATTTTGTCAAACAAATAAAGTTGACGGCAAAATCTAAAGATAAAGAAAAGTTTGAAGACTTTGACAAGCCAAATATTTTTTCAAATATTAAAATTAGAATTTTAAAAAAATAGACTGAAAATAATTAATCCGAAATGTTTTTTCTTTGTTTCTTCTTTCCTAAATGAGTATTAAAATAACTTTTGACAAAAAAAATTCATCACTATTTAAATATAATTCTTTTTCTTTGTTTCTTCTTTCCTAAATAATTTTTTTATTAAATTTATTAACAAAAAATTCACATAATTAACAAATGAGGTTAAAAATAATAAAAAAATGACAAATGTAATAAAAATAAATTACATGTAGATTATAATTAACTCTAAATTTAAAGACTTAAAACATAATTTTCATGTCTCATGAAAATATTTTTATTTTTGTTTTGAAAAATTTTGTTTAAAAATAATGAAAATATCATTTTTTTTAAATCCTACAAATATATGAGATAACTATAATTATTTAAATTAAATCTCTGCAACATATATTTTCAATAAATCAAATTAATATATACAAATATTTTAATTTATTTTTAAATTAAAGATAATACGATAATATAAATATAGTAGACCCAGAGGCTCTTCGCTATGCGAAGGTATGGGGGAGGGAATATTGTACGCAGCCTTACCCTTGCATATGTAAAGAGGCTATTTCCGGATTCGAACCCATGACCAACAAGTCACCAAGGCACAACTTTACCGCTGCACCAGGGCTCGTCCTCTATAATTGTTTTTACCAACATTCTATAAAAATTCTATAAAAGTTAAACTCTATTATTAAAAACAGTTTTTTTTTATATTTTCAAATTAACTAATATCAAATAATTTATATAAATGTGTGTTATATTTAAATGATAATCATGAAATAATAAAATTAAAATTACGAAATTCATTTTAAAAATTTAGTTTAATTTTTAAATGTTTACCTTTTGAATTTATTATTGTTTATTAATTATTATATTTTTTTAATTAAAATATAATTAATAACGCAATATATGATTTTTTTAAAATTTATAAATAATTAAAAAAAGTTTATATTAACATCATTAGTTAACATTGGTTTTTCAAAAACCGATGTTAACATGTATGCATTAACATCGGTTTTTTGAAAAACCGATGTTAAGAATGATACTTTATTTATAAATATGTCACCGCATTTAACTTAACATCGATTTTATCCAAAACCGATGTTAATAAACCGATGTTAAAACAGCTTTTTGTAGTAATGAATGTGCCAAATGCTGGTCTAAACATGCTTTTCGTGCAAAACTATTCATATGTCCATCTCTTTTGAAGGACTAATACTTGGTCAAAAGGGGATTTATTTTCTTGCAGGATATAGACAAAAGGTGATTTATTCCCTGAAGCTGGTCTACATAATAGAGTTGGTGGTCTCATCATTGTTCGACATCTTCACTTGTTTTCCTAGTGTGAGTTCTGCTTGCTTCATATGTACTTATTTACATAATATTAATTTATTTATATGATGCTTAATTATATGTACTTATGATAATTAGTAAAAAATTAAAGTCAAATAATTTTTAAATTTTCAGGTTATATTATGGTTTTATTATATACATAATTTAATATTTAATATTATATAATTCTTATATTATATAATTTAATATTATATACATAACTTTCAGCTTATGCATAATTTTTATATTTTTAATATTATATACATAATTTTCAGCTTATATATAATTTAATATTATTATATAATTTTAAAATTTTGACCTTATCATAATTACTTGACAATAATAAATTTTAAATTTTCAACTTATACATAGATTTTAGTTAATTTAATATTATATTATTAATCTAACTAAGCAGCATTTTATATAATCTTAATAAATATAAATAATTATTTTTATTATCAATTTATAATATTAAATTTATATATAAAAATTAATTTAGATATAACTACTTTCTACATCGCTCGTTTGATAACCGATCTAGAATGTAATCTTTTCTACATCGTTGCTTATGTCAGCACGACTTAGAAACCATGTAGAAAGTAGTTTTTCTACTACGTTCCTGTTCTTAATTTGCAACAACTTGCTTAGGGGCGTCTTTCTAAAACGGTCCTGTAACGACCGTTGTTGAATGATCCGTGCTATACAACGTCGTTAGTTTCAAAGACGGGCGTCCACCGTCTTTGAAATGCTTATTTCACCAATGTAAAACGCAGTTTTCTTAGTAGTGAGTGGAACAATTTAAAGAGAAGTTGTCCAGGTTACCTTCTTTATGGGGAAAAAGAACAAGTGACAGTTGCAGCAATGCATGCCAAATTAAAAGTAGAGAATGTTCTGCATGATATCTCACTACATACAAATTCCCCGCCAGTGAAGGCACTGCAACATATATATAAATCCGGAGGCTGTCGTTTATGTGTTTTCTAACTGAAAAGCCAGTGTCATCATGTCCTCTATCAGTACACATGCATGCATGCCTAGCATATCATAAAATGAGAAAACATCGTGCAACCACCTTTTTCATTTGTCAACTCTAAACATTAAATTTTTTGGATAAAAATGCTATATGAATGGAGTTGTCTCTATTAAACGGATTTACTAAGTTTAAAAGTATATTTACATTTTCTTTTATACAACCATTACTTAATTATGTTCTAACTCGAGGTAATCTACAAGGTGTGGTGTTAGAAATATCCCCTCTTACGATCATATCAATATAACTAATAGTAATAGACTGAAAAAAGACCCATACATTCGTGCAACAAACCTATTTATGAATGTGGTGAACGCGCTGAACACTGACAAAAATCCTTGTACTTGATGAATGGAGAACTTAATTTTGTGATCGAGAATAAAATACCCTTAAAAATTTACTTATATCTTGAATTTGCAATTAAATTTGTTGGAACATGATAAAAATATGGTAAAAGCGTGTCACTAATAATAAATTAAAAGTTAGGTCAAACAGGTTTAATAGTTAGCCAAAAAAATTGATAAATCAAGTTATCTAGGACAATTAAAAAATTATACTACAAGTCTAATTGAATCAATTCAAAATTAGTTTAAATCATATTTTTAAATTGGATGACTAAGTTTTTGGTTTATGAATTTTTCAAATTTTGGGTTTTAGTCTAGAAATTATTTTTAGCTGGTCAAGATTTCTAATATTTTATTCTGTTACATTTTGTAATCTTCGTTGTTAGATTGTGTTGTTAAATGGTAACATGTCTTTGAGACTGTCTTATGTTATTTTTATAATTAATTATTTAATGAGTTCGTTATCTAGCTACTAAAACCGCCAAAAATTGCACATCACACAAATAAAACTTTGTTCCTCCCAGATCAAATCCAAGAACAAAATAACAAACCTCAAACACAATACAACATAAATCCACCCAAATCAAACATGTTTTTCAACTTGAACCAAAAAAATAAATAAATAACACATTCATGACAAATCCAAATCTAGAGTCATATTCAAGTTCGAACCAAAAAAGGAAACAAACCCAAAAACTGCAAAACCCAGATCTCGTCGGTGGCAGCGTTGATCCAGATCTCGTCGGTGACAACGTTGATCCAGATCTCGTTAGTGGCCGCACAAACGTTGTTGCTGGAGCACAATGGTCGACAGATTGTTGATCTGGATTTCCTCCATATTGATTTGTTGGTAGAACACCCTTTAGCCGAAGTCGCTCTCAATTTTCTCTCCCACCATCGCCCCTCCCTGGCCGCCAAGATCCATGTGACTCTTCTCTTTCACGTGGTTGCAAAGCATCTCTAGTGGCGACCAATCTCCTGGAAGGAGATCATTTGGGACTAAGATCTGAGTGTGTGTGAGTGAGAGTAGTGTGTGTCTGTAGCGACCAATCTCCTCAACCAATTTTTTTTACCAGCAAATCTGTAATGTTATTTCTTACCTGTGCTTTTTTCAATTTCTATTTCTGATATTTTAGTTTGGAATTGAGTGGGGTTATGTGTTTACATATGTTTGGTTGAAGTTTTGATTTGAGCTTTTCTGATGATTGAATTGAAGCTAGATTGAATGGACTTAGTAAGATAGGGAACGATTTTCTAGTGCTTTTAGCTGTCATAAATCGATTAACATTGTTTGAACTAATTTATCAGATTTTTTTACGGTTTCTAACTGCAAAAAATGAATTCCGTTAAATAATTAAAAAAAAAACATGTGAGGATGTCACTGGTCGTCACGTTATAATTTGACGACACAGTCTAATGATACGGACTAAAACATATAACATAATGAAAGTTCACCAACATTGATTAATCAAAATTTTGTTTAGACACTAAAATAAAAAATTTGAAAAAGTTCATGAATTAAAACTCAATCAGTCCTTTTAAATTTTTTAAGTAAAAATATTTTTGTGACAAATAAATATCTAAGTTTTTTTCAATGAAGGTAGGAGAGATAGACAAAAGCAAGGTATCAATCCCAACTAGGTTGACATTGAGAGTTTTACCCTACACCGTCAAACCTCTGAGATAAGATTAATAAAATATAAAGGCCATACATAAAAAACATGGGGAACCAAACCATACCCACGGGAGAAGACAAGTCCAAAAAAGGAAAAACTATACCTGTAGGAAGGTATGTTAGGTATGTTCCTGCATGCAGAGATCATCCAAAATGAAAGATCGATGGTTGCAAATCCCACCAACAAATATCTAAGTTAACAAATTTTCTTCGACAATTAAAAAAATATATGTTAGCATAAGTTCACGCACGTATCAAAGAATATTACTAGTCTTTTATTAAATTTTATCTTGCAAAACATATAATCTTTTTATATTAATTTAAAATTTTACTTAATAATTTTTATTTTTATTACTTAAAATATTATATCATATATATAAACATAAAATATGTTTATAGTCTCTTTAAAAAAATTTAAATCCGATTTTAGTCTACTAAATTTTTTTATCCTATTTTCATCTCTAATTTTAAAATATTCTATTTTTATTCTCAAAGTTGTCGTAATTAGCATTTAATAATGGTTATAAACTGTCAGAAATTTAACTAACAAGTAGAGTATTTTCAAATTAGTGTGACAAAAATAAGACAGAATATTTTGAAGAATTAAAACCAAATTAGAAAAAATTAAGTAGAAAAAATATATTTTCCTGTATATATATTTTTATTATTTAATTATATTTCACTTATAACTAAATAATAAATTACATAAATTTTTTTGTGTTCAATATTCAGTCTTATTTAAGAAACTGATTAAAACTAGTATGTATATTTGTTAAGTATAGTCAGTGGCAAGCAACTCTAGTCGAGGTAGGAGAGTTACGGGTACGTTCACCCGCAAACTTAAATTGAGCTAAACCGATCAAAACAGTTTGGATTTGGTCATTACATATTTGGGTCAAAATCAAATTGAATTAATCAAAATTATTCATGTATGGATTATGGTATAGATTTAAATTTATAGACCCATTGACCTAACCCGTGAACCTGTAATTAAAATATAAATTTCATTATATATACAATTAAGTGGACCATGATGTCAAAGAAAGCAGGAGGAAAATACATCTCCAACTGACACAGTATAATTGTAGCCTCGTTTTCCAAGTCATCAAACTTGACCGGATCAAAGACTTTGCTACATATGGCATTGAAGAAAAAGCACAGGCGAGTTATGACTAACATGACTTTGTTAGGCAAAATGTATCGTATGGCCACAGCTAACAATTGTTGCATCAACACGTGACAATCATGAGACTTTAACCCCACCAGCTTAAGCTCTTTGAACTGCACAAGGCTCTTAATATTTGAAGAGTATCCTTGTGGGACTTTAACCCGGCGCAGACACTGGCACAAACTGATCTTCTCCTTTCTGGATAAAGTATGACAAGCTGGAGGCAGGTATATTTTTTTACCATCAGACCTTGGATGCAACTGCGATCGTATGCCCATGTCAGCTAGATCTTGACGGGTATTTAGACCATCTTTCGTCTTGCCCTGAATGTTAAGGAGTGTCCCAATGACACTATCACATACATTTTTCTCTACATGCATAACATCAATACAATGTCTAACATCTAAATCAGATCAGTACGGAAGATCAAAGAAAATGGACCTCTTCTTCCATATGCAACTATTACTTTTATCATTCTTTTTTGGTCTTTCCAAATACAGTATTAAGGTGTTCAACCCGCTGGAAGACCTGCTCACCAATTAACGGTATCCGCGTAGTTTCGTGCTCTTGACTTCCATTAAAAGCTTTTTTCAATCTTCTGTAAGGGTGATGAGCTTTTAGAAAACGGCGATGTCTAGTGTACACTATTTTTCTACCATATTTCAGTTGTATGTAGATTGTGTCTTCTTCACAGATGGGGCATGCATGATGACCCTTAACACTATAACCGTTGAGATTCTCATATGCTGGAAAGTCATTAATGATACAAAAAAGCATTGCACGCATATGGACTGTTCTCATCAGAGAAATGTGCTTTACTGTAGACCTATACTGACATTTGTTAAATACTGAAATGCATATGGCCATGCTGGGTTTTCAAGTGGTATCTTGGGGTGAAAGTTATTGAACCAGGGGTTGATAAATTTGGAATTTCTTTTAATAAGGCACGAAAGTACAACCTTTCCTGTGTTTTCCTTTTTTTTTTATTATATTTGGAACAAGGCTACATGTGTATGGCTCATTTATTGTGACATTTTCATGAATAATGACGTGAAATTCAAATCATCATATCTTATTCTAATGGAACTTTAAGGCTGATGTGACGTGAACTTCAAATGGATCTACTCGTGAATTAATTTTTTTTGTGATGTTTAAGTGCCTGAAGCAAATATAAATGTGCTTGTTTCTTGGTAAATGTTTTGTAATTTGTAAATGTGTAAAATTTATTATGAGCTTGAACCTTTTGATATTCGAAATAAAATTTCGTTTATTGTTGATACTATTTTTATGAGCTTGATCTCTTGTACTCTTTTATTTTTATTTGCTGTTTATGATAAAAAAGTATTTTTTTATTAAACTTATTTATAATCTCTTAATATTAATATTATTTATTATTTTGATATTTTATACACTCTTTTATAATGATATAATTGTATAAATAATAATCATTATCAATTAAAACTTAAAGGTAATAGATTAAAAAAATTCTTAAAAATTACTACTAACAAATAGAAAGAAACAAATCCCTTCGTGCATGTATTTTCTATCGAAAAGCGTGGCAATAAAATTACACTGTCTGGTTATAATTTGAGTGTAGATGTGAGACAAATTAATTGATTATAATAGAATGATAAAACTACATAAGTTTGAAAGTTTTCATAACGTGTTTATGAACTTATTATGTAAAAGTATTAAATATATTTTTTTATTAAAAATTTTTAATTAAAAAAGTGATTGTGCAGGGTCCAAAAGATAAAGGTATTCTTTAAAGGGTGGAAGGGCACGATTGTAATTAAAAATATAAAACACTATGGTTGAGAGAAGAAACTCTATTAAAATTTTACAGAGTATTTATTTAATAATTTAAGGTTTTTTTTTACCAAAGTAATCTTAAATTTTATAAATATAAGAAATGTTCATATACATTTTTTTATGTCATCAATTTTTTATGATTAATTTTTATCAAAAATCATTGATTAATTCCCCTATCATGAGATTTTTTTTTCTAATTATGTTTTTTTATCAACAATACTCAAGTTAAAGATTTTGTTTTAGAAATTCAAATATAGTCTTATTCGACAATGTAATATAGGTGATCATACAGAAATTTAACAAAACACACACAACAAGATGTTATTTTTCTTGTAGACATAATTTAAATAATAAGACCTAGAATATAATTTCATAAGAACTTACCTATATAAATAAATTAATTTAGAAACGGAAATTAAAATAATAAAACGTAACTTATATAATAAGATTATGGGAAAAATAAACAGATATAGTAATTTCATAATATTTTCTTAAATAAGTACAAGTGGTATGATAATTCTTCTCAACAGATAGTCTGTTTAACCAAGTATGATTAATTAATTAATTAATTAATTAATTTCTGTTCGTTGGAATAACTATAAAAAATAAAATAAAAAATTGTTACAGAGCAATAATAGAAACATTATAGTGAAATAACTTTAATCTGAAACTAAATACTCATATTATTACGTGCTCAACAGTGAGCCCACCCAAGTTAGGTTCCAAATGTTGTTTTGTTATTATACAGGTATGATCACCGTAGGCTTGTGTATCTAGCTTGCTACGTGGTGGGAACTCCTGTAATAAATTTAGCACAAATGACATTAGGTTAGCGATCTCAAATTTAACAATCAAAGTGATGCATCCAAGCTTTTGGTTGCATGTAGTATGTTACCTCAAGAATCTTAATGACGTTTGGATTTACACCAGCAATCGTTTCTCTAGCAAATTCTTCATCAGTCATCCATGCAGACTTATCCACTTCACTAAATAAAAACAGTTCAAAATTCACCCACATGATTAAATATGTTGAATAAAAACAGGAGTATATTGATAATATTCTACATATTCAAAATGTGTAGCATACCCTGCATCACTTTAGGTGGTGGATACTTGAGGAACTGTTCGCCATCAGTTCGAAAAATTTCCTTGATCACTGGTATAATGGCGATCTTGCTAAGAAAGTTTGTAGGTAGTGTAACTCCACCTTCATAGAGTTTGTGCACTTCAGCAAAGTTATCAAACTCAAGGCTCAAAAGATTTCCATCAAACGCATCAGTCAACACAGGCAACACTTTAACAGACCATTCTAAATCTAGCTTCCCCTAACCATTTACCCAAATTAAAAATAAATTAGTAATAAGTAAATAAGTAAAACACCCACCCAGACACACACCACGTGCTTAACCACAAGGAACACTTTATTAGGTCCCACTTTATTGAATTTAGTTGTGCAAATTAAAAATTACATTTTTACTCACTGTCACCTTGAACAGCTACTGGTAACTCATCAATAAACATAGGTTAAGAATGTTAATAATCTAAAAAAACAATATATTATGGCCGTGATTGCAGCCACTACACCGTTATTCAAAACTTTACAGAGGCCGCTTTGCGCTACTAAAGTGCGCTATTGATGCAGATCTTTGATCACTGAGTAGAACAGAACACACTACGGCTTGACTTGGTTGAAATTTCACATAAAAAAATGTTAAACTAATTTTGAAGAAAACCCTAAGCCATAGCATTCAGCCATATAAATAACATTACGAGGCTAGGGCACGAAGCCATGAATGAGGGGAAGAGAAAGTCTTAGTCACAAACTATGAAAAACAAAACGAATGGCTTAATTCACTGGTCAGCCTATAGTTGTTCATGAAAAAGTAGATAGGAACACTCTAAACCAGACTTGATTGAATTTTACATGAAATATGTGACACTAATTTTGAATAAAACCCTAAGAAAAAGCATTCAACAATATAAATAAAATTAGGGCAAAAAACCAATGACGCGTACCTCTATGTTGATTTAGCTCTAGTCTGTGACTCGATTATGAAGATAGGTAGAGAGAAAACAAATACTAAGATAAAACGAAAATCAAAGTAGTAAACTTGAAATATTTAAAAAGGAAGAAAGAACGTACCTGAGCAAGATTTGCAGGAAGCGAAAGAGGACAAGCAAAAGATGAGTGACTTTGAGTTCTTCTGGAAGTTTCACGCTTGAATAGCTCTATGATGGGAAACACTGTTTTTTCAAATTAATTATTACTAACTTTTTTTTTCTTTATTTTGCCATTATTTAAAAATACATTATTATTTATATTTTCTTTCTTCCTGTTTTTTTTTCTCTTCACACCCTTGCAACTCTTTAAAAAAAAAATTGAGTTATCACCAATTCACCATAACTCAGGAACTTAAATAATTATTTTTAAGCAATGGATCCACCCTAGCTCCAAGAAATTATGAAAAGTGGGAAGAAAATTAATGAAACTCAGTAGTGAAACAAAATTTTAACACAAGTTAATAATAAAATTCAATATATATTTTTTTATCTAATGCAAAACGACCTAAGAACATCTATTGTGTTGAATTGCTTGCTTATTGAATTGTTGAAGTAATTTTTTAATGGGTCATACACATTACGCTACACTTAAAATCTTTTACTATTTCTCTTTTTTTTAAAAGCAAACTATTATGTTCTCTAATAACATACAATCATGAGTTTCTTAAATAATGGGTCTAGTTGAAATTATTTATTGAAAAATAATTTTAAATATTAGAGAAATAGACCTCATAAATAATTAAAAATAACATGTGATAGTCTCAATGTTTATCATAACATCATTTTGTCAAACAAATAAAGTTGACGGCAAAATCTAAAGATAAAGAAAAGTTTGAAGACTTTGACAAGCCAAATATTTTTTCAAATATTAAAATTAGAATTTTAAAAAAATAGACTGAAAATAATTAATCCGAAATGTTTTTTCTTTGTTTCTTCTTTCCTAAATGAGTATTAAAATAACTTTTGACAAAAAAAATTCATCACTATTTAAATATAATTCTTTTTCTTTGTTTCTTCTTTCCTAAATAATTTTTTTATTAAATTTATTAACAAAAAATTCACATAATTAACAAATGAGGTTAAAAATAATAAAAAAATGACAAATGTAATAAAAATAAATTACATGTAGATTATAATTAACTCTAAATTTAAAGACTTAAAACATAATTTTCATGTCTCATGAAAATATTTTTATTTTTGTTTTGAAAAATTTTGTTTAAAAATAATGAAAATATCATTTTTTTTAAATCCTACAAATATATGAGATAACTATAATTATTTAAATTAAATCTCTGCAACATATATTTTCAATAAATCAAATTAATATATACAAATATTTTAATTTATTTTTAAATTAAAGATAATACGATAATATAAATATAGTAGACCCAGAGGCTCTTCGCTATGCGAAGGTATGGGGGAGGGAATATTGTACGCAGCCTTACCCTTGCATATGTAAAGAGGCTATTTCCGGATTCGAACCCATGACCAACAAGTCACCAAGGCACAACTTTACCGCTGCACCAGGGCTCGTCCTCTATAATTGTTTTTACCAACATTCTATAAAAATTCTATAAAAGTTAAACTCTATTATTAAAAACAGTTTTTTTTTATATTTTCAAATTAACTAATATCAAATAATTTATATAAATGTGTGTTATATTTAAATGATAATCATGAAATAATAAAATTAAAATTACGAAATTCATTTTAAAAATTTAGTTTAATTTTTAAATGTTTACCTTTTGAATTTATTATTGTTTATTAATTATTATATTTTTTTAATTAAAATATAATTAATAACGCAATATATGATTTTTTTAAAATTTATAAATAATTAAAAAAAGTTTATATTAACATCATTAGTTAACATTGGTTTTTCAAAAACCGATGTTAACATGTATGCATTAACATCGGTTTTTTGAAAAACCGATGTTAAGAATGATACTTTATTTATAAATATGTCACCGCATTTAACTTAACATCGATTTTATCCAAAACCGATGTTAATAAACCGATGTTAAAACAGCTTTTTGTAGTAATGAATGTGCCAAATGCTGGTCTAAACATGCTTTTCGTGCAAAACTATTCATATGTCCATCTCTTTTGAAGGACTAATACTTGGTCAAAAGGGGATTTATTTTCTTGCAGGATATAGACAAAAGGTGATTTATTCCCTGAAGCTGGTCTACATAATAGAGTTGGTGGTCTCATCATTGTTCGACATCTTCACTTGTTTTCCTAGTGTGAGTTCTGCTTGCTTCATATGTACTTATTTACATAATATTAATTTATTTATATGATGCTTAATTATATGTACTTATGATAATTAGTAAAAAATTAAAGTCAAATAATTTTTAAATTTTCAGGTTATATTATGGTTTTATTATATACATAATTTAATATTTAATATTATATAATTCTTATATTATATAATTTAATATTATATACATAACTTTCAGCTTATGCATAATTTTTATATTTTTAATATTATATACATAATTTTCAGCTTATATATAATTTAATATTATTATATAATTTTAAAATTTTGACCTTATCATAATTACTTGACAATAATAAATTTTAAATTTTCAACTTATACATAGATTTTAGTTAATTTAATATTATATTATTAATCTAACTAAGCAGCATTTTATATAATCTTAATAAATATAAATAATTATTTTTATTATCAATTTATAATATTAAATTTATATATAAAAATTAATTTAGATATAACTACTTTCTACATCGCTCGTTTGATAACCGATCTAGAATGTAATCTTTTCTACATCGTTGCTTATGTCAGCACGACTTAGAAACCATGTAGAAAGTAGTTTTTCTACTACGTTCCTGTTCTTAATTTGCAACAACTTGCTTAGGGGCGTCTTTCTAAAACGGTCCTGTAACGACCGTTGTTGAATGATCCGTGCTATACAACGTCGTTAGTTTCAAAGACGGGCGTCCACCGTCTTTGAAATGCTTATTTCACCAATGTAAAACGCAGTTTTCTTAGTAGTGAGTGGAACAATTTAAAGAGAAGTTGTCCAGGTTACCTTCTTTATGGGGAAAAAGAACAAGTGACAGTTGCAGCAATGCATGCCAAATTAAAAGTAGAGAATGTTCTGCATGATATCTCACTACATACAAATTCCCCGCCAGTGAAGGCACTGCAACATATATATAAATCCGGAGGCTGTCGTTTATGTGTTTTCTAACTGAAAAGCCAGTGTCATCATGTCCTCTATCAGTACACATGCATGCATGCCTAGCATATCATAAAATGAGAAAACATCGTGCAACCACCTTTTTCATTTGTCAACTCTAAACATTAAATTTTTTGGATAAAAATGCTATATGAATGGAGTTGTCTCTATTAAACGGATTTACTAAGTTTAAAAGTATATTTACATTTTCTTTTATACAACCATTACTTAATTATGTTCTAACTCGAGGTAATCTACAAGGTGTGGTGTTAGAAATATCCCCTCTTACGATCATATCAATATAACTAATAGTAATAGACTGAAAAAAGACCCATACATTCGTGCAACAAACCTATTTATGAATGTGGTGAACGCGCTGAACACTGACAAAAATCCTTGTACTTGATGAATGGAGAACTTAATTTTGTGATCGAGAATAAAATACCCTTAAAAATTTACTTATATCTTGAATTTGCAATTAAATTTGTTGGAACATGATAAAAATATGGTAAAAGCGTGTCACTAATAATAAATTAAAAGTTAGGTCAAACAGGTTTAATAGTTAGCCAAAAAAATTGATAAATCAAGTTATCTAGGACAATTAAAAAATTATACTACAAGTCTAATTGAATCAATTCAAAATTAGTTTAAATCATATTTTTAAATTGGATGACTAAGTTTTTGGTTTATGAATTTTTCAAATTTTGGGTTTTAGTCTAGAAATTATTTTTAGCTGGTCAAGATTTCTAATATTTTATTCTGTTACATTTTGTAATCTTCGTTGTTAGATTGTGTTGTTAAATGGTAACATGTCTTTGAGACTGTCTTATGTTATTTTTATAATTAATTATTTAATGAGTTCGTTATCTAGCTACTAAAACCGCCAAAAATTGCACATCACACAAATAAAACTTTGTTCCTCCCAGATCAAATCCAAGAACAAAATAACAAACCTCAAACACAATACAACATAAATCCACCCAAATCAAACATGTTTTTCAACTTGAACCAAAAAAATAAATAAATAACACATTCATGACAAATCCAAATCTAGAGTCATATTCAAGTTCGAACCAAAAAAGGAAACAAACCCAAAAACTGCAAAACCCAGATCTCGTCGGTGGCAGCGTTGATCCAGATCTCGTCGGTGACAACGTTGATCCAGATCTCGTTAGTGGCCGCACAAACGTTGTTGCTGGAGCACAATGGTCGACAGATTGTTGATCTGGATTTCCTCCATATTGATTTGTTGGTAGAACACCCTTTAGCCGAAGTCGCTCTCAATTTTCTCTCCCACCATCGCCCCTCCCTGGCCGCCAAGATCCATGTGACTCTTCTCTTTCACGTGGTTGCAAAGCATCTCTAGTGGCGACCAATCTCCTGGAAGGAGATCATTTGGGACTAAGATCTGAGTGTGTGTGAGTGAGAGTAGTGTGTGTCTGTAGCGACCAATCTCCTCAACCAATTTTTTTTACCAGCAAATCTGTAATGTTATTTCTTACCTGTGCTTTTTTCAATTTCTATTTCTGATATTTTAGTTTGGAATTGAGTGGGGTTATGTGTTTACATATGTTTGGTTGAAGTTTTGATTTGAGCTTTTCTGATGATTGAATTGAAGCTAGATTGAATGGACTTAGTAAGATAGGGAACGATTTTCTAGTGCTTTTAGCTGTCATAAATCGATTAACATTGTTTGAACTAATTTATCAGATTTTTTTACGGTTTCTAACTGCAAAAAATGAATTCCGTTAAATAATTAAAAAAAAAACATGTGAGGATGTCACTGGTCGTCACGTTATAATTTGACGACACAGTCTAATGATACGGACTAAAACATATAACATAATGAAAGTTCACCAACATTGATTAATCAAAATTTTGTTTAGACACTAAAATAAAAAATTTGAAAAAGTTCATGAATTAAAACTCAATCAGTCCTTTTAAATTTTTTAAGTAAAAATATTTTTGTGACAAATAAATATCTAAGTTTTTTTCAATGAAGGTAGGAGAGATAGACAAAAGCAAGGTATCAATCCCAACTAGGTTGACATTGAGAGTTTTACCCTACACCGTCAAACCTCTGAGATAAGATTAATAAAATATAAAGGCCATACATAAAAAACATGGGGAACCAAACCATACCCACGGGAGAAGACAAGTCCAAAAAAGGAAAAACTATACCTGTAGGAAGGTATGTTAGGTATGTTCCTGCATGCAGAGATCATCCAAAATGAAAGATCGATGGTTGCAAATCCCACCAACAAATATCTAAGTTAACAAATTTTCTTCGACAATTAAAAAAATATATGTTAGCATAAGTTCACGCACGTATCAAAGAATATTACTAGTCTTTTATTAAATTTTATCTTGCAAAACATATAATCTTTTTATATTAATTTAAAATTTTACTTAATAATTTTTATTTTTATTACTTAAAATATTATATCATATATATAAACATAAAATATGTTTATAGTCTCTTTAAAAAAATTTAAATCCGATTTTAGTCTACTAAATTTTTTTATCCTATTTTCATCTCTAATTTTAAAATATTCTATTTTTATTCTCAAAGTTGTCGTAATTAGCATTTAATAATGGTTATAAACTGTCAGAAATTTAACTAACAAGTAGAGTATTTTCAAATTAGTGTGACAAAAATAAGACAGAATATTTTGAAGAATTAAAACCAAATTAGAAAAAATTAAGTAGAAAAAATATATTTTCCTGTATATATATTTTTATTATTTAATTATATTTCACTTATAACTAAATAATAAATTACATAAATTTTTTTGTGTTCAATATTCAGTCTTATTTAAGAAACTGATTAAAACTAGTATGTATATTTGTTAAGTATAGTCAGTGGCAAGCAACTCTAGTCGAGGTAGGAGAGTTACGGGTACGTTCACCCGCAAACTTAAATTGAGCTAAACCGATCAAAACAGTTTGGATTTGGTCATTACATATTTGGGTCAAAATCAAATTGAATTAATCAAAATTATTCATGTATGGATTATGGTATAGATTTAAATTTATAGACCCATTGACCTAACCCGTGAACCTGTAATTAAAATATAAATTTCATTATATATACAATTAAGTGGACCATGATGTCAAAGAAAGCAGGAGGAAAATACATCTCCAACTGACACAGTATAATTGTAGCCTCGTTTTCCAAGTCATCAAACTTGACCGGATCAAAGACTTTGCTACATATGGCATTGAAGAAAAAGCACAGGCGAGTTATGACTAACATGACTTTGTTAGGCAAAATGTATCGTATGGCCACAGCTAACAATTGTTGCATCAACACGTGACAATCATGAGACTTTAACCCCACCAGCTTAAGCTCTTTGAACTGCACAAGGCTCTTAATATTTGAAGAGTATCCTTGTGGGACTTTAACCCGGCGCAGACACTGGCACAAACTGATCTTCTCCTTTCTGGATAAAGTATGACAAGCTGGAGGCAGGTATATTTTTTTACCATCAGACCTTGGATGCAACTGCGATCGTATGCCCATGTCAGCTAGATCTTGACGGGTATTTAGACCATCTTTCGTCTTGCCCTGAATGTTAAGGAGTGTCCCAATGACACTATCACATACATTTTTCTCTACATGCATAACATCAATACAATGTCTAACATCTAAATCAGATCAGTACGGAAGATCAAAGAAAATGGACCTCTTCTTCCATATGCAACTATTACTTTTATCATTCTTTTTTGGTCTTTCCAAATACAGTATTAAGGTGTTCAACCCGCTGGAAGACCTGCTCACCAATTAACGGTATCCGCGTAGTTTCGTGCTCTTGACTTCCATTAAAAGCTTTTTTCAATCTTCTGTAAGGGTGATGAGCTTTTAGAAAACGGCGATGTCTAGTGTACACTATTTTTCTACCATATTTCAGTTGTATGTAGATTGTGTCTTCTTCACAGATGGGGCATGCATGATGACCCTTAACACTATAACCGTTGAGATTCTCATATGCTGGAAAGTCATTAATGATACAAAAAAGCATTGCACGCATATGGACTGTTCTCATCAGAGAAATGTGCTTTACTGTAGACCTATACTGACATTTGTTAAATACTGAAATGCATATGGCCATGCTGGGTTTTCAAGTGGTATCTTGGGGTGAAAGTTATTGAACCAGGGGTTGATAAATTTGGAATTTCTTTTAATAAGGCACGAAAGTACAACCTTTCCTGTGTTTTCCTTTTTTTTTTATTATATTTGGAACAAGGCTACATGTGTATGGCTCATTTATTGTGACATTTTCATGAATAATGACGTGAAATTCAAATCATCATATCTTATTCTAATGGAACTTTAAGGCTGATGTGACGTGAACTTCAAATGGATCTACTCGTGAATTAATTTTTTTTGTGATGTTTAAGTGCCTGAAGCAAATATAAATGTGCTTGTTTCTTGGTAAATGTTTTGTAATTTGTAAATGTGTAAAATTTATTATGAGCTTGAACCTTTTGATATTCGAAATAAAATTTCGTTTATTGTTGATACTATTTTTATGAGCTTGATCTCTTGTACTCTTTTATTTTTATTTGCTGTTTATGATAAAAAAGTATTTTTTTATTAAACTTATTTATAATCTCTTAATATTAATATTATTTATTATTTTGATATTTTATACACTCTTTTATAATGATATAATTGTATAAATAATAATCATTATCAATTAAAACTTAAAGGTAATAGATTAAAAAAATTCTTAAAAATTACTACTAACAAATAGAAAGAAACAAATCCCTTCGTGCATGTATTTTCTATCGAAAAGCGTGGCAATAAAATTACACTGTCTGGTTATAATTTGAGTGTAGATGTGAGACAAATTAATTGATTATAATAGAATGATAAAACTACATAAGTTTGAAAGTTTTCATAACGTGTTTATGAACTTATTATGTAAAAGTATTAAATATATTTTTTTATTAAAAATTTTTAATTAAAAAAGTGATTGTGCAGGGTCCAAAAGATAAAGGTATTCTTTAAAGGGTGGAAGGGCACGATTGTAATTAAAAATATAAAACACTATGGTTGAGAGAAGAAACTCTATTAAAATTTTACAGAGTATTTATTTAATAATTTAAGGTTTTTTTTTACCAAAGTAATCTTAAATTTTATAAATATAAGAAATGTTCATATACATTTTTTTATGTCATCAATTTTTTATGATTAATTTTTATCAAAAATCATTGATTAATTCCCCTATCATGAGATTTTTTTTTCTAATTATGTTTTTTTATCAACAATACTCAAGTTAAAGATTTTGTTTTAGAAATTCAAATATAGTCTTATTCGACAATGTAATATAGGTGATCATACAGAAATTTAACAAAACACACACAACAAGATGTTATTTTTCTTGTAGACATAATTTAAATAATAAGACCTAGAATATAATTTCATAAGAATTTACCTATATAAATAAATTAATTTAGAAACGGAAATTAAAATAATAAAACGTAACTTATATAATAAGATTATGGGAAAAATAAACAGATATAGTAATTTCATAATATTTTCTTAAATAAGTACAAGTGGTATGATAATTCTTCTCAACAGATAGTCTGTTTAACCAAGTATGATTAATTAATTAATTAATTAATTAATTTCTGTTCGTTGGAATAACTATAAAAAATAAAATAAAAAATTGTTACAGAGCAATAATAGAAACATTATAGTGAAATAACTTTAATCTGAAACTAAATACTCATATTATTACGTGCTCAACAGTGAGCCCACCCAAGTTAGGTTCCAAATGTTGTTTTGTTATTATACAGGTATGATCACCGTAGGCTTGTGTATCTAGCTTGCTACGTGGTGGGAACTCCTGTAATAAATTTAGCACAAATGACATTAGGTTAGCGATCTCAAATTTAACAATCAAAGTGATGCATCCAAGCTTTTGGTTGCATGTAGTATGTTACCTCAAGAATCTTAATGACGTTTGGATTTACACCAGCAATCGTTTCTCTAGCAAATTCTTCATCAGTCATCCATGCAGACTTATCCACTTCACTAAATAAAAACAGTTCAAAATTCACCCACATGATTAAATATGTTGAATAAAAACAGGAGTATATTGATAATATTCTACATATTCAAAATGTGTAGCATACCCTGCATCACTTTAGGTGGTGGATACTTGAGGAACTGTTCGCCATCAGTTCGAAAAATTTCCTTGATCACTGGTATAATGGCGATCTTGCTAAGAAAGTTTGTAGGTAGTGTAACTCCACCTTCATAGAGTTTGTGCACTTCAGCAAAGTTATCAAACTCAAGGCTCAAAAGATTTCCATCAAACGCATCAGTCAACACAGGCAACACTTTAACAGACCATTCTAAATCTAGCTTCCCCTAACCATTTACCCAAATTAAAAATAAATTAGTAATAAGTAAATAAGTAAAACACCCACCCAGACACACACCACGTGCTTAACCACAAGGAACACTTTATTAGGTCCCACTTTATTGAATTTAGTTGTGCAAATTAAAAATTACATTTTTACTCACTGTCACCTTGAACAGCTACTGGTAACTCATCAATAAACATAGGTTAAGAATGTTAATAATCTAAAAAAACAATATATTATGGCCGTGATTGCAGCCACTACACCGTTATTCAAAACTTTACAGAGGCCGCTTTGCGCTACTAAAGTGCGCTATTGATGCAGATCTTTGATCACTGAGTAGAACAGAACACACTACGGCTTGACTTGGTTGAAATTTCACATAAAAAAATGTTAAACTAATTTTGAAGAAAACCCTAAGCCATAGCATTCAGCCATATAAATAACATTACGAGGCTAGGGCACGAAGCCATGAATGAGGGGAAGAGAAAGTCTTAGTCACAAACTATGAAAAACAAAACGAATGGCTTAATTCACTGGTCAGCCTATAGTTGTTCATGAAAAAGTAGATAGGAACACTCTAAACCAGACTTGATTGAATTTTACATGAAATATGTGACACTAATTTTGAATAAAACCCTAAGAAAAAGCATTCAACAATATAAATAAAATTAGGGCAAAAAACCAATGACGCGTACCTCTATGTTGATTTAGCTCTAGTCTGTGACTCGATTATGAAGATAGGTAGAGAGAAAACAAATACTAAGATAAAACGAAAATCAAAGTAGTAAACTTGAAATATTTAAAAAGGAAGAAAGAACGTACCTGAGCAAGATTTGCAGGAAGCGAAAGAGGACAAGCAAAAGATGAGTGACTTTGAGTTCTTCTGGAAGTTTCACGCTTGAATAGCTCTATGATGGGAAACACTGTTTTTTCAAATTAATTATTACTAACTTTTTTTTTTCTTTATTTTGCCATTATTTAAAAATACATTATTATTTATATTTTCTTTCTTCCTGTTTTTTTTTCTCTTCACACCCTTGCAACTCTTTAAAAAAAAATTGAGTTATCACCAATTCACCATAACTCAGGAACTTAAATAATTATTTTTAAGCAATGGATCCACCCTAGCTCCAAGAAATTATGAAAAGTGGGAAGAAAATTAATGAAACTCAGTAGTGAAACAAAATTTTAACACAAGTTAATAATAAAATTCAATATATATTTTTTTATCTAATGCAAAACGACCTAAGAACATCTATTGTGTTGAATTGCTTGCTTATTGAATTGTTGAAGTAATTTTTTAATGGGTCATACACATTACGCTACACTTAAAATCTTTTACTATTTCTCTTTTTTTTAAAAGCAAACTATTATGTTCTCTAATAACATACAATCATGAGTTTCTTAAATAATGGGTCTAGTTGAAATTATTTATTGAAAAATAATTTTAAATATTAGAGAAATAGACCTCATAAATAATTAAAAATAACATGTGATAGTCTCAATGTTTATCATAACATCATTTTGTCAAACAAATAAAGTTGACGGCAAAATCTAAAGATAAAGAAAAGTTTGAAGACTTTGACAAGCCAAATATTTTTTCAAATATTAAAATTAGAATTTTAAAAAAATAGACTGAAAATAATTAATCCGAAATGTTTTTTCTTTGTTTCTTCTTTCCTAAATGAGTATTAAAATAACTTTTGACAAAAAAAATTCATCACTATTTAAATATAATTCTTTTTCTTTGTTTCTTCTTTCCTAAATAATTTTTTTATTAAATTTATTAACAAAAAATTCACATAATTAACAAATGAGGTTAAAAATAATAAAAAAATGACAAATGTAATAAAAATAAATTACATGTAGATTATAATTAACTCTAAATTTAAAGACTTAAAACATAATTTTCATGTCTCATGAAAATATTTTTATTTTTGTTTTGAAAAATTTTGTTTAAAAATAATGAAAATATCATTTTTTTTAAATCCTACAAATATATGAGATAACTATAATTATTTAAATTAAATCTCTGCAACATATATTTTCAATAAATCAAATTAATATATACAAATATTTTAATTTATTTTTAAATTAAAGATAATACGATAATATAAATATAGTAGACCCAGAGGCTCTTCGCTATGCGAAGGTATGGGGGAGGGAATATTGTACGCAGCCTTACCCTTGCATATGTAAAGAGGCTATTTCCGGATTCGAACCCATGACCAACAAGTCACCAAGGCACAACTTTACCGCTGCACCAGGGCTCGTCCTCTATAATTGTTTTTACCAACATTCTATAAAAATTCTATAAAAGTTAAACTCTATTATTAAAAACAGTTTTTTTTTATATTTTCAAATTAACTAATATCAAATAATTTATATAAATGTGTGTTATATTTAAATGATAATCATGAAATAATAAAATTAAAATTACGAAATTCATTTTAAAAATTTAGTTTAATTTTTAAATGTTTACCTTTTGAATTTATTATTGTTTATTAATTATTATATTTTTTTAATTAAAATATAATTAATAACGCAATATATGATTTTTTTAAAATTTATAAATAATTAAAAAAAGTTTATATTAACATCATTAGTTAACATTGGTTTTTCAAAAACCGATGTTAACATGTATGCATTAACATCGGTTTTTTGAAAAACCGATGTTAAGAATGATACTTTATTTATAAATATGTCACCGCATTTAACTTAACATCGATTTTATCCAAAACCGATGTTAATAAACCGATGTTAAAACAGCTTTTTGTAGTAATGAATGTGCCAAATGCTGGTCTAAACATGCTTTTCGTGCAAAACTATTCATATGTCCATCTCTTTTGAAGGACTAATACTTGGTCAAAAGGGGATTTATTTTCTTGCAGGATATAGACAAAAGGTGATTTATTCCCTGAAGCTGGTCTACATAATAGAGTTGGTGGTCTCATCATTGTTCGACATCTTCACTTGTTTTCCTAGTGTGAGTTCTGCTTGCTTCATATGTACTTATTTACATAATATTAATTTATTTATATGATGCTTAATTATATGTACTTATGATAATTAGTAAAAAATTAAAGTCAAATAATTTTTAAATTTTCAGGTTATATTATGGTTTTATTATATACATAATTTAATATTTAATATTATATAATTCTTATATTATATAATTTAATATTATATACATAACTTTCAGCTTATGCATAATTTTTATATTTTTAATATTATATACATAATTTTCAGCTTATATATAATTTAATATTATTATATAATTTTAAAATTTTGACCTTATCATAATTACTTGACAATAATAAATTTTAAATTTTCAACTTATACATAGATTTTAGTTAATTTAATATTATATTATTAATCTAACTAAGCAGCATTTTATATAATCTTAATAAATATAAATAATTATTTTTATTATCAATTTATAATATTAAATTTATATATAAAAATTAATTTAGATATAACTACTTTCTACATCGCTCGTTTGATAACCGATCTAGAATGTAATCTTTTCTACATCGTTGCTTATGTCAGCACGACTTAGAAACCATGTAGAAAGTAGTTTTTCTACTACGTTCCTGTTCTTAATTTGCAACAACTTGCTTAGGGGCGTCTTTCTAAAACGGTCCTGTAACGACCGTTGTTGAATGATCCGTGCTATACAACGTCGTTAGTTTCAAAGACGGGCGTCCACCGTCTTTGAAATGCTTATTTCACCAATGTAAAACGCAGTTTTCTTAGTAGTGAGTGGAACAATTTAAAGAGAAGTTGTCCAGGTTACCTTCTTTATGGGGAAAAAGAACAAGTGACAGTTGCAGCAATGCATGCCAAATTAAAAGTAGAGAATGTTCTGCATGATATCTCACTACATACAAATTCCCCGCCAGTGAAGGCACTGCAACATATATATAAATCCGGAGGCTGTCGTTTATGTGTTTTCTAACTGAAAAGCCAGTGTCATCATGTCCTCTATCAGTACACATGCATGCATGCCTAGCATATCATAAAATGAGAAAACATCGTGCAACCACCTTTTTCATTTGTCAACTCTAAACATTAAATTTTTTGGATAAAAATGCTATATGAATGGAGTTGTCTCTATTAAACGGATTTACTAAGTTTAAAAGTATATTTACATTTTCTTTTATACAACCATTACTTAATTATGTTCTAACTCGAGGTAATCTACAAGGTGTGGTGTTAGAAATATCCCCTCTTACGATCATATCAATATAACTAATAGTAATAGACTGAAAAAAGACCCATACATTCGTGCAACAAACCTATTTATGAATGTGGTGAACGCGCTGAACACTGACAAAAATCCTTGTACTTGATGAATGGAGAACTTAATTTTGTGATCGAGAATAAAATACCCTTAAAAATTTACTTATATCTTGAATTTGCAATTAAATTTGTTGGAACATGATAAAAATATGGTAAAAGCGTGTCACTAATAATAAATTAAAAGTTAGGTCAAACAGGTTTAATAGTTAGCCAAAAAAATTGATAAATCAAGTTATCTAGGACAATTAAAAAATTATACTACAAGTCTAATTGAATCAATTCAAAATTAGTTTAAATCATATTTTTAAATTGGATGACTAAGTTTTTGGTTTATGAATTTTTCAAATTTTGGGTTTTAGTCTAGAAATTATTTTTAGCTGGTCAAGATTTCTAATATTTTATTCTGTTACATTTTGTAATCTTCGTTGTTAGATTGTGTTGTTAAATGGTAACATGTCTTTGAGACTGTCTTATGTTATTTTTATAATTAATTATTTAATGAGTTCGTTATCTAGCTACTAAAACCGCCAAAAATTGCACATCACACAAATAAAACTTTGTTCCTCCCAGATCAAATCCAAGAACAAAATAACAAACCTCAAACACAATACAACATAAATCCACCCAAATCAAACATGTTTTTCAACTTGAACCAAAAAAATAAATAAATAACACATTCATGACAAATCCAAATCTAGAGTCATATTCAAGTTCGAACCAAAAAAGGAAACAAACCCAAAAACTGCAAAACCCAGATCTCGTCGGTGGCAGCGTTGATCCAGATCTCGTCGGTGACAACGTTGATCCAGATCTCGTTAGTGGCCGCACAAACGTTGTTGCTGGAGCACAATGGTCGACAGATTGTTGATCTGGATTTCCTCCATATTGATTTGTTGGTAGAACACCCTTTAGCCGAAGTCGCTCTCAATTTTCTCTCCCACCATCGCCCCTCCCTGGCCGCCAAGATCCATGTGACTCTTCTCTTTCACGTGGTTGCAAAGCATCTCTAGTGGCGACCAATCTCCTGGAAGGAGATCATTTGGGACTAAGATCTGAGTGTGTGTGAGTGAGAGTAGTGTGTGTCTGTAGCGACCAATCTCCTCAACCAATTTTTTTTACCAGCAAATCTGTAATGTTATTTCTTACCTGTGCTTTTTTCAATTTCTATTTCTGATATTTTAGTTTGGAATTGAGTGGGGTTATGTGTTTACATATGTTTGGTTGAAGTTTTGATTTGAGCTTTTCTGATGATTGAATTGAAGCTAGATTGAATGGACTTAGTAAGATAGGGAACGATTTTCTAGTGCTTTTAGCTGTCATAAATCGATTAACATTGTTTGAACTAATTTATCAGATTTTTTTACGGTTTCTAACTGCAAAAAATGAATTCCGTTAAATAATTAAAAAAAAAACATGTGAGGATGTCACTGGTCGTCACGTTATAATTTGACGACACAGTCTAATGATACGGACTAAAACATATAACATAATGAAAGTTCACCAACATTGATTAATCAAAATTTTGTTTAGACACTAAAATAAAAAATTTGAAAAAGTTCATGAATTAAAACTCAATCAGTCCTTTTAAATTTTTTAAGTAAAAATATTTTTGTGACAAATAAATATCTAAGTTTTTTTCAATGAAGGTAGGAGAGATAGACAAAAGCAAGGTATCAATCCCAACTAGGTTGACATTGAGAGTTTTACCCTACACCGTCAAACCTCTGAGATAAGATTAATAAAATATAAAGGCCATACATAAAAAACATGGGGAACCAAACCATACCCACGGGAGAAGACAAGTCCAAAAAAGGAAAAACTATACCTGTAGGAAGGTATGTTAGGTATGTTCCTGCATGCAGAGATCATCCAAAATGAAAGATCGATGGTTGCAAATCCCACCAACAAATATCTAAGTTAACAAATTTTCTTCGACAATTAAAAAAATATATGTTAGCATAAGTTCACGCACGTATCAAAGAATATTACTAGTCTTTTATTAAATTTTATCTTGCAAAACATATAATCTTTTTATATTAATTTAAAATTTTACTTAATAATTTTTATTTTTATTTATTTATTACTTAAAATATTATATCATATATATAAACATAAAATATGTTTATAGTCTCTTTAAAAAAATTTAAATCCGATTTTAGTCTACTAAATTTTTTTATCCTATTTTCATCTCTAATTTTAAAATATTCTATTTTTATTCTCAAAGTTGTCGTAATTAGCATTTAATAATGGTTATAAACTGTCAGAAATTTAACTAACAAGTAGAGTATTTTCAAATTAGTGTGACAAAAATAAGACAGAATATTTTGAAGAATTAAAACCAAATTAGAAAAAATTAAGTAGAAAAAATATATTTTCCTGTATATATATTTTTATTATTTAATTATATTTCACTTATAACTAAATAATAAATTACATAAATTTTTTTGTGTTCAATATTCAGTCTTATTTAAGAAACTGATTAAAACTAGTATGTATATTTGTTAAGTATAGTCAGTGGCAAGCAACTCTAGTCGAGGTAGGAGAGTTACGGGTACGTTCACCCGCAAACTTAAATTGAGCTAAACCGATCAAAACAGTTTGGATTTGGTCATTACATATTTGGGTCAAAATCAAATTGAATTAATCAAAATTATTCATGTATGGATTAGGGTATAGATTTAAATTTATAGACCCATTGACCTAACCCGTGAACCTGTAATTAAAATATAAATTTCATTATATATATAATTAAAAAGATAATTTGACAATGAGGGAAGATGTGGTATTGTGTTATTTACTTTAGTGCTTTTAATAAAATATTAATAATTTAATATGTGGGGGTTACAAACACTGGATGATGTTACACTAATAGAATTAGAAACACATTTGCATTTTAACAAATGATGCTTCCTTCTCTTTCGTTTTCTAATTCTAGGGTTACAAAGTTCCCTTTCAAACTTTTTGAGCCGCATGATCTTGATAGAGAAACAATGTGCCGCCACGCCACCACCACACCACCTTGTGCAAGAACACCTTGCTTCCTCCTCTTTTGTTCTTTTATCCTCGTCACCGTAAGAATCAATTTTATTACTTTTAAATATTTGATAATATTGTGTTAGTTGTATTGAATATTTGCATGAATGATTATATAAAATATTAGTTCTAAAAAAAGATCAATATTAAATGAGTAACTCATTGGTCCAAACTAATCAAATTTGATTGGATTAAATTTTGAATTTGACCAAAATCGACCTACAAACACCTCTAAGTTGGGATAATTAAACTATAATACACAAAGCCTTCGAATTTTGAACTGGCTTACACGATTTATACATTGGGGTCAGTTAGACAAGCCCCTTACACTCAATTATAATAAATGCAGTTTCTCTTTTAAATTCTGCATGAACCCTAGTATCCTAAGGTGTTAAGACTATTTGTCCTACTAAGAGAGAAGAATTTTAAAGTAGGGTATAGTTTTTTTTGTATACATATTTAATTCTAAGAGATGATAAAAAAATATAATTCTAAATTGATACTAGTATATTATTAGAGTAAAACGTTTTATGTTATCCTCCGTTTCGTTTATTTATTTTTATATGGAAAACAAAAGTTCATTAAATAATTTTAAAGGCAAAGAAAGCTTATCAAAACTTCATAAGAGATGCTTTAACCCTTTTTAATTACAAAGGTATGGTTACATGACTGGGTATATAGTCTAATAGTAATACGTTCGAAAGAATTAACATACCAATTAGAAATCACCAAATTAATCACATCACCTAACATTGAGGGGATAGAAGGACCAACATTTGAATTTTATAACATCCATAATTGATGCTGTAAGTCAAAAGAACTATTTTGGATAGAAGAATCTAAGTTTGATCTCGCAGATTACATCTTTGAAGTCTTTGAAGAGGGACAATGAAATTAAGCGTAATTAAGTCTCAAATTAAGAATTAATTATATAGTCAGCTAAAAAAATCAAAACTAATAAAAATATATTAGAATCTTACCCGAGAATCAAAAGTTCTAATTACGATTTAAAAAAAAAACACTAACTGGCTAGCTAATTAACAATTATAGACCATACAACAGAATGTCAAAGCAGCTGCCAAATTTGCTTTAGCATCTTCCCTTACAGCAATCCGCTGTTCTAGAAATAACCATATACTTCTGACAATGGTAAAACAACGTATAGGTAGAACCCTGCCCATGCATATGTATAAAGAAGTCCAAACTGTTAGAACAAATCTATTTTAACCTGTGATATTACAAACTACAAAAGAAACACAGGTTATTAACAAAATGCGGAAATTACAGATCAAAACATACCTCCAGCCATTGCTATGAAGAGTTTCTTGTTTTGGTTCTTCCAAGCTCTCTCTCTTCCACTCTCTAGATGGTGTATAAGACTGAATTCGAAGGGATGAGCTCAGGGACCAAATTCATGTGCTTATATAGGCATTCTACCATCAAGAATGCATTTATCAGCCATTACCACTCATTATTGGCTGTTATAATTCTTTATTGGCCATTATCATCCATTAACAACCATTCAAAATGGCTTTCAAAACTGATGAGCGTTACAAAATTTCAAAATGTTATGACCATGAATTATTACATTCTCCCACTTGGTCCAAAACATTTTGACTTAATGCTCAATCTTCTTAAGAAATGAATATATGAATCATAGTGATAGTTCCTCTTATAACGAGTAATATCATCTATGTATTACAATATACTCAATTTCCCAAGCAGTATACTTAAAGTGGTAATAAAACTTCATGAATAAACCCAATGTTTATTCTTGGTCCAAAACATAATTTTTCTCAAATAAGTCAATGTGCACCAAAATATGAGAAAATATCATAATATAAAAGTTTCAATTTTTACATATATGTATACAATCATAAATTGGAACCAAGTCCCATTCTTTCTACATGATCCTTAAATTTAAACGGTGGCATGCCTTTAGTTAAAGGATCAGCGATCATCAACTCAGTGCTTATATGCTCAATGACCACTTTCTTGTCTTTTACTCTTTCTCTAATGGCTAAGTACTTAATGTCGATGTGCTTACTTCGACTTCCACTTTTGTTATTCTTAGCCATAAAGACAGCAGCTGAGTTATCGCAAAAAATTCTTAAAGGCCTTGAAATAGTATCAATTATCTTCAGCCCAAAAATGAAACTTTTAAGCCATACACCATGTGATGTAGCCTCAAAACAAGAGACAAACTCAGCTTCCATGGTAGAAGTAGCAGTCAAAGACTGCTTAACACTCCTCCATGAAATAGCTCCACCAGCCATCATGAAAATGTACCCAGATCTACGAGAGTCAACACAACCAGCAAAGTCTGAGTCTGAATAACCAATCACATCTAGATTGTCTGTCTGTCTATACATAAGCATGTAATCTTTGGTCCCTTGAAGGTACCTCAACACTTTCTTAGCAGCTCTCCAGTGGTCAATACCTGGATTACTCTGATATCTTCCTAACATTCCAACTGCAAAAGCAATGTCAGGCCTTGTGCATACTTGAGCATACATGAGGCTTCCAACAACTGAAGCATAAGGAATGTTTTTCATTTGTTCCCTCTCAAAGTCATTCTTTGGACATTGGTTCAAATTAAACCTATCACCCTTCACAATGGGAGCAACACTTGGTGAACAATCTTTCATCCGAAATCTCTCTAGAATTTTGTTAATATAGGTTTCCTGTGATAGACCTAAAATACCTCGAGATCTATCTCTATGAATCTTAATGCCGATGACATAAAATGCATCACCCATATCCTTCATGTCAAAATTCTTAGAGAGAAATTGTTTCACCTCATGTAGCAAACCCCGATCGTTGGCTGCAAGTAAAATATCATCTACATATAAAACAAGAAAGCATATTTTACTCCCACTAACCTTGTGGTATATGCATTGATCCATGGGGTTTTCATCAAAACCAAATGAAGAAATTATCCCATGAAACTTAATGTACCACTGACGGGAAACTTGTTTTAAACCATATATAGATTTATTAAGCTTGCAAACCAAATGCTCACCACTATTAGAGGAGAAACCTTCAGGTTGTTTCATATAAACCTCCTCCTCTAAATCACCATTAAGAAAAGTTGTTTTCACATCCATTTGTTGCAACTCAAGGTCAAAATGAGCAACTAATGCCAAGATTATACGAAGAGAATCTTTCTTAGATACTGGAGAAAAAGTCTCTTTGTAATCTATTCCTTCCTTTTGAGTAAATCCCTTAGCAACAAGTCTTGCCTTGTATCTCTCAATGTTGCCTAATGAATCCTTTTTGGTCTTAAAGACCCATTTACATCCAATGGCCTTCACCCCATTAGGCAACTCTACAAGGTTCCAAACTTTGTTACTCTGCATGGAACTCATCTCATCCTTCATGGCATCATACCATAAATTTGACTCTTTACAACTCATGGCTTGATCAAAAGTTTCAGGATCATTTTCAGCTCCAATATTATAGTCAGATTCTTGCAAATATACAATATAATCACTAGGAATAGCTGATTTTCTTACTCTAGTAGACCTCCTTAATGTTGCATCAACATTTTCTTGGGGATCATGTTGTTCAACTGGTTGTTCATCATTTTCATGAATTTGATGATCAACTTGATCTACTGGATTATCAACAACAGTTTGTGGAATGCCAATCATGTGTTGTTCATCATCCCTTTGGACTTGAGGGGTATGAATTACAACCAATCTTTCATTTGATGTGGAAGGTTGAGATTCTATATAATCAATTTCATAACCTAAGTCCCTCAATTGATCACTCCCACTGATCAAATCATTTTCAATAAATTTGGCATTTCTTGATTCCACAATCCTAGTAATATGATGTGGACAATAAAACCTATAACCTTTAGACCTTTCGGCATATCCAATGAAATACCCACTAATGGTCCTCAGGTCAAGTTTCTTCTCTTGTGGGTTATATATTCTCACCTCAGACGGACAACCCCAAACGGGCATATGTTTCAAACTCGGTTTCTAACCTTTAAACAACTCAAAAGGTGTCTTTGGGACAGCCTTGGTTGGAACACGATTTAATATATACACTGCCGTCTTTAGTGCTTCAGCCCACAAGGATTTAGGAAGATTGGAGTTGCTAAGCATACTCCGCACCATGTCCAATAATGTCCGGTTCCTTCTTTCTGCCACACCATTCTGATTTGGAGAACCAGGCATAGTGTATTGGGCAACAATCCCATGTTCTTGAAGAAACTTTGCAAAGGGACCAGGTGCTTGTCCATTCTCAATATATCTGCCATAGTATTCTCCACCTCTATCTGATCTCACTATTTTTATTTGCTTGCCACATTGGTTCTCAACTTCAGCCTTAAAGACTTTGAAGGCATCCAATGCTTCGTATTTGTTATGAAGCAAATAAACATTCATATATCGTGAATAATCATCTATAAAGGTGATAAAATATTTCTTACCATGTGCATCCATATCTGGACAACAAATATCAGTATGAATTATTTCTAATATGCTTGAACTTCTGTTAGCACCTTTCTTAGACATGTTGGTCTGCTTACCCTTAATGCAGTCCACACAAGTCTTAAAGTCAGCAAAATCTAGAGTATTGAGTACCCCATCTGTCACTAACCTTTTAATCCTCTCAATGGAGATATGTCCTAATCTCCGGTGCCATAACATAGAGGAATTCTCATTAATATTACACCTTTTAATACCAGTTTGAACATGCATAGAACTATAAGTGGCATTATTTTGTAAACCAAGAAGATAAAGACCATCAGACAATATGCCATTCCCAACACATTCAGAATTATAAAATAACTCAAATGATGTGTCTTTGAAATTAAAGGAATATCCAAACGGTACAAGCCTTGAAATAGAAATCAAGTTTCGGGAAAAACTTGGTACATAAAAAGTCCTTTCTAATTTTGAAATAAAGCCACTACTTAAAGTCAAAATGCAAGTTCCAATGGCCTCCACATGTGAGCCTAGCTTATTGCCTGATAAAATGCTTTGCTCACTTCCCACTGGTTTCCTTAGGTTTTGCATACCCTGTAAAGAATTTGCAATATGAATAGTAGATCCAGAATCAATCCACCAGGTGTTAATATTAACACTAACCATATTAGATTCATAACATACTAATGAGATTGATTTACCTTTCTTCTCAAGCCATTTCTGGAACCCGGGGCAATTCTTTTTCATGTGTCCCTTCTTCTTGCAAAAGAAACACTTTGCCACCTTCTTAATATCAGCTTGAGGTGGTATTTTACCATTCCCCTTCTGATAAGCTTGAGACTTAATTGCTTTGTTCTTCCCATAAGCAGTAGTCAACAATGCACTCTCACCCATCTCCATTACAAGCCTTTCTTCTTCCTGAACACACATGGTCATTAATTCATTGATAGACCATTTATCTTTATGTGTGTTGTAGGAAATCTTAAATGGCCCATATTCATGCGGAAGGGTGTTCAAAATGAAATGCACTAGGAAGGACTCAGACATATCAACCTCTAGTTTCTTAAGTTGAGCTGAAATATCTCGCATTTTCATGATGTACTCACGCACACCTTTCACACTGGTGAGCCGAAGAGAAGAAAACTTCATGATCAAGGTGCTTGCTAAAGTCTTATCTGAAGTGATGAACTGATCATCAATGGCCTTAAGCAAGTCTCGGACCTTTTCATGCTGGTCAACAGAACCACGTATCCCAGCCGAGATTTTGGTCTTAATGAACATCACGCTGAGCCGGTTGGATCGCTCCCACCGCTCATATAGCGCAACGTCAGCTGGGCTACTTTCCTTTGTGATTGCAGGTGGTTCGTCTTTCCTTATAGCATAATCTATGTCCATCCACCCCAATTGTAAAAGAATTCTCTCCTTCCATATCTTATAGTTATCTCCTTTGAGTTCGGGAACATCACATTGAATATCAGAAAAACTAATAGTTTGAGAAGCTGCAAAATTCAAAGGCTTATGTCAAAATTTGAGGCATACTAATCTTAATTGTATCTTTTACCAATGTAAACATACCATAAAATTGAATCTTGTGACATAAAAATTGCCTGTGGGTTAAATTTTTAATTCAATAAGAAACAATTAAACCTTATGATAGAATAATCAAATTACTTGCTCAATATTCATGCTTTACGGGTACAATATGAAAATAATTTAATTTCTATCGTAAATTTTTACTTTATGATAAAATCGACAAATTATACATACATCATGATGCCTGTGGGTAAATCATGAAAAATAATACGTCATTTTATCCCAATTAATTATACAGATATAATAAAAATTCTTGTGAGATAAAATTCATTATATAAGTATAATTAATTACAATATTATGTCTAATTCCTTATATGATCTTTAACCAACTTAATATATAATTTTAATCAAATATAGATGCTGTGGCTAATCCATAATTAATCAAAATTATAAAGATCACTTAGACATAAAAATTTATTATATGAGAATAAATAGTATTTTGCATTTCAAAATCAAGATACAATATAATTATGAATAAGATTCTCATATAATTTTATAATTGAAATATAATATTATGCATTTGATTTCATATATATATGCATAGAATAAAATGTTCTAGAATATATTCATGCATAAATTAAATCAAAATTCCAAAAACTGTAAAGCAGAATGTGTATATAACGTATTAAAAACGACAACATCTCAAAAAAGCTTTACTGGTTTAGTGGTCTGCACATATTTTAATGTTCTTGGAGTCAAGGGTTCAACACCCAGCTAGCACAAAATGTAGGAGTTTTCATTTTTTTTTAACACTGTTCATCATCTTCAACCTTTAGCGGGTCAAACCCGACCCATACGTTCGTTTTTCATTCATTTGGACACCATTTTTCACGATTCAAAAGCCAAAATTAAGGAAATCAAACGAAATACAGATTTCTAATTTTATTTTTGAGAAACAAGGCCCTTCATACCATAAACGAAATCAAATCGGAAAATACCGAAAATCGAAAATGGACAAGGCAGAGGTAATTGTTGCTCTGATACCAAATGTTAGAACAAATCTATTTTAACCTGTGATATTACAAACTACAAAAGAAACACAGGTTATTAACAAAATGCGGAAATTACAGATCAAAACATACCTCCAGCCATTGCTATGAAGAGTTTCTTGTTTTGATTCTTCCAAGCTCTCTCTCTTCCACTCTCTAGATGGTGTATAAGACTGAATTCGAAGGGATGAGCTCAGGGACCAAATTCATGTGCTTATATAGGCATTCTACCATCAAGAATGCATTTATCAGCCATTACCACTCATTATTGGCTGTTACAATTCTTTATTGGCCATTATCATCCATTAACAACCATTCAAAATGGCTTTCAAAACTGATGAGCGTTACAAAATTTCAAAATGTTATGATCATGAATTATTACACAAACATGATATGAAAAGCAGCAGGTAAATAAGAGATATTGACACATGTCTCCTAATTAATTAATGTCATAGAAGTTGCAGGGCAGATTATATCACTTCTTTGCGAAATATGTACATAGAGGAGTGCTAGCAGATATTGTGACACACTTTTTCTAACACGTCTATTTTATTTTACTTTGATTAGAATTTCTTAAAATTACAACATTGAGAAAGAGACTCATCTAAATAAGTATATCTCCAAAATTTATATTTTTCAAAAGAATGTATTAGAAAAGTAAGTTAAACAGGGTTATTAGCATTTTTCATCTATGTATATGTATTATAAATATATTTTATATTATTAAATTCATATAATTTTATAATTAAATTTAACTTTGTATGAATAAATAAATAAAAGCATAATCATAATTCTAAGTCGAGTCAGGCTAATGATCTTAATAGAGTCATTTGCGAACTTATATTAAATCAAGTTTGAACTAAAAAAAATCATATAAGTTGAATTTCAAATCAAATAAATTCTTATTAAATTAAGTTGAACTAAACCAAGTTACACTCAAACTGATTTAAGTCCTAGTTCTTATAAATATATCTAATGGAAATTGATATGCATGCTACTATAAATATTGTTAGCCTACAGTAATAATATGCTATATCATATATCATATATCAAGTAACAAATAACAAATAATTAATAAAAAATTATAAAATTAATTAAATGATTAAAAAAATAAGTATGAGTTCGAATTATTTTCACCAACAAAAACTAATATATTAACTATTAACATCAATCTTTTAAAACAATAATTAACGAAATGTACGGAAGAGGACAAAAACGAGACCGTTATGCATGTTCATGGATAGAGGAGTAGAAATAATAAATGAGAGGCATGGTAGGACAAAGTTGCAGACGGCAGTGATAACGACAAGTAATGAAGGAAAAGTCTGCAGCTTGTATTGTTTCTTTGGAATTTCATATTCATATATAGTTATTAAGAAGGTAGGCTTTCAATGTAAAGACACGGTATCTCCGTGTCTTCGATGATCTACTCTTAATTTTTTTTTTTTATCAATTTGAATGTGTTTCGAGGAAAAAGAGTGTGATGTGGGGTCACCATACGGCAGAGTGGCTGGTGACGAATGAGGTGGAGTAATTGGAAGTTTCAGCGTCTGAGTTCGTTGATCATTAAAGTAAAATTCATCCGTGTACAATTTTCGGTTTTGTCACATTTATTATACTCCAGTGTGTCACATGCTTTTTTACTAAAAGGGTGTATAATTTTATCTAATTTTTTATTTGGGGATATATTATAAAAAAACTATCCAAAAAAAAAAGTCGTAACAGGTATTATTTTATTATTTCAATTAAAAAATTTTATGATTTTGAAATCGTAAAAAAGTCATAAAATCTTTTTTATTTTTTTAAGGTTTACGACTTGGAAGTCTTAAATCTTTTTTTTTCTAAATTTTAAGTTGTTTTTTTAAATTTACAATTTTTTATGATTTTTTAATTTCTTTTAAAAAAATTATTTTAATATATAATAAATAATATTAACTTGACTTATTTATCAGTATATTTTTTATGATTTTATTTGATATGTTATTAATTTATTTTAATGTTTTATTATTTAAAACATGTTATATATTTTTAATATTGTTTTATTCAATGTTTAGATAATCTATTAATAAAAATACATAAAAAAAATTAAAAGGAGATATTAAAAATTTGAAAGATTTTAATTTAAAAATTGATTATATTTAAATAAAAACTACATATTTGTTAAACTAATAATGAGATGATGTCTCACAATGAGTTCTTCTAGATATGTGTCTCGGTCTCTCATCTTGTTAGACTGGATTTGTCTGTGTTTGTTGTTCTCTTGGTCTACGACCTCTACCTCCTCTTGTTCTAGGATGTTCACGTGTAATTATGTGTTGTTGTTGAGGGACGTGATCATCACCGTTGTCATCATCATCATCACCATCATCATCATCATCATCGTTGTTATTGTTGTTATCATCATCATCATCTTCCTCATCTTTATGACCCATGTCACGCATTTGAGTAGATAATGATGAACGATAACAAGAAGTCGATGGTGTTAGATTATATGCAGATGGTGTAGTGTTCAAAGTGGTGGGAAACATTTGCGAGAGGTCATCAAAAACATTTGAGGTAAAAGGGACCTGAAATGAGTATTGAGGCATATATGATGATAACCATACTGGTTGAAAATTTTGTTGACATCCTTGAGACGCGTGACCAGAAAAGCCTGCTAATTGATATTGTATTTGTGATGGATGATGTTGGGACATAAATCCAGGAACATGCACTAGAGGTACATTGGGTTCTCAATATGATTGATGTTGGTGATGACCAGGATAATACTCTGATTCAAATTTACAAAGTTAGAAATAATAATATCAAGAATTTTTTAAAATTGTAAAGTAGATTTTACAACCTCAGTAGATAGTGCTCCTTCATGCGATATGTATCATCTAGTTAGGCGTATATACCATTGCATGTATTATGAATTTTCATGTAAAAGACCTTGATCCATTTCACCATGAATAATATAATCATTCCAATGATTCCATTTGACAATCCAATGACGATGATGGTGAGGCCAAAAAATATTTGCTCTCCCTCCCATATCTTTGTCGTGGAGTTGATCTAGGTTTGGTGGGTCATCTGGAATAATTTGTTGCAGTCCAAATTGTCTCATGACTCTGTCTATTGGATGTCATTCCACAGTTGCAAAACATATGAGAGGGACTTTTGCTCGAACAATCATTGATACCTCAACATTATTAATTAATGACCTTATGTCTGGTGTGTCATAAGGAGTCCACAAGAACTGCAACACATACATTATTATTGTCACATATTTATAATCGAATAGGAAACCGAAAAAAATAGTTAAGTCATGAAAATTAAAAAATGAACCTCATTAATATGTAGTCTATTAAATATGATGTGTATCAATCTCACTCAATTGGTGGGAATATTTGTTTCGGTCCTTGGATGAGACCACCTTCGTGCAAGAGGAAATCTGAGTCCTTCTTGTACTTCTTCCATGGATAGGTGATCTATCTATGGGGTAATACATTTAATGCGGTCCCACGCCCATGACTATAGCAACAACAAACATCCACCGATTTCTATTTGATTCGGCTTCACAGCCCGATCTAGAGCTCGGAAAAGGGATGCTAATACTGCTGCATCCCAACTGTAATGACTTGCCTCAGTTAAATTTGATAATAGAAAAAGATATATAAAATGAACTCTTGCACCTGATGTATCTGGCATCAAACAACTACCTATAAGCATCATGATATGAGCTCTAGCATGCTGTGCAATGATAACATCATCAGCATCAATGGGAAGTTGCTGAAAATTTTGCTGCAACCAAGTTAGGTAAATCATTTTACCCTTTACATACTTATCAAGTGGAGTTTCCCCTAGTAATGCATGACAAGCAACACATACATCACCGGTGATGAAACTGGTTACCAACAATCCATCAATCTTTAAGCCCAATTGTAGGGCCACATCCTGTAAAGTAATGGTTGCCTCTCTATGTGGAAAATGAAATGTGTGCATCTCCCTTCTCCAACGTTCAACCAATAGACTAACCAAATGCTGGTTAATATCAAATTTTCCGACATTTATAACATGACCGAAACTAGCTAAGGTGATTAGATTTTTTACCCGATTATCTATTTGATCCAAGTGGGTAAAAGCCCAAACAGAAGTATACCTCGGACGAATCATTCTCTCTTGGCCTTCCCACACTTGATTTGAAATATAGTTGTCTTGTAAGCGCAACAAGAAGCCATCAACTGGTCTGGGTTGTGCATGTGCCATTGGTAAATGGATAGAAGGATGAAAATAAGAATGTAGAAGAATGAAATGAGGGTGGTGTAAGGTACTGGTGGACACAATGTTTTTTTGCAAAAGTAAAACCTTCTAATATGTTAACTTGTATAATATTGCTGCACACTTGTTGAAGTCTAATATACACTACTTAAAGCATGTTGGTCCGTGATTCAAGTTATTATTGAGTGCATTATTTCTGGCAACATAAGTTATTATTGACTACTTTATTTCTGGCAAGATTCCATGGTATCATACATCATTTCATGTAAGAGACCCTATAAGCATGCTTTATGAGATACCTTCACAAGATAGGAACTGTGAATGGCAAGATTCCACGGTCTCATACATCATTTCATGTACCTATAAGCATGCTTCACGGTATACCAACTGTGAGTAGCATGTGCATGCTTCTTACACACCAATTTACTTTTATACTATTGATGCATGTGCAACCTTCACGGGTGCAATTTATTGAAGCGTACAAAGCTTGTTTTCAACATCCTCTTCTAAAGCTACATGTGCAAACATTAAAACATGGCATGCTCGTATGCTTTTTCAGTCCTAGCTTTTTCATTGCTAGCTTCACGAATCATAAATGGAAGACATGTAGTAGCTTCACGAGATTAAAAGACTGTTGTTTTTGCCTTTTTCATTGCTGCACATTGATTGAACAACACACTGCATTAAAGAAGCTCCAAGTAAAACCAAAATGGTGCAGTTTTCGGTTGCATTTTGAAGCACTTTAACTACATGCTAATCCCTGCAACCAACACACAAAATATCATTGCATTATCATAAGGAAAACACCATGTTAATCCCTGCATTAAATGTTCAAAACATCACTACATTATGGAATGAAAACAGCAGTTGCAGATTGACGAAGTTGTGAAGAAACAAACGACTTTGAAGTCATGCTCCTTCCTACGATTTCACTGTCGGAGTCAACAACCAAGATTGAATCATGAAAGAATGGATGACACAGATTGAAGCTTGAAACAATGCTGAACTATTGAAGTCGTGGAAGATCACATGACTTCACTATTCATGCATATTATTTTATATATATCCTAACGACTTTGTTTTTGGTGTATACGTGTTTCTTATAATTATTACACTTTCACAATATATTGTGTGTGTAACATCGTCTAGTGTTTAGTTATTATTAATTTAGGATTTAGTTAGATAAATTATTATAAATGTTAAATTAATTTTGTTAAATTATTATTTTATGTTTTAGTATATTAGTGTTTAGTTATTATTAATTTAGGGTTTAGTTAGATAAATTATTATACATGTAAAATTATTTTTGTTAAATTATTATTTTATGTTTTAGTATATTAGTGTTTACTTATTATTAATTTAGGGTTTAGTTAGATAAATTATTATACATGCTAAATTAATTTTGTTAAATTATTATTTTATGTTTTAGTATATTAGTGTTTACTTATTATTAATTTAGGGTTTAGTTAGATAAATTATTATACATATTAAATTGATTTTGTTAAATTATTATTTTATGTTTGAGTGTATTAGTGTTTAGCTATTATAATTTTTATTGATGGTGGATACAGTATGTAGCATGAACTCTTCTAAAACACTGTTCACTTCGGTGTAACTTATAAAAGGAGGTTTCGTTGTCACTTATAATTCACATTTACACAATCTTGCATTTGTTGCATCGAAACAACTAGTTGGTTCTCTGATTTTGACGTGCTACTTAGAGTGTTACTGATATAATTTTTTTAGCGTTACATACACAAAAAGGTTTTTTGTTTATGTTACATACATTCTAATGATTCCATTTCACTAATAAATTACTTTCTATTTTTACAGATGGCTAGAGAAGAACCCATAATAAGAGATAATGTTAGCGTCTTCAGTGATGACGAGCAATAACGTAATTTTCATGAACATGGTGAACCAAGCAATCAAAGTGAGTCATCTTCATATTTTGAAAGTATTAGTAGCCAACTTTCAGAAAATCATGAGTACTCAAACCCTTATCAAAGGAGAGGGAGTGCTAGTACAAATAACCTTTAAGAAGAGTTGACATTTGAATCAAAACAAGTAGCTATGAATGCCAATAAACAATTTCATTTTATGCATTCATTTAATTTTGATGTGGTCGAGAACAAGAGTGACAAGTACGTTGTCATGTGTAGTCAATATGGTAATGGATGTTATTGGAGGATGAGAGTATCGTTCAGCAAAAAATGCAAGAGGTGGGAGTTGAAGAAATTAAACTGTATTCACACCTGCATAAATTCATTCATATCACAAGATCATGTTAGGTTAGGCTCTTCTGTAATTGCCCATAATATTGTTCATTTAGTGAAAACAAATCTGGGTATCAAAATCCAAACCTTGATTGTAGACATGCATCAACGGTTTGGTTACACTATTTCATACAAAAAAACATGGACAACTAAACAAAAAGCCCTTGAAATGACATTTGGAAGTTGGGAACAATCATACAGTTACCTACCTGTATGGTGGATAGTTGCTTAACATTTTGTCTCAGGTACCATAGTAAAATACAAAACTTCATCTTCAATGGAAGAAGGTGATGACGACCCTCCTAGGGTGATTTTTAATCATGTATTTTGGGCGTTTAATCCATGCATTGAAGGCTTCAAATATTGTAAGCCACTTGCGCAAGTAGATGGGACATTTTTAACTGGCAAATATCATGGTACTTTGTTGACTGCCATCAGACAAGATGGTAGTAGGAACAATTTTCCAATTGCTTTTGAAATTGTTGAGAGCGAGACTAAAGAAGCTTGGATGTGGTTCTTGCATTATTTGCAAAGATATGTTACACCGCAACCAAATTTGTGTATTATATCAGACAGGGGAACCGTTTTTCTAGCAGCTTCACAATTGGAACACGTTGGATGGAATGGACCAGATGTTTCGTTTGTGTATTGCATTCGCCACATTACATCAAATTTCAACAAACAGTTTTAAAATGTTGACTTAAAAAATAAGTCATCAATATGGGTATGTTTCTTCCTATTTCATGCATCATATTCTTGCTTTATTACATCTTCACTATATTTATTACTCATTGTTTTATCTTTTGGCATAAGATATGAGATGAGGAAACCACAATTTGAGGAAAAGTTGCACGCTATGCAAGCAGAGTTTTGACAAGCAGCAAATTGATTGGATCAAATTCCTAAGAGTAAATGGACTCAGGCTTACAATGAAGGAAAATGGTATGGCCATATGACTACCAACCTTGCCGAATGTATGAATTCTGTTTTGAAAGGAGCCCGAGCATTACCTATTACTGCCTTAGTCAATGAAACATTTGATAGAACAAATGATTCATTTGTTACTAATGGCATCAAAATCATGAATATGATAAAGGCAGGACATAGGTACTCTGAAGATGTATATGTCATGATGCAAGAAAATCAACACATTGCTACCTCGCATTATGTTCGCATGTATGTTCGAGAAACAAGGGAGTTTGAGGTTAAAGAAATTGCAAATATGCGACTTGGTCGACGAGCAATGGCATGCACTATCAAATTGAATGAATGGTCGTGTGGTTGTGGACAATTCAACCATTTCGACTACCTTGCTCGCATGCAATTGCAGCGTGTGCTTTTTGCAATTTAAATTATGATGACTTTGTTGACCCCATATACAAGTTGTCACAACCTACCCTTCGACAGGAGGGCGAGGCGAAAAACAAAGGTGCATCTTCTCATGAAGAAAACGCGTGGAGTCGCCACCAACGTTTATTCAAGGAAAACGCTAGAAAAACCAAAAAGGGGTCTGCAAATTTTGAAAATGAGGGTTCGGGAGGAGTTTACGCATAGGGAAGGTATTAGCACCCCATACGCCCGTCACAAGAGACAACAACCTTTAATCGAGTGTGCAAAACACGACTTCAAAATTGTGTATTTTCCCTTTTTATATTTTTTATTTTTTTGGGGTCGACAAGGGTGTTGTCCTTGCTCCTACGTATCCTCAGGTGCGATGAGGAATTCAGACATACGTAGTTCTTTAAGTCTGAAAGTTTGTGTGTTACATTGATTTTATGTTTTTTGAAAGATCGATCTTAATTGTGAACAAAATTCGTTTAAGGTGTTGGACCTTGAAACGATCTCGCGATATTTGATGAAAAACAGAGAGAATCATTAAGGCGTTGGACCTTGAAACGATCTCTAGCGATATTTGATGAAATGAAGAAGTTTATGAGTTGGTTTTATTTTGGTTTTGCTTATTAACCTTCAATATTTTGTAAAGATAACTTGAGGCACTAATGATCGGTTAAACATTACTTTACACGAAGAAAATGAGATTATTGATGGTAGAAGAAGGAGATGAAGATGCAAAAAACAAGAAAGAGGACCCCTAAGGGTGCATAGATCGTATTCAAATCCTTAAAACAAAAACTAACCGGATGACGAACGAAGAACGAACGAAGAACAATGTAGAAGTCGATTACGGTCGCAATTCGATAGCGGCTCGGCCTCATTTTTCTCTTTTTTCTTCTTCTTCTCTATGATTTCTCTCAATTTCTCTCAATGCTGGACCTTGAAACCCTTTACTCACCTTCCCTCACACCTATTTATAGAAAAAGATGGCATTGGGGGTCATGGAAGCTCACCTGCTTCAACCTGAAGAAACCTTGCTCACCCAGGCGAGCTAGTTACTTCACCCCTAAGCTATTTGGGGGCCCAGGCGAGCCAGAGGCTAGCCTGGGCTAGCCATGGTTCAGAAAATAAGTTATAAATTGATGTTTAATTGTATTTATTGTGTTGTTTGACTATATGATAGAATTGAATGAGTTGAAGTATGCCTTGAACTAGTCATGTGTGAATTTCTTGATATGGATGTTGAATTATGTGGAGTTTTGTTGAGCTAAGTTGAAAGTATGAGATTTTAGATTTTACCAAAACCTATTTCAATGAAATCGCGATACCCGATTCGTTAACCGTTGGATCGTCTTCAATTTTTGTCTGGAAATCCCTAAGATAAGTTTCAATAGTCTGACCGTTGGGATTTTTAAAACAATAACTTTTGCTCTCCCACTAAGCAAAAAAGGCGAGCTAAGTGCTATTCCAACCGAGGGGAATTGTGTTGAGCGGCCCAAAGCTGTGCTAAGCCCAATTCCAACCGTGAGGAAGTGCGCTGAGTGCCCAGAAGGTGTGCTAAGCAAGCCCTAGTGCAGAAGGGGCTACGCTAAGCCTAAATCCTTGCGCTAAGCGCAAGAAGTGGGCTTCGGCTTAGCAAGACAGGCCCGCTAAGCAAAAGTTGCAGGTTATAAATACGTCCTCAATGTGAAAAACACGATTTTCACTCTCCTCTTCCCCCAAAAATGTCTCCCAAACCCGAAAACCTTATTTTCCACCACCCAAGACCACCGGTGGCCGCCGTGAGCCATCGTTGCTTGCTGTTGGACACCCACACCAAGAGGAACACTTTAATCGGAGCGGAATCCTCAGAATCCTCCTTGAAGATTCGATGGAGAAAATCCCTCAATCCTCCATTTTAAAGTTTCTCTGAGGTAACCTTGACTTCTAAGCCTTCTCCTAGCTAGTTTGAGTTCCTCTTAGTGTCTCTTATGTGTTGGGCATTGTAATAGGTATTTTTACACTTCCTTTGAAAAACCCTAGAGAATGAGACATTGTAAAAGTTATCTTTTTATAACCTTGAGGTTGTTTAGGCAGCAATCACTGAACCCCGATCACATTGGCATGATCAAAATTTCAGAAAGATGTTTCTTTTCTGTAGAGCCCGAAATACCCCTCAGTCCCTTATGTTTTGACAGAGGTATTTGACCCCGAATGTTGCCTTTGATCTTGTTTTTGAAGCCTATCCTAAATTCCTTTCGTTTTGGCGTAATAGAGACTTGTGTTGGACCGACAAGCGTGAACGAGAGAGAGACCTCTAAGTGACGCAAAGAAGAACTGACAGAGAGCTTACGATAGGTGAGGGGAGTTATTATAAAATTTACCGTTTTGACACCATAGTTAGGGTCAGGGAACCTAGCTATGAGAATATCTGCCTGTCCCTGTTGGATGCTGATTTTCTTTCAAAAAAAACTATGTTTTTAACGAATGGGATGTAATATATCTATTGTTGATTAATAACATTATTATTTATTAAACTGGTGTTGTTTGAAGACCTGGGGAGTGTGAACCTCAGGCATGGAAAATATATTTACATGCGGAATGAGACTCATGGTTGATGTCGCTATTGGTGACTTTAATTGATATGTGGTGATGTTGATGTTTATGATGATATTGATTTGAGTTGACATTGTTAATAAAGACCATGTCAACATGAATTGATGGTATTGTTGATGATTATGTGAATATGAAATGAGGTCGTTGTTGTGTTGATAACTTCATTGAGATGAGATGATGTCTATGTTAAGAATGATGTGAAAATGGAATGTTGATTGATGTTGGAAATGCTTTGGCATGTGAATGTTGTGTATGTTCTTGGGGGGCGAAGTGCACTGATCTTCCAGGGTCTTTGGCACTTGCTTTGGGCCACGTTCATACGTTCGATGTTGTGTATGTTCGTGGGGGGCGAAGTGCACTGATCTTCTAGGGTCTTTGGCACTTGCTTTGGGCCACATTCATACGTCGTATGTAGTGTATATTCATGGGGGGTGGAGTGCACTGACCTTGTCGGATGGCCCAGACGTGGGTGGCAAGCGTGGTTAAAGAATCTAAGCATTTCTGAGGGGATGCTTACGCACTTTAATTGGTCCATGGTCTTTGGCACTTGCTTTTGGCCATGTTCATAGCTTATACGACATAGGAAATAGAATAACTGTGGCAAAGTGTACTTTGTACTGAGAGGGCTTGTCACTTGGTAGGGAACTCCTTTTGGCCCCAGGCTGATCACCTAAGGGGGGGGGGGAGGGCAGTTACGTGCACAACCGGGTGGTCTCGACGAACTCTGCATGGTTTCCTAAGTGAGAGTGTCATGTGGACACGCTTAGGCTTTTTCCTGGGATTTGGTTGTTGGTACGTACCACATTGCATCTGAGAGTTAAGTCAGGTGCATGCATCATTCAGTGTAGTCTTGATTGGATCCATGGATGGATGATGAGTAATTGTTGAATATGGATGATGAGTAATTGTCGGATGTGGACAATGAACAATTGTTGGATAGCTCATGATTGTTTGCTTATGTTTTCTTGCTAATTATAATTATTTGGATTTAACATTGGTTCTTTTTATAATGAACTCACCCTTTCAATTTTGTATCGATTGGTTGATACCTATGATGATCCTGAACCTTGTTCGTGGGAGCAGAATGACAACAGTAGGGTGCAGGGATGAGATTCTGTTGAGGAACCGCCAAGCCGACGTGATGACGTTGGAATTATTTTGGGGAGAGAGTTGTGTTTTTTTAATCAACTCCTCCATGGTGGTTCATGATTTCTTTTGTTGGATTAAGTATGTAAATCACAGATTTAATTATATGTTCGAACTGATTTAATCTTCATTATGTGTATGATGTGTACTGAACTACTATGCTAATATTCATGTACTTGGTTAAACATTTGTGCGTGTTTTATATATATATATATATATATATATATTTGTGAAATTCGTATTTACTTTGATTTTCATAAGCAAAATAATGGAGTTTTCATAAAAGAAAGAAAAAGAATAATTTTTTCCAATTATTAGAGTGGTGATATCATAGCGACGAGGCGGGTTGTTACATTGGTGGTATCAGAGCAGGTTGAACCTTTCGGCCAGTGAGTTGTGAGTCTGCTATGTTTTTCTGTGCATTCTTTGGTTGCTTTGTTGAATGCGTGAGGTTTGTTGTTTGCTAATGCTTGATGTTTGTTGTTGGTTATTAGCACTTACTCACTTATTGTGTTCCATGAGTTATAGAGATCTGATTGTTGTAGTCATATTGGATTTGTTTTTCTGATGTCTGCTATACCATGAGTTTCAATGCCGAGTCACGAGTTATCAGACTGGCCATCTGTATAATTTGTGAAGGGCAATGGGATGATATGGCAAGCGATCAGAAAATACAAATGATGGAAAGTGGGTGTTAATGTATTGAGGCATCAATTCTCAAAAGTAACCAAGTAGGAACTTGTGATGGTTGTGATTTTGTGTGGTTCTTTGTTTGTGTGTATTCCTTCCAACTCTAACTCCCTGGTGTGTATAGGGAGTGATGGCTGGACGGAATGATCGTGCGATAGCTGATGCCCTTCAAGCCTTAGCTCAAGCTATAGGGAATCCAAATAGGGGAGAAGCTGGTGGAGCTGTTGAGTACCAGGGGTTGGACCGCTTCCAACGAAACAACCCTCCTTCTTTTACGGGAGGATACAACCTTGATGATGCTCAGAACTGGATAAGGGAAATTGAGAAAATTTTCCAAGTTATGGCATGTCCGGAGGGGCAAAAGGTTGCTCTTGGTACACATACTTGAGTGGAAGAAGCTGAGTATTGGTGGGAGAATACTCGCCAATGACTAGAGGTTGAAGGTCAAGATGTGACCTGGGATGTCTTCAAGAGGGTATTTTTGGAGAAATACTTTCCTGAGGATGTTAGGAACAAAAAGGAGATGGAGTTCTTGGAGCTTAAGCAGGGAAACATGACTGTGGCTGAATATGCAGCCAAGTTTGAGGAGTTGGTGAGGTACTTTCCCCATTATCAAGGGAGAGATGGTGAAAGTTCCAAGTGTGTAAAGTTTCTGAATGGCTTACGACCTGAAGTGAAGCAAGCTGTGAATTACCAAGGTGTTCGTCAGTTCCCACTTTTGGTTAATATGTGTCGGATTTGGGATGAAGACTCCCAAGATAGGGCGACCTATTATAGGAGTACAGGTCCAATGAGGAACAAAAAGAATGGGCCTCAACATCGGGTAAAACCATACTCGACTCCTCCTAAGCAATATGGTAACCGCCATGTCAGTCAGAGGACTGTTGCTAGGGGATTTGCAGGTGGTAGTGGTAGCAAACCCAATACTTTCCCCACTCAGATCACATGCTACAGATGTAGAAAGCTAGGGCACATCTCCTCAAATTTCCCTGATAAAGGCATAACATGTTTTAATTGTAGACAAAAAAGGCATTTTCAGAGAGATTGTCCAGATCCCAAGAGGGAGCAAAATGGTGGGGGCCTAAATGACCAAACTGGACATCCAAAGGCCACTAGAAGAGTCTTTACCCTTAACGGTGTTGAAGCTTCAAAATCCAAGGATCTAATCCAAGGTGAATGTTTCATAAATGGAATTCCTTTACTTGTGCTGTTTGATTCTAGTGCAACCCATTCTTTTATATCCTATTCGTGTGTAGAGAAAAGTAAGCTTTTTGTATCTTCTTTAAATAAAAATCTGATTGTAGAAACCCCAACTAGTGGTTTTGTGTTAAATTCTGATGTGTGTTTAGACTGTCCTGTGGAAATTTCTGGTAGAACATTCTTGATTGATTTGATTTGTTTGCCTTTGAGCCAGATTGAAGTTATTCTTGGTATGGACTGGTTATCTTCCAACCATGTCTTGTTAAACTGTTTTGATAAAACTGTGGCGTTTGATGATTCTGGAGGGAGTAAGGATATGATGTTTATCTTTGCCAACCAAGTTGTGACATCTTTAAAAGAAGATGCTCAAGTGTACATGATCTTGTATAGCCTGGGAATAGAGACAAAGGTTTCTATGTGTGACCTCCCTGTTGTCAGAGAGTTTCCTGAAGTGTTTCCTGAGGATATATCTGGTCTGCCACCTGAGAGAGAGATAGAGTTTTCCATAGATCTGGTACCTGGTGCTGGACCCATATCCCTAGCCCCTTATAGGATGTCTCCTATAGAGTTTGTCGAGCTTAAGAAATAGTTAGAGGAGTTGTTGGAGAAGCGGTTTGTGAGACCCAGTGTGTCTCCATGGGGAGTACCAGTGTTGTTAGTGAAGAAGAAAGATGGGACCATGAGGTTGTGTGTAGACTACCGCCAGTTGAATAAGGTGACGGTTAAGAATAAATACCCTTTGTCTAGAATAGATGACCTTATGGACCAACTGGTAGGAGCTTGTGTGTTCAGTAAGATAGACCTTAGGTCAGGTTACCATCAGAATCGAGTGAAGTCTGAGGACATACCTAAGACTGCTTTTAGGACCCGTTATGATCACTATGAGTATCTAGTCATGCCCTTTGGTGTGACTAATGCTCCAGGTGTGTTTATGGACTACATGAATAAAGTCTTTTACCCTTACCTTGATAGTTTTGTGGTGGTATTCATAGATGGTATTTTAGTATACTCCAAGACTAGAGAGGAACATGAAGAACATTTGAGGATTGTGTTGCATACCCTTAGGGACCGACAACTCTATGCTAAGTTGTCCAAGTGTGAGTTTTGGTTAGAGAAAGTTAGTTTCCTAGGGCATGTGGTATCTCAAGGGGGCATAGCTATAGATCCATCTAAGATAGAAGCCGTTCTTGAGTGGGAGAGCCCTAAATCTGTTTTTGAGATTAGGAGTTTTTTGGGTTTGGCAGGATACTACCGAAGATTCATAGAAGGTTTCTCCAAGTTAGCTTTGCCTTTGACTAAACTGACTCGTAAGGGTCAAGCTTTTGTGTGGGACACCCAGTGTGAGCATAGTTTTCAGACCCTTAAGGAAAGATTGACCACCGCTCCAATGCTAGTTTTGCCTAACCCGAGGGAACCCTTTGAGGTGTATTATGATGCATCAAAGATGGGTTTAGGAGGAGTGTTGATGCAATTGGCTAAGTTGTGGCCTATGCTTCTAGACAACTTAAGACTCATGAGAGGAATTATCCCACTCATGACCTGGAGTTAGCTGTTGTAGTTTTTGCCCTTAAGATGTGGAGGCATTACTTGTTTGGCTCCAAGTTTGAGGTGTTTAGTGATCATAAGAGCCTTAAGTACTTGTTTAGTCAGAAAGAGCTGAACAGGCATCAAAGGAGATGGTTAGAGTTTCTTAAAGATTATAATTTTGAGCTTAGCTACCATCCCGACAAAGCCAATGTAGTGGTTGACGCCTTGAGTAGGAAATCCCAACATATATTCGCCTTGATGATTAGAGAGATGGATCTCCTAGAACAGTTTAGAGACCTTAGTCTTGCATGTGAGGTTACTCCTAATAGTGTGAGATTAGGAACTTTGAGAATCACTAGTGAGTTACTAGGAGATATCAGGGAAGGCCATAAGACTGATCCTTTTCTGAGGACCAAGTTAGAAGCTATAGAGTCAGAAAGAGATAGTAGTTTCAAGGTTGGATTAGATGGAGTCTTGAGACTTCAAGATAAGATTTGTGTTCCCAATGTGCCTGAACTTAGGAAGATGATCCTAGAGGAAGGACATAGGAGTAACTTGAGCATACATCCTGGTGCTACCAAGATGTATCAGGATTTGAAGATGATGTTTTGGTGGCCCAACATGAAGAGAGAGGTTAGTGAGTTTGTGTATGCATGTTTAGTTTTTCAGAAGGCTAAGATAGAACACCAGAGACCTTTCGGGAAGTTACAACCCTTGGACCCTAGTGGAAATGGGACAATATTTCCATGGATTTTGTCGTAGGACTACCTAGAACCCCCAAAGGTTTTGATTCTATCTAGGTTATTATTGATAGGTTGACCAAGTCTGCTCACTTTATTCCCATTAACATCAGATTTTCCTTGGAGAAGTTGACCTCCCTGTATATTAGTGAGATTATTAGATTACATGGTGTGCCATCTAGCATAGTGTCTGATAGAGATCCTAGGTTTACCTCTAGATTTTGGGAGAGCCTGAACAAAGCGATAGGGACCAAGCTTAAACTAAGTTCAGCCTACCATCCTCAAACTGATGGTCAAACTGAATGGACCATTCAGTCCCTGGAGGATCTTTTAAGGGCGTGTGTCTTAGAGCAAAAGGGAAGTTGGGAGAGTTTCCTGCCATTGATAGAGTTCACTTACAACAACATTTTTCACTCTACCATTGGCATGGCTCCCTATGAAGCTTTATATGGTAGAAGGTGTAGGACACCTCTATGTTGGCTAGAGCCCGGAGACAACCTCACCTTAGGACCTGAAGTGGTACAGTAAACCACTGAGAATGTGAAGTTGATCCAAAAAATGATGAGGACCACTTAGAGTAGACAGAAAAGTTATCAGGATAAGAGGAGAAAAGATTTGGAATTCGAGGTTGGTGATCATGTATTCTTGAGAGTCACTCCGTGGACTGGGGTTGGTCGAGCATTGAAATCCCGAAAACTCACACCTTGCTTTATCGGTCCTTTCCAAATTCTTAAGAGAGTTGGCCCTGTGGCATACCAAATTGCATTACCCCCATCACTTTCTAATCTTCACAATGTCTTTCATGTGTCTCAACTCCATAAGTATATCCATGATCCATCACATGTGGTCGTATTGGATGAGGTACAAGTAAAACAGAACTTGACATATGAAACATTGCCTTTGAGGATCGAGGATAGACGATCAAAGCACCTAAGAGGGAAGGAGATTCCATTGGTCAAGGTGATATGGGGAGGTACATCAAGAGAAGATGCCACGTGGAAGTTTGAGAGTCAGATGCAAGCCGCCTATCCATCCTTGTTTGAGTCAGGTAAATTTCGAGGACGAAATTTCTAAAAGGGTAGGAGAGTTGTAACACCCCGAGATATTATAAGTTATAAATCGATGTTTAATTGTATTTATTGTGTTTTTTGACTATATGATAAACTTGAATGAGTTGAAGTATGCCTTGAACTAGTCATGTGTGGTATGAGATTTTAGATTTTACCAAAACCTAGTTTAGTGAAATCGCGATACCGGATTCATTAACAGTTGGATCGTCTTCAAGTTTTGTCGGGATATCCCTAAGATATGTTTCTATAGTCTGACCGTTGGGATCTTTAAAATAATAACTTTTGGTCTCCCACTAAGCGAAAAAGGTACGCTAAGCGCAATTCCAACCGAGGGGAATTGCGCTGAGCGGCCCAAAGCCGCGCTAAGTCCAATTCCAACTGAGAGAAAGTGCGCTGAGCGCCCAGAAGGTGCGCTAAGCAAGCCCTAGTGCAGAGGGGGCTGCGCTAAGCCTAAATCCTTGCTCTAAGCACAAGAAGTGGGCTTCAACTTAGAGAGACAGGCCCGCTAAGCGAAAGTTGCAGGTTATAAATACGTCCTTAGCGTGAAAAACACGATTTTCACTCTCCTCTTCCCCCAAAAAGGTCTCCCAAACCCTAAAACCTTATTTTCCACCACCCAAGACCACCGATGGCTGTCGTGAGCCGCCGTTGCACCCCCACACCAAGAGGAACACTTTAATCAGAGCGGAATCCTCAGAATCCTCCTCGAAGATTTGATGGAGAAAATCCCTCAATCCTCTATTTCAAAGTTTCTCTAAGGTAACCTTGACTTCTAAGCCTTCTCCTAGCTAGTTTGAGTTCCTCTTAGTGTCTCTTATGTGTTGGGTATTGTAATAGGGTGTTTTTACACTTCCTTTGAAAACCCCTAGAGAATGAGACATTGTAAAAGTTATCTTTTTATAACCTTGAGGTTGTTTTTGCGGCATTCACTGAACCCCGGTCGCATTGGCGTGATCAAAATTTGAAAAAGATGTTTCTTTTCTGTAGAGCCCAAAATACCCCTCAGTCCCTTATGTTTTGATAGTGGTATTTGACCCCGAATGTTGCCTTTGATCTTGTTTTTGAAGCCTATGCTAAATTCCTTTCATTTTGGCGTAATAGAGACTTGCGTTGGACCGACAAGCACGAACGAGAGAGAGACCTCTAAGTGATGCAAAGAAGAATTGACAGAGAGCTCATGATAGGTGAGGGGAGTTATTATAAAATTTACCATTTTGACACCATAGTTAGGGTCAGGGAACCTAGCTATGAGAATATCTGCCTGTCCCTATTGCATCCTGATTTCCTTTCAAGAAAAACTATGTTTTTAATGAATGGGATGCAATATATCTATTGTTGATGAATAACATTATTGTTTATTAAACTGGTGTTATTTGAAGACCTGGGGAGTGTGAACCTCAGGCGTGGAAAATATATGTACATGCGGAATGAGACTTATGGTTGATGTCGCTATTGGTGACTTTAATTGATATGTGGTGATATTGATGTTTATGATGATATTGATTTGAGTTGACATTGTTAATAAAGACCATGTCAACATGAATTAATGGTATTGTTGATGATTATGTGAATATGAAATGAGGTCGTTGTCGTGTTGATAACTTCATTGAGACGAGATGATGTCTATGTTAAGAATGATGTGAAAATGGAATGTTGATTGATGTTGGAAATGCTTTGGCATGTGCATGTTGTGTATGTTCGTGGGGGGCGAAGTGCACTGATCTTCCAGGGTCTTTGGCACTTGCTTTGGGCCACGTTCATACGTTGGATGTTGTGTATGTTCGTGGGGGGCGAACTGCACTGATCTTCCAGGGTCTTTGGCACTTGCTTTGGGCCATGTTCATACGTCGTATGTAGTGTATGTTCATGGGGGATGGAGTGCACTGACCTTGTTGGATAACCTAGACGTGGGTGGCAAGCGTGGTTAAAGAATCTAAGCATTTATGAGGGGATGCTTAGGCGCTTTAATTGGTCCTTGGTCTTTGGCACTTCTTTAGGCCATGTTCATAGCTCATACGACACAGGAAATAGAATAACTGTGGCAGAGTGTACTTTGTACTGAGGGGGCTTGTCACCTGGTAGGGAAATCCTTTTGGCCCCAGGCTGATCACCTATGGGGGGGGGGGCAGTTACGTGCACAACCGGGTGGTCTCGATGAACTCTGCATGGTTTCCTAAGTGAGAGTGTCGTGTGGACACACTTAGGCTTTTTCCTGGGATTTGGTTGTTGGTACGTACCACATTGCATCTAAGAGTTGAGTCAGGTGCATGCATCATTCTGTGCAGTCTTGATTGGATCCATGGATGGATGATGAGTAATTGTTTTATATGGATGATGAGTAATTGTCGGATGTGGACAATGAACAATTGTTGGATGTGAGTGCTGGATAATGAATGTTGTGTAATTTAACATTGTGATTATTTGGATTTAACATTGGTTCTTTTTATAATGAACTCACCCTTGCAATTTTGTATCGTGTGGTTGATAGCTGTGATGATCGCGAACCTTGTTCTTGGGAGCAGAATGACAGCAGTAGGGTGCAGGGATGAGATTCTGTTGAGGAACCGCCAAGCCGACGTGATGACGTTGGGATTATGTTGGGGAGAGAGTTGTATTTTGTTAATCAAATCCTCCATGGTGGTTCATGCTTTCTTTTGTTGGGTTAAGGATGTAAATGACAGATTTAATTATATGTTCGAACTAATTTAATCTTCATTATGTGTATGATGTGTACTAAACTACTATACTAATATTCATGTACTCGGTTAAACATTGGTGCGTGTTTGGGGATATATATATATATATATATATATATATATATATATATATATATATATATATATATATATATATATATATATATATATATTTGTGAAATTCAAATTTACTACGATTTTCATAAGCAAAATAATGGAGTTTTCATAAAAGATAGAAAAAGAATAAAATTTTCTAGTTATTAGAGTGGTGATATCGTAGCGACGAGGCGGGTCATTACAACATGTCTACTATCATTGTTATCATCTCCTTTTCCATCATTGCGGGCACTACTTGAGTTGCCAGATCCCTCTACCTTTGGGCGTATTCTTTAAAAGATTCATGCTCCTTCTTGCACATGTTCTATAGCTGCATTCTATCTGAAGCCATATCAGAATTGTACTGATACTGTTGTTGCAACCTACCCTTTGGCAAGAGGGCAACGCGAGGCTCACGGGTGCGTCTTCCAAGGAAGGAAAATGCGTGGAGTCGCCACCAATGTTTATTTGAGGAAAACGTTAGAGAAAACCAAAAAGTGGTCTACGAGCATTAAGAATAAAAGGTTCAGGAGTTGTTTACGCATGAGGAAGGTATTAGCACCCCACGCGTCCATCCCAAGGGATGACAACCTTTAATCAAATGTGCAAAATCATGACTTCAAGTTTGTTTCATTTTTCATTTTTATGTTTTTTATCTTTTGGGGTTGACAAAAGTGGGTTTTTGCTCCTACGTATCCTCAATTGCGATGAGGAACTCAGACCTACATAGTTCTTTAAAAAGCAAGAAAGTTATGGCATTGATTTTAGACTTTTAAATGGTTCATTTTAACCGATAAAAGTAAAAAGGGAGCGTTAAGGCGTTGGACCTTAGAACGGTTTCAAGCGATTTTCTTGCGGACAAAGCTTGATTTGTGAGTTGATTTTAACTTTGGTTTTACTTGGTTATTTCTCAACTCATTTAAAGAAAACCTTCAAAGTAAATGACCGGTTGAAACTTACCTTTTTGATGATTAACCGAGGTTACAACATAAGCGATCAGTTGAATTTTATTTTAAAGGTGATTAAACGAGATTACAACACAAACGATTGGTTGAAATTCATTTTAACATTGATTAAGTGAGATTATAGTTTAAACGATCGGTCGAAACTCGTTTAAAACGAAGAAAAAGAATACCAACGGTAGAAGAATGAAGATGAAGACATACAAAGCAAGAATGGCCCCCTAAGGGGGCATAGAATGAATTGAAAGCTTCAAAATAAAAAAACTAACCGGTCGAAGAATGATGAACGATGAAGAAAGGATGAAGAACAACAAAGAATGTCCACAAAATTGGTCATGAAAGCGTTACGGAAGCACCTCGGCCTCAATTTTTCTTCTTTGTTTTCCTTATTGTCACCAATTTTAGTAGAATTTGCTCACTAAGGGTGTTGACTGCCTTCGCTACAGCCCCCCACGCCTATTTATAGCAAAATAGGGGGAGGAGGTTGCAACTCAGCTCGCCCAGGTGAGCTGGTTGCTTCTCCTCTAAGTTATTTTATAGGCCCAGGGGCTGAAGAATGGCCCTAAATTGACCATTTTGCTCATTTCCTTCTGAAACGTCGCAAAACCCTACGGATTGCACGACAATTGGTGTTAAGCAGCTCAACTCGGCTGGCAAAAATCCACATGTTGACAAACAATCGCCCCCGGATGAAATTAGGGTATGACAACTGCCTAATGAGAGCAACCATTAGGTCTTTCCTAGAGTGGACTTGGGAAGGTTCCAGATTAGTATACCAGGTGATGGCTGCCCCAGTAAGACTTTCTTGGAAGAAATGCATCAGTAATTTTTCATTTTTTGAGTATGCCCCCAATTTCCTGTTGTACATTTTCAGGTGATTCTTGGGACAAGTAGTCCCCTTGTACTTATCAAAATCCGACACCTTGAACTTCAGAGGGATAACGGCGTCGGGCACTAGACATAGTTCTGCTATGTCAGCAAAGGCATAATCTCCGCCTCCTTCAATAGCCCTCAGCCTTTCCTATATATACGATCAAATTTCTCCCTTTCCACTACGGCAGGATGCAGTCTTTCCAATGCAAAATGCAAGGATTGTGGTTGTGGGTGATACTGAGGTCCCCCCCAAAGTGTTTGACATGGGTATGCCACCAAATGCTTGCCCCTCAGTGGCACATTCGAGGTGAGGCTCGAAGTTGGCTAGAGTGTGGTCTCGGGGTGCTTCATGTGTCCCCTCCATGGGTTAAGAGACATGTACATGATCAGATTGGGGTTGTTGGCTCTCAATGTGTATGGGAGTGAAGTTATTGACATTCTCATCGGGAGCGTGTGCAACATCGGGTGGTGTATAGTTGGGAGGCAAGCCATATGGTGGGAAGGAATTCTTGTTCTGAACTTGCACAAAATGAGGGCCACCGGTACTTCCTAACGCTTTGCCTCCCTGCCCTACCATATCCAAGACTGGAAGATTTACTTGATTGAGGCCAGATGGGTGAGTTGGGTCCACCTTAGTGGCGGTACTTGTGGCAATGACTGTAGCTGTCTTGACCTCCATCACTCTTTTCATACTCAATTACTCATCATGGCTTCCATCATTGTGGTCATTTTCTCTTTCATGGCCTCCATGTCAGCCTTCATCTGCTCTTGCACCTCCTCCATTTCACTCATTACTCTAGCTCTGGCACGCGTTTGGTAAGGGTGCCGTAAAACACATTTTTTCCTTTTGATTACAATGATTACAATTCTGATTTCAAGGAAAGAATGCAATGAGCAATGTCACCAATGTGAAAAGAAAAATAAGCATGGGTGTATGTAAATGATGCATTGTCAAAGTATTGCAAATTTTACACAGTACATTCAATAGAACATAGGGTTGAATCAATTCAGATTTTCATTAAAACAACATTGTTCGTCACATATTGTCAAAGTGAAACTGGAAATAAAAAATAGACGTCAACAATCCTTAATTTTTTTTGTAAATTATTTAGCTCAATCATGTGTTGGCAGTAGACAAAGAAGTGATGTAACTCGATCCATCTTCTGCCCCAACTTTGCAAGCTGGTTACTTCCATACTTGACCTTGACTTGATGAACCTTTCCTTAAAAACATGTGCTTGGTTCAAACCCATAATCCAAGGAATAGAAATCTTGATTGTCAATACTTCCACAACGTATCATGGAGATGAATGACTAGGGCATCCTTATGCTATGCATGGCAAATGTAATCATGAGATCGACATGAGATGCCCGAAGAACCACCATTTCCTAGTTAACCATGCATTAGGTACCATGTTCACATGATTTTCAATCATTTTTTTAAGAGAAATGAGTGTATAATCCCAACATGGTTGGTTTATAGCCATCATCATGGTACCCAACCCATGTAACTAAGAATATGGTGTGAACTTTCATGCTTCATAGTGACCTTCTTTTTGTTCTTTCTTTTTTGTTTTGTTTTTTTTGTAGAGGAAAATGCAAGGATCATGCATGAGTTCACATAACGATGAAAATAAAATATATGCAGTTGGCAGAACAAAAGCATGCTAAATGAAGATGTATGATAATGCGATGACTTATGCAAATGCGATACATGAATATGATAAATCATAAATGCAGGAATGATATGTCCATTACGATGCCATGAAGAGATGCATGATGCAATCAAGGAACATGCCAGAGTGCGTTTGCTATATGCCCTCTAATTCAGGAACCTAATAGAAAGGATCCAAAAGTCCACATCTAGTGATAATTCCCAAGGCTGGTTTCATGTAACTTTATTGGCTTCTTGAGATATCATCCACATTGTGGCGATAAGGACTATCAGCGACAAGGCATCACTAAAAGAGGAAAACTCTAGATGAGGTGCTTCACTGTTATCAAGCGAGTCAGAGACCTAGCATGACCACAAATCGACCTCCACTCCTTATGGCTCACATAGACCCGGGTATAGGGCCTAACATCTCAATATGTGTGCGAGGTATAGGTGCCATTTGTGCGTAGAAAAAAATATTTCTAACTATGAATGTAATCGATAGACAAACACACACCAAACACAACATAGCAAAGGTTATATACAAATATGGATAAAACAGAAGATAAAAGGGAAAAGGGAACATAAATAAAGAAGAAACCATGATAAAAACATTGCACACTAACTGAATAGCCTAACTCTCTAACAGTCCCCAGTGGAGTCACCAACTGTCGCAACCTACCCTTCGACAGGAGGGCAAGGAAAAAAAAAAGGTGCGTCTTCTCATGAAGAAAACTCGCGGAGTCGCCACCAATGTTTATTCGAGGAAAATGCTAGAAAAACCAAAAAGGGGTCTGCGAATTTTGAAAATGATGGTTCGGGAGTTGTTTACGCATAGGGAAGGTATTAGCACCCCACACGCCCGTCACAAGGGACGACAACCTTTAATCGAGTGTGCAAAATATGACTTCAAAATTCTGTATTTTTCCTTTTTATATTTTTTATTTTTTTGGGGTCGACAAGGGTGCTGCCCTTGCTTCTACGTATTCTTAGGTTCGATGAGGAATTTAGACATACGTAGTTCTTTAAGTCTGAAAGTTTGTGTGTTACATTGATTTTATGTTTTTTGAAAGATCGATTTTAATTGCAAACAAAAGTCATTTAAGGCGTTGGACCTTGAAACGATGTTTTAAAAATTTGAAAAGCGGAGAGAATCGTTAAAGCGTTGGACCTTGAAATGATCTCAAGCGATATTTGGTGAAAAGCAGAGAGAATCGTTAAGGCGTTGGACCTTGAAACAATATCAAGCGATATTTGATGAAATGAAGAAGTTTATGAATTGCTTTTATTTTGGTTTTGTTTATTAACCTTCAATCTTTTGTAAAGATAACTTGCGGCACTAATTATCGGTTAAAACTTACTTTACAAGAAGAAAATGAGATTATTGATGGTAGAAGAAGGAGATAAAGATGCACAAAACAAGAAAGAGAACCCCTAAGGGTGCATAGATCACATTCAAATCCTTAAAACAAAAACTAACCAGATGACAAACGACGAATGAACGAAGAACAATGTAGAAGTCGATTGCGATCGCATTTCGGTAGCGCCTTGGCCACATTTTTCTCTTCTTTCTTCTTCTTCTCTCTGATTTCTCTCAATTTCTCTCAATGCTGGACCTTGGAACCCTTTACTCAGCCTCCCTCACGCCTATTTATAGCAAAAGATGGCATTAGGGGTCATGGTAGCTTGCCCAGGCGATCTGTTGCTTCAACTTGAAGTAACCTTGCTCACCCTGGCAGGCTGGTTACTTCACCCCTAAGCTATTTGGGGGCCCATACTAGCCAGAGGTGAGCCAGGGTTAAAAAAAAAAGCCTAGAATGACCCTTTTGCCCTCCCCTTTGGGTATTATTCACATTCTTGATCAAAACATCGAATGATCATCTGTTTCGCACTGTAACTGGCATTCAAAACTGTAAGTCGACTAGCAAGGATCAAATGATCAACAAACGATAGTCCCCGGATGAAATTAGGGTATGACACAAGTTGGAAAACATTTGCAAAGTTTATCAACATCACTTTCTTCCCTTGGAAGTGAAGACACATGGCCTCAATATTTTGTTCCATATTTTATGCCTAATCATTTGAAATGACAACAAACATCAGGCAGGCCGACCACTACTCGAATACATAAGGAGATGGACGAACCAATTTCAAATAGGCCTAAGAAATGCTCATTATGTAGAAGTGAAGGACATAATCATACTAATTATCCATACAAACAAGTACATGACTAAAATAATTAGTACTTTTTATGTTTTTCTTCCATTTGTATTGTGCGTTTTATATTAATGTATTAATTATATTGTTTTTAATTTTTATTAATAGATTATTCAAACTTTAAATAAGCAAAAACATTTAAATAAAACAATATTAAAAATATATAACATGTTTTAAATAATAAAACATTAAAATAAATTAATAACATATCAAATAAAATCATAAAAAATATACTAATAAATAAGTCAAGTTAATATTATTTATTATACATTTAAATAATTGTTTTATTTAAAAAAAGCGTAAAAATTTTAAATTTAAAAAAAACTTAAAAATTAAAAAGAAGAGGTTTACAACTTTAAAGTCGTAAACCTTAAAAAAAATTAAAAAAAATAAAAAGGTTTGATGACTTTAAAGTTGTAAAACCAAAAAAAAAAAATTCTTTACGACTTCAAAGTCGTAAAAAAAAGTTTTAACTGGAGTCGTAAATAATTTTACGATTTCAGTTAAAAAAAATTAAGAAGTCGTAACAAGTGTTACAACTTTTAAGTCAGAAGTCGTAACAGGTGTTACGACTTACCCCCTTTTAGGTAATTTTTTAATAGATACCCTCGATTGGAAAATTGGGCAAAATTTTACCCCCATTTGGTTAAAAAGCTGCGTCCATATTAATGGTGTCATACACCAATTTTCACATTTACCACCCACAATAACCAATGCCCTCTCTCTTCAGATAATGCCAAAACAACTTCACTTATCGTTTCAAAATACTTTAGCTCAATAGTATTACTCCTACAGAATAATTTCTCATTCTATATAGTGGAAGTATTATTTTGGTTATAATATATGTAGATGCATGTTCAAATGATGTATGATATATTATTAGAAAATAGACTTTTAACATTAATTATTAAAGACTTTCAACATCAGTTATTAATTAATGTTGAAACTATCGACGTTAAAAGTCTCAACATTAATATTGATTTTCTAAAACAGATGTTAACTAAACTACACAACATCAATTTTCTACAAAATTGATGTCATATAGTAAAAAATAACAAAAAAAAATTGTAAAATGTGTACAAAACTACATTTGTTTTTTTTTTTTTTTATGAAAATCGATGATGATTTTCAAATACAACATCAGTTTTTACTACAACTGATGTTGTCAATCAACGACAACATCGATCTTTTTTTTTTTTGAAAACCGATGTTGGTAATAAGAAAATAACATTGGTTTTTCTAGAAACTAATGTTTTTGAAAACATCAAATTTTAGAAGAACCGATGTTGTTTTTGTAATTTTTTTAATATCCAATTTGTTTTTTTTAATTAACCCAAATTAACATGTAAACTGAAAAGCAGAACCATTCTAGATAATTTTTTATCAAGCAATTTAAATTTTGTCGATAATGTAAAATTGAATATTTACTATGAATTAAAAGAAATAATTGAAGTAATGAAAGTCAATACATAAAATCATTTGTAACCTAATCTAAATTAACATAACTCTACAATTCTAAAATTACTTAAACTCCTAGTGTTTGATTTTTAACTTTTAGATAATATCTTGCCCACTGAATGCAAATTGCCTTCATTCTCTCTGATTCCAATGGTCTTTGATCAGTAAAATACTACATGATATAATAAAACATAAGTTAATATATAAGTCTGAATGATAACAATTATAACCAATTGAATTATTTTTGAAGTAAACAATTATCGTTTTCCAATTATCTTTGGAACCTCCTAGGACTATCGTTGCAATGCACTACGTAGTACTCGCACCCAGTGCTTCCTTTTTGCTTATTTCACTAAATTGAATAGGATATTTAGATATTCAAAGTTAACCAAAAATTAGTGTAAAGAGTAATAAAATTTAATTTTTAAGGGATCAAACATTATTTAAATGACTTACTTTAACTAAAATCCATCTAGCAACACCCTTGGATTTACTTCCATGACTGTTGTTGAATCCCTTCAAAGCACTGATTAAGAGAAACATGCATGTGTATTGTACAATTAAAATATTGATGTCGAATTGTAATCATAAAGTAAATGTATTACAAAATATAATTGACCTGTTAATAATTCCTTTCAAGTAGTTGTCGGGTTTATTGTGCTAGGAACAAAACCAGATGACAACATTGTCCTTAGGAAAAATAACGATCATTTGCCAATGTGCACTACATTGGAGAGCATTAAGTTATTATAAAGCTTACATGATTTAAATTGATTTGTTCAGTTTAACTTACCCATTCAAGTAGGCTCCTAGGTACACATCTCTCAGTGAATTCTGCATCCATTTCTTAATATAATCTTCTGATTCAAATTGCGATTGCCCAAATTTTTGTATGGAGTATGGCTCGAGGAATCCATACACATCGATATTCCCTGCTCGCATACTTGTTTCAGTCATATGCCTATTGTTGTTAAAATAAAGTAAATTATGTATAAATTTAAAACAATCAATTAGGTAATATACAAAAATGTAAAGTGACTTACAAAATCCACAATTGTATAACAGAGATGCTCAGACATTGACCATCATGTGCTATTTCAGAAAGATGTTCCTGCTTTATATACAATGGAAAGTTATCATTATGCACCCCAAACATGGTAGCATCCCACGACACCTGCAACAGCTTAAGAAAAAGTTGTGGGATGGTCAATGTCATTATAGGGGATTGACATCAAGATCCGACCTATCTATAGGTTTTGCCGGTCTCTTAACTCCCTGTTTATGCTACATGGTTAATAAACATAAGCGAATGACAATGAAAACTGGATTTGTAACAAATCCTTTTTTAATAATTGTTAAAAAAATAAAATGAAATACTTGTTCTAAAAAAGGCTTTACAAGATGTGTTGGCCAAGCAAAGAAGGTGTTAAGTGCATGCCCCACTAACTAAACCTCTTTAGTGGGTACAAAATTGCAAGCATTAGCATCTCGAACTTCCTCAACATCGACCATCAATTGATTATTGCTCAGAGGAACGTTGTGGATGGTCGTTGACCCCTTATAAAATCTTCCAAGAACAACCAGTTGGGGAGGATTGTCATAGACATACAACCCACATTTGTCTGAGTCACCCATTTCTGGGTCCTACCCTGAGGGATCGACACAACTTTCCTTTGTGCTGACACAAGTAACAGAAGGACCAACCTCAGCCTCAGGAGGTTGTGCGAGTTCCTATGATTGCATCTGCGGTTGCATTTGGGATTACATCTGGCTAAAGGACAATATTAATCATTGAGTCACTTTTTGTGTGATCGACTCCTCCAGCTGGTCTCTGATCTTTTGTGTCAGCTGCTCTAGGTCTTCAGGAGCCATGGACGAAGAGGTGCAATAGCCCCATGAAGTCGGTCCAAAGTAGTGTTTGATCATGACACCAGCTCTGGCAGCACGAACACGACCAGGGTGCTCTGGTTGCCCAATGGCAGCAATCAGTACATCCTAACATCCATGGGCGACAAAGCTTTCTTGTGAGTCATGCTCTTCTAAGGAATCATGTAGTCAATAGGTTAAACAAATTTGGTTTACTCATCCAACAATTATTATAAAAAAGGATCACTAACAAATGAGAGTCACTTACATTCCTATCTTTAATTTCCTTTGCTGCCGTAGATGTCATTTGACCTAATTTTTTTTGTGTCAGCCATCTTCCACTTCATGTGTCGTCTAATGGGAGATGGAGGATCAATGATTGTGTCAGTGCTTCTGGATTGGGCTGCTTCCTCCAATCATTTCTTTTTCTTTTCATCCATCAACTTATGTTCTAGAGAATCATAACCCCCATGAGACAACGTGTGAGGGGAAGTGTTATGCTTCTAAATGGCCAGCGACTTCTTTCGAACATCCTGTGACAATTAAACATAAGGCTAACCTAATAGGGTTGACAATAATACGTAAATATGAAGTTTAAAAAATAATGAAATTCAATTAACCTCCCATGAAGGGTCTTTATGGCTCTGACAAAACTGGTTCCACGTCTATTTACTTATGTCGTATCTCACATACTTTGTCATCCTCACCCTCCTTGTTGTGTGCCAGAGCCTATTTGGAGGTCAAATCTGGCTTAAACTGCCTCCACCGCTCTCTTACAGTCTGAAGTATTTTTTCTTTGTCCTTAAATTGGATGCTTCAGGAATATCAAATTCAGTCTGTGATACCATAGATACATTTTCTAGTTAGTCAAGTATCAACAGTTGAATCATCATCTTCAATATTAACATCAATTGTTTTTCCATGTAGAAAAACTGACCATCTTTCATCACAAGGATCTTGAACATAAAACACCCGTTTAGCTTGTTTTGCCATGATAAAAGACATATTCTGATAAGCGAGCTTCTTCAAATCTACCAAAGTAAATCCAAAATCATCGGTTTGCACATTGATATTGCTATACTTACACTTGAAAACATAGACACTGAATTTTACATAATTAACCTCCTAGATTTCTTCAATGACTCTAAAGTAAGGCATGGAAGCTACACGGGGATTGTCATCATGTGCAATAGAAAAGTGTTGAGATTCATCCCTTAGACTAACTCTATTGTTTTGCATTGTACTCTTGTCATCTTATGATTTCGTGTAGAACAAATACTTGTTGATATCATATCCTTGCCAAGTTATAACATTTCTTTTAGGCCTATCTGCTAACTTCCTTAATGTTTCAGATGCATTATCATCACCAAAGATTATATCTTTAAACTAATTTAGAAAAGTCTTGTTATGTTCTTTCAACACCCTATTCTTGGCCATTTTTGGGTTACTTTCCTTGACTAAAGCTTCGTGATGAACTATAAATGGCAGAACTTCATTACTGTTATTTAGTATATACAAATGAGCTTGTTGCAATTCTTCTAGACTTGGAGTGATAACATGTGTCAGACCCTAATTTCATCCAGGTATTATGTTTTATCATTCGGATATGACGTTTTGATCATTGCTAATCAAATTACGGTGTTTGGCACCGGTTGCAGTGCAAGGTCGAGGGATCACTCAAGTTGATGTTTGATTGTCGGGTTCGGGAACAAAAGCCACAAAGAAATGGGGGCATAATGGCCCTTTTTTGGATGTTTCTAGGCCTGAGCCCAGGCCAGCATCTGACTCGCTTGGGCCATGGAATGCCTTCAACCTAAAGCAACCAACTTGCCTAGGCGAGCTTCCCCTGCACCAAATGGATTTTGCTATACATAGCCATGTAGAGGGAAGGGTTTAAGGGTTAGAAATTGAAGGAACAAAAAAAAAAAAAAAACACAGGGAGAAAGAGAAGAAGAAAAAAACAAAGTCGAGGCACTGTCAAATCGAATCGTGGATCATTTCCTACATCCTTTCTCTTGCTAGCCTTGCGGCCTGTGCAACAGTCAATTAGTTTTTCTTAAGATTTTGATGTAATTTATGTACCCTTATGGGTCCTCTGTGATATTATGTGTGCATTTATCTTCTCCACTTATCGATGCTATTTTCATTTTATTTGTAAGGCTTAATTCTAATCGATCACTAATGTCATGAAAATTGGTAATAAACACAACAAAAGTGAAAAAAAATTCAATTCACAACCTAACTTCTTTTCATCAAATATCACTTGAGATCGTTTCAAGGTCCAACGCCTTAACGATTCTCTCCGCTTTTCAAAATTTAAAACGTCGTTTCAAAGTCCAATGCCTTAATGACTCTTTGTTTGCAATTAAAATAAATCTTTCAAAAACATAAAATCAATTTAATACACAAACATTCAGACTTAAAGAACTACGTAGGTTTGATTTCCTCGTGGCACCTGGGGATATGTAGGAGCAAGGGCAACATCCTTATCGATTCGAAAAAAATAATAAAAAAATAATGTAATAAAAGAAAAGCAATTCACCGCTCTTGGGTGTCAGACACTAATTTCTTTCGGGGACGATCATTTGCTAAGTTTTGATTTTTGCTAGCCAAATTGAGCTGCTTGACACCAGTTGTCATGCAATATGAAAGTTTTTTCAACATTTCGGTAAAGGATGCGGAAAATACCCAAAAGGGAGGACAAAAGGATTATTTTGAGGCTTTTTTAGACCCCTGGCACGCCTGGGCCCCCAAATGACTTAGGGGTGAAGTAACCAGCTCACTTGGGCGAGCTGAGCTCGCTTGGGCGAGCAAGGTTACTTCAGGTTGAAGCAACAGCTCGCCTGGGCGAGCTGCTGATCAACCAAGTTCCCTTATTTCCTATAAATAGGCATGAGGGGGCTGAAGGAAGGGGTTCAGACTTTCAACATTGAAAGGATTTAGTGAAATTAAGGAGAAGGAGAAAGAAGAAGAAAAAACGAGGCCGAGGCGCTTCCAAATCGCAATCGTGACCGATTCCTACGTCGTTATTCGTTCTTCAACCGATTAGTTTTTATTTTAAGATTTTGAATTCGCTCTATGCACCCTTAGGGGTCCCCTTTGTTGCTTTTTCACCTCTTCATCTTATTCTTCTACCATCAGTGATCTCATTTCATTGTAAAAAACAAAGTTTCAACCGATCGTTTGTGCCGTAATCTTATTTTATCATTGTAAAATAAAGTTTCAATCGATCGTTTGTGCCGTAATCTCATTTTATCATTGTAAAATAAAGTTTCAACCAGTTGTTTATGCCGTAATCTCTTTCCATCATTGTAAAATAAAGTTTCGACCAATCATTTACTTCACAAGTCGTCTTTTAATGAGATTGAAAGTAAATAAGTGAAACCAAAGTTAAAATCAACATGTAACTGAGATTTTATCCACAAAAGTAGTTTTAATCCATTCAAGGTCCAATGCCTTAATGGTCTCCTTTACTTTTATCGGTTAAAATGAACCTTTCAAAAGTTTAAAATCAACTCTACACATAACTTTCTTGCTTTCAAAGAACTACGTAGGTTTGAGTTTCTCATCACACTTGAGGATACGTAGGAGCAAGGGCAACGCTCTTGTCGACCACAAAAGCTAAAAAACATAAAAAAGGGGAAAATAAATAAATATTGAAGTCATGATTTTGCATACTCGATTAAAGGTTGTCGTCCCTTGTGACAGACGTGTAGAGTGCTAATACCTTCCCCGCACGTAAACAACTCCTGAGCCCTTATTCTTAAAAGTTGCGGACCCCTTTTTGGTTTTTCTAATGTTTTCCTTGAATAAACATTGGTGGCGACTCTCGTGCATTTTCCTTTCTTGGAAGACGCACCCTTGAGTCTCGCCTCACCCTCCCGCCGAAGAGTAGGTTGCGACATTGGGAAAATAAATAATTTTGAAGTCACGTTTTGCACTCTCGATTAAAGGCTGCTGTCCCTTGCGACGGGCGTGTGGGGTGCTAATACCTTCCCTATTCGTAAACAACTCCCGAACCCTTCTTTTCAAAATTCCCAGACCTCTTTTGGTTTTTCTAATGTTTTCCTCAAATAAACGTTGGTGGCGACTCCACTCATTTTCTCCTTAAGAGACGAATGTGCTTGTTCTTTATTTTCTTTCACTGTCCTGTTGTGAGGTAGGTTGCGGCAGATGATGACTCCACTGGGGAGTTGTTAGAGAGTTAAGCCATTTGATCAGTGTGCAATTTTATCATGACTGTTTCTTTATTTATGTTCCCTTTTCTCTTTTATCCTTATGTTATGCTCACATTCATGATCGTTTCATTCCGCTACAATTCTTTTTGTGGTTTTTGCTTCAACCTCATTTCTCTTATCCTTTGTTTTGTTTATATTTGCTACAATTCATGTTATTGCCTCTTGGTGTGTATCTTTGTATCTATTACTTTCATAGTTAGAAATATTTTGTGCCATTGAATCCTGGGGTAGACGACATGTGATGTACTTGTGGAATCTATATGGGAATTTTCTGTTTGCTTGGAAGGTAGGGTGTGGTAATTCTTAGATTACTCCATTCACTCATGAAACCCACACTTTTTGCACATACTTTGAGATATTAGACCCTATACCCGGGTCTATGTTAGCCATAGGGAGTGGAGGTCGATTTGTGGTCATGCTGAGTCCCGACTCACTTTTTGCACACACTTTGAGATATTTCTCCATCCACTCGTTTTCTCCTTAGGAGACAAACGTGCTTGTTCTTTATTTTCTTTCGCCGTCCCGTCGTGAGGTAGGTTGTGACAACATGTAATCCTCTTGAACCCTTACCTCTCACTCTTTCGTCAGGTCGAGACTCTGGAACCCCAACTAGTTTGGCCTTTTCGATGTACTTGAAACAAAACTCAATAGCTTCTTTCGCAATGTACCTTTCAATAATAGATGCTTAAGGATAATGTAGATTCTTTGTATACTCTTTTAAGATCTCCACGTATCGCTTAATCGGATATATCCACCGCAAACAAATAGGACCGCAACATTTAATTTCCCTCAGAAGATAAAGAATTAAGTGAACCATGATGTCAAAAAACAAAAGAGGAAATACATCTCCAACTGTCACAAGATAATAACAGCCTCATTTTCCAATTCATCTAACTTGAGAGGATCAATGAATTTACTACATATTGTATTGAAGAAAAAACACAGGCAAGTTATGGCATGCCTGACTTTGTTAGGCAAAATGTCTCGTATCACCACAGCTAATAGTTGTTGCATCAATATGTGGCAATCATGAGACTTTAAGCCAACTTACTTTAGATCTTTCAACTGCCCAAAACTCTTAATATTTGAAGAGTATCCATGTGGCACTTTGACACGGCGCAGGCACTGGCAAAACTTATCTTTTCCTTTCTGGACAAAGTATGACAAGCTGGAGGCAAGTATATTTTGTTACCATCAGACCTTGGATGTAACTGGTCTCGTATACCTATCTAAACTAGATCCTGGTGAGTATTCAAACCATCCTTTGTCTTTCTTTGAATGTTAACAAGTGTGCTAATGACACTATCACACACATTTTTCTCAACATGCATAACATCAATACAATGTCTGACATCTAGATCATACCAGTATGGAAGATCAAACAATATCGACCTCTTCTTCCATATGGAAGTTTTAGTTTTTTCCTTCTCTTGGGTCTTTCCAAATACAATATTGATGCCCTCAGCCTGCTTAAGAACCTGTGACCAGTTAATGGTATCGACACACTATCATGCTCTTGACTTCCATTAAAATCTTTTTTCAATTGCCGATAAAGGTGATAAGCTTTTAGAAAGCTTCGATGGAGAGTGTATATTGTTTTTCTTCCATGCTTCAGTTGTACATAGCTTGTGTCTTCTTCATAGATAGGGCATGCATGATGGCCCTTAACACTATATCCACTCAAATTCCTGTATGCTGGAAAGTCATTAATGGTACAAAATAGCATTGCACTCAACTTGAATGACTTATTTCGATACCCATCAAACATAACAACCCCCTCATCCCACAACTTTTTCAAGCCTTCAATCAAGGGACTGAGATAAACATCGATGCCATTTCCTGGTTGTCTTGGGCTCGATATCATCATAAACAACATCATGTATTTTTGCTTGGCGAAGCATTCCATCGCAATTTCTCTGATTTGCATGCCATATAAGGTCCTTTGCGTCATCTGCATTAGAAAACAAACGCTTGAACCTTGGAATGATCGGAAGATACCATAACGCCTTCATTGGGGGGGGGGGAGCTTTTCTTGGTGCTTTCATCACTGCTACACTTGTCATCATCCTGCACTTTGTACCGTGATACCCCACACCTGGGGCACTTCTGCATTTCTTCAAACTCATGTCTATACAATATGCAATCATTAAGACATGCATGAATCTTCTGATACTCAATACACATCGAACACAATATCTTCTTCGTCTGATAGTAACATTTTGGCAGCGTGTTTTCTTCTGGAAGGATATCCTACACCACCTGAAGCAGTGGAGTGAAGTTTTTGGCATTCGACCCATATCTAGCCTTGACATTAACCAAACTTAACACCGCTGACAACAACATTAAAGACTTCTTGCACCCTGGATACAAAGGCTTCTTCGAATCACTTTACAATGTATCATACATAGGGGTGAGCTTAGCTATTGGAGGGGTATGAGTAGCCCCCTTCTAGCTTCTCAAGGAAGCTTTCTGCCTCTAGCTTCCCAAGGAAGCTTCCCATGTGCTAGGCTATAAATAGAAACATGTGTAACACTTTTCATAACTTTGATGAATGAGAAACTTGTGAGACTCACTTCAAAGTTCAACTTCTCTCCTTCAATTCCTATGCCCCCTCTCTCTCTCTCATTCTCTTCCTCTTTGAGCTTCTTATCCAAGGCACTCTCTTGGTGGCGAAGCTTCTCCTTCCATGGCTTATTCTCTTGTGGATGACGCCTCCTCTCACCTCTTCTCCTTTATCTTTCATTGCAACTCCATGGCTGAAAATCACCATTGAAGGACCTTATTAAAGCTCAAAGATCTAGTCTCCATAGAAGCTTCTCAAGCAAGCTTCCATCACATGTGCTTGTTAAAAAGACTCTTGTCCAAGATCACAAATCATTTCCTCTAAGCGATCTTTTATTTCTACATCAACTGGTTCAGATTGGGACCCCCTCTGCAAGTCTGTCAATTCACCATGCCATATCCATGTCGTATACTTCTTCTTAAATACATTACACAATAGATGTTCCCATATGTCATCGAGTACTTGTCGTCTCCTGTTTAAACAGTTTATACAAGGACAAAAAACTTTTCCATCCTTATCCGGTCGACTTCTTTTTGAGGTGAATTCCAAGAACTATTTGACGCCTTCCTCATATGCGGGGCTTATGAAACTTGCATTCATCCAACTTTGATTCATGCAATTAATAACTTTGTGATAGTCAAAAAGTTATTCTATGCATGAAAACCTCACTTTTTTCATTAAAGGTGTGGCTCTATCCCATTCAGGAAGACATATTTTTATAGTACATTCATACGCAAAGGTTAACTTTCATTTCTTAGATTTGACAAAATTTCGACAGTATTTCACAATTGATCTCCAAGTACATCACATGAAAGCGGTGAAAAGAATTCCACCACAATCAAGTACGCACCCGGAGAACAAATCCAAATGCACTAATCGAAATTTAAGAAAATAAAGTTAACCTTTACGTATAAATGTACTATAAAAATATGACTCTTCCCAAATTGTCCAAACAGACAATTTAAGATTCAATACAACGGCTAATGCAAACTATCTACAAGAATCATTGTATTTAATCTCAAACGGGAATCTAAAGTTCACTCATCATGAACATAACTTGTATATAAATTAGTACTCATTAATCATAGTCAATAAGTAATAAAAGCATTGGTAACAAACAAGGACATAAAAACTTTATGGAAAAGATTTGTACCTGCAATGATGATCACTATAATGTCAAACAAAGAAAGTCATGATGACGATGAAAACAAGAAAACGAAAAGTGCCTACAAACTACACTGAACATTGAAGATTAGACATCTTTAACTAACAACTCTTAAGAAAAAACTTCATGACCACTGACCAGCAACCAAAGGCTATATACATATATATAGTAGATAATTTACAATGATTCTAAAACTATTTTTCATTTCCAATATGTTCTTTTCTAACCTGATAATGTTATTGTAAATGTTGAACTTTATACTACTAGATGCCTTGAGTCAAATCCAATTTTGGGAATATTGAGTCACTCTATGAACTCACGATTGAAATAGAAATTACAGGAAATTCAAGAATTAGGCAGGGACTTCATTTTATAAGTGAAAATTATTATAAATTCAAGCATTATGATGTAGCTCCATATAGAGCTTGTAGGCCTTGGATCTTCTTCATCAATGGAGTCATTTGCTTCTTGAAGATCAATGGCAGCAGAATGGAGAAGGAGGAAAGGTGATTGGAGGTGCCACTTCGAGCAGAAGATGAGTCAAGAGCAAGCTCACTAGCATAGGAGGCCATGGATAAGAGCTTGAAGGTAAGAGAAGATGAGTGGAGGGAGAGGGAGAGAGGGGGGGGCACGAATTTTATGCCTCAAATGACGTCTGAACTTTGAAGTCTAATTTCTCAAATGATCAAAGTTCAAAAAATGCACACACAAGGCCTTTATTTATAGCCTAAGTGTCACACAAAATTGGAGGGAAATTTGAATTTCACTTGAATTTGAATTTGAATTTGTGGAGCCAAAATTTCACTAATTATGATTAGTGAATTTCAGTTATGGTTCAGCCCACTATTCCTAGATGAAGTCTAAGATTCTCCACTAAGTGTGCTTAGGTGTCATAAGGCATGTAAAGAATGAAGGACATGCACAAAGTGTGACTATATGATGTGGCAATGGGGTGTAGCAAGCAAATGCTCACCTCCCCCTCTAAAAGTTAATTGGATTGGGCTTCTCCCAATTCAATTAAATTTCTCTTCCAACACACACATCAAATAGTGCACTTAATGCATGTGAAATTACAAAAATACCCATAATACAAAAACTAGTCTAGGTGCCCTAAAAATACAAGGGCTGAAAAATCCTACATTACTAGAGTACCCTCCCTACACTATGGAGCCCTAAATACAAGGCCCAAAAATAATGAAACCCTAATCTATTATATACAAAGATAAGTGGGCTCATACTTAGCCCATTGGCCCAAAATCCACCCTAAGGCTCGTGAAAACCCTAGGGCCTTCTCCTACATCTCTGACTCAATCTTCTTGAAGTCTTCTATCCAATGCCCTTGGGGGGGGGGGGGGGTAGGTTCCCTCCCCCTTGAAAAGGATTTGACATCAAATCCAGAGGTTCTTGAAACATTGTGCTTCTTCCTTCAACGCATGTAAAAAGAATAAAAATATATATATTAATGGTGTTGGGTATGTTAGAGTAGGGTAAGGTCTAAAAACCCTTTTCCTGGGCATCTTCCCATGAGGGAACATGGTTCCACACCAACTCAATGAGTGGTGCTACAAGCATAGAAAAATATGGGACAAACCTTTTGTAAAATTTTGTTAAGTAATGGAAGCCTCAAATTTCTCTTATACTTTGTGGAGTGGGCCACTCAGGAATTACTGATAAGTGCCAAGTTTTAGTTGTTTTTGGGATTAAATTGTTAGCACTTATCCTTTGATCGTAATAGTTTTCTTATAAACTACCCTTAAATCTAGTTGTTTATATATATTGTACACTTACTAATATTTTTGTTTAAATATGAAATATTCATCCATGATTTTGTAGGTTTTGATGATTGTTTGTTAAATCCAAAAACAAAGCTAAAAGGAAGGGAAAAATGGTCTTTTCATGAAGGTTTCTGACCCTAAATTTTCCCAGGCTAGCATCTAGCTCGCCTGGGATAAAGAGAAAACTTCAGCCCTAAGCAAGCCACTCGCCTGGGCGAGTTGATACCTTTAGCCCTAAGCAAGCAGCTCGCTTGGGCGAGTTTCCGCTACATTAGATGGCTTTTTCTATGAATAGCCATGCAGGGGCCAGAACCAGCAGCCTGAAACTAGTAGAGAAACACATAGAAGAAGAAGAAGAAGAGGAAGAAGAAAAGTGGAGTCGAGGCGTTGCAGAGTTGTGACCGTGGATCACTTCCTTTGTCATTTCTCTTGTTAGTCTTGTGGTCTGCACAATGATCAGTTAGTTTTTCTTAAGGATTGGATGTAATCTTTGTACCCTTATGTATCCCTTTTGATATTATATATGTATTAATCTTTTCTACTAATTATTGGTAATTTCATTCTACTCTTAATACTTGATTCTATTTTATCACTAGGGTCATGAAATTAGATTTTAAGTGAGACTGGAAAGTAATCTTAGAATTTGAACCAATGATTTTACTCTCTATGTTATGTTGCTAGGAATAGAGCATAATGTTTTGATTGAAAAAAGCACGAGAATATAATTGTAATGCTGGGATATTTACTGTATATGCGAGGGATCGATATTTAGTAAATGTTCTTAGGTTCCAAGTGCAAGGAATTGACATGGGATAATTATGTGTGCATCAGTAATGTTAGAAAATGATTTACACATGTTAATATTATTAAGATATTAAGGGTATGAATGATGAAATCCAATCCTATGTCTTCTTAAGTTAATTCAAGTCATTAATATTATTTTTGTAATTTACGTATTTCCGGCACACTAAATTCCGTATTTTCTGTGTTTCCATTATTTCCATAAATCCATTATTTTGAATTTCCTTTTACTTTAAGTTGTCTTTAGTTAATCAAACCAAAACCAATGACATTCGATGAAATTTGTACATAACTATTAAACTAATAACCATTATCTGAATGAATTAAGTAAACTCAAGTCCCTGTGGAGACGAACTCTTTTATAAATGTGAAACCTACAACGACAATTGGTACGCTTGCCAAAAGTCTTAATAAGTTCTAGCACCATTGCCGAGGACTCGAGTCATCCACTTAGTTCTTTCGGATTTAAACTTTTAGTTTGATAGGCTAATTCCCTTTGTAAATTTCTTTTGATTTTGTATAAATTCCCTCTTTTATTACCTTTGTACCTATTGCTTTCACTTTAAATTTTCTATAAATTTTCTCTCACTTTTATCTGCACCTGGTGACGGACAACAAGAAGAGGAGGCCCATTATCTGCAGAACCAAGCCAGAGCTCAACAAAACATTCAAGGAAACCAAGGCTATAGGGGTGGTTCAAGTTCAAATCAGCCTTATGGCTGGAGACCACATAATAATGCATACTCTGGTCTAAATAAAACTTCTTTTTCAGGTCCTTCTAACAACTCTTATGGAGGTTTTTCAAATAAGGGTCTGCAACAACAACAAGCTCAACCAGATAGATTGTCTAAGATGGAAGATACTTTAAATCAGTGTATGCAGGTATCCATCTCAAACCAAAAGAACACTAATGCTTCTATTAAAAATCTAGAGATTTAGGTGGGGCAACTGGAGAAATAAATGTCTGAGCATGAAAGTGGATCCTTCTCAACAACTACAAAGGTCAACCTAAGAGAACAGTGTAAGGCAGTTACAACTAGGAGGGGGATAGTGGTTGGTTTGAAGGATGGAAGTGAGTTTAGTGAGAACAAGACAAATGAAGGAGTTATGAAAATAAGTGATGAAAAAGAAGTAGTTGAAAAAGAGCAAAAAAATGAAGTATTAGCTAAATAAAAGGAAATGAGTAAAGTAGAGAAGCAGAATGATGGAAGCTTGCTTGTGGGGCTTCTATGGAGGCTGGATCTTTGAGCTTCAATGAGGTCCTTTAATGGTGATTTTCCACCATGGAGATGCAGCGGAAGACAAAGGAGAAGAGGTGAAAGGAGGCGCCATCCACTAGGGAATAAGCCATGGAAGAAGGAGCTTCACCACCAAGATGAGCCTTGGATAAGAAGCTTGGAGAGGATGCTTCAATGGAGGGAAAGAAAGAGGGAGAGAAAGAGAGAGGGGGGAGCATGAAATTGAAGGAATAAAAGAGGGAGAGAAGTGGAACTTTGAAGTATGTCTCACAAGACTCTCATTCATCAAAGTTACAACAAGTGTTACACATGCTTCTATTTATAGAATAGGTAGCTTCCTTGAGAAGCTTTCTTGAGAAAACTTCCTTGAGAAGCTTCTTTGAGAAAACTTCCTTGAGAAGCTAGAGCTTAGCTACACACACCCCTCTAATAACTAAGCTCACCTCCTTGAGAAGCTTCCTTGAGAAGATTCCTAAAGAAGCTAGAGCTTAGCTACACACACCCCCTATAATAGCTAAGCTCACCCCCATGCAAAAATACATGAAAATATATAAAAAAAAGTCCCTATTACAAAGACTACTCAAAATGCCCTGAAATACAAGGCTAAAACCGTATAGTACTAGAATGGCCAAAATACAAGGCCCAAAAGAAGGAAAATCCATTTCTAACATTTACAAAGAAGAATGGGTCCAACCTTGACCCATGGGCTCAAAAATCTAACCTAAGGTTCATGAGAACCCTAGGGCCTTCTTTAGTAGCTCTAGCCCAAGCCTCTTGGAGTCTTCTATCCAATACCTTTGGGGGGTAGGATTGCATCACAGAAACTACTAGCTTCTAACAAAGGAAAAGTTGTACTTGATCATCTACTAATTCAACATCTTCCTTATCCAAACGCTCCATAAAAAAAAGGATAAGGAAAAGTAGTACTCACGTTTTTTAGATATCTTTAAAAAAACTATAGATTAACATTCCCTTTTCATAAGCATTAGAGCAAATGCCAACATATGCCAAATTCATGAAAGAATTGCTTACAATGAAAAGGAGAATCATGGTTGATGAAACAATAGAGCTGGAAGCAAGATGTAGTGCAATCATCCAAAAATCCAATCCGGAAAAATCACGAGATCTCGGTAGTTTCACAATTCCTGTGTATTAGGAAATTATCAGTGGGCAGGGCACTTCTTGATTTAGGTTCAAGCATCAACCTCATGCCCTTATCCATGATCAAACACAATGGGGAAATTGAAATTAGACCCACAAGGATGGCATTGCAACTAGTTGACAAAACTATCAAGCATCCTTATGGTATTATTGAAGATGTGTTGGTAAAAGTCGACAAATTTCTCTTTCCAGTCGACTTCATGGTGATGGACATGGACAAAGACAATGAAGTTCCATTAATTCTTGGCAGAACTTTTATGAAGACTTCGAAAATGATGATTGATGTAGACGATGGAAAACTCACCGTCAGAGTCCAAGGTGATGAAGTGCAATTTAATGTCTTCGAAGCCATGAAGCACCCAAAAGATAAAGGGGAGTATTTTCTAATGGATGTCTTGGATGAGGTAATTTCTGACTCTAGAAAATATATTCAAAGAGAAGATGGGTTAGAAAAAACATTGACTGGAGCATTTGAGGAGATAAGTGAAGTTGAAGCAAAGAAAAATTCAGAATGTCTCCAACAGCTAGATGACTTCAGAGAAATTCCTTACAACCAATCTCTCTTCGAAGAAATAAAAAAGGAAGAGAAGCCAAAGGAAGCAGTAATAGAGCTGAAAGACTTACCTCCACACTTGAAATATGTTTTTGTTGCAGGTAATTCACAGAAACAATTCATCATCAATTTGAATCTCATTGAACAAGAAGAAGAGAGACTAGTGAAAATTTAGCAAGATAACATAGGAGCAATTGGCTGAACCTTATCAGACCTCATAGGTATTAGTCCTTCTTATTGTATGCATAGAATTTTAATGAAAGAGGATTATAAACCTGTAGCTCGGCCACAAAGGCGCCTCAATCCAACAATGAAAGAAGTGGTAAGAAAGAAGGTAGTCAAGCTATTAGAGGCGGGAATGATATATCCTATTTTTGATAGCCAGTGGGTAAGTCCAGTACAAGTAGTTCCTAAAAAGGATGGTATGACTGTTATAAAAAATGAAAAAAAAAATGAGCTGATACCAACTCGTACTGTTACGGGTTGGAGAATGTGTATTGATTACAGGAAGATCAACAAAGCCACCAGAAAAGATCATTTTCCATTACCATTTATGGATCAGATGCTAGAGAGACTAGTAGGGCAACAATATTATTGCTTTCTTAATGGGTATTCAGGATATAATCAAATTACTGTTAATCTTGAAGATCAAGAAAAGATAGCCTTTACCTACCCCTTCGGTGTTTTTGCTTACAGAAAGATGCCCTTCGGTCTGTGTAATGCTCTTGCAACATTCCAAGGGCGCATGCTTTCTATTTTTTCTGATCTCATAGAAAAAAGTATTGAAGTATTTATGGATGACTTTTCTATTTTTGGCTCTTCTTTTGATAAATGTCTGTCTAATCTTGACACTATACTGAAGCGGTGTGTTGAAACAAACCTGGTACTCAACTGGGAGAAATGTCACTTTATGGTGACTGAAGGCATTGTGCTAGGTCATAAAATCTCAATGCATGGCATTGAGGTTGACAAAGCTAAGGTGGAAGTCATTGAAAAATTGCCACCACCAGCAAATGTCAAAGGCATCAGAAGTTGTCTAGGACATGTTGGATTCTACAGGCGTTTTATCAAAGATTTTTCTAAAATTGCCAAACCTTTGACCAATCTTTTGAATAAAGAAGTTTCATTTCATTTTGATAAATCATGTTTTGAAGCTTTTGATACTTTGAAACAAAAATTGACCTCTGCCCCCATAATCATTGCTCCAAATTGGACACTAGATTTTGAAATAATGTGTGATGCAAGTGATTATGTAGTAGGAGCAGTTCTGGGTCAAACGAAAAATAAATTTTTTCATGTCATACACTATGCAAGCAAGGTTTTAAATGAAGCTTAAAAAAATTATGTCACAATTGAGAAAGAATTACTTGCAATATAGTTTATGCTTTGGAAAAATTTAGATCTTATTTGATAGGATCTAAAATTGTGGTTTTTACTGATCATGTTGCTATAAGATATTTGTTAGTTAAAGCTGATTCTAAACCTCGACTTATTCGATGGATTCTATTGTTGCAGGAATTTGATTTAGAGATCAAGGATAAAAAGGGAAGTGAAAATTATGTAGCTAATCATCTATCTAGGCTGACTATTGACGAGGTGACCACACGATAACTTGAGATTCAAGAAGAGTTTCCTGACGAGAAGCTATTTAACATTTCAATAAGGCCATGGTTTGTTGAAATGGCTAATTTTAAAGCAGTTGGTGCACTCCCTGATGATCTAACTTGGCAGCAAAAGAAGAAGTTTTTCAGGGATGCTAAACATTTTGTGTGGGATAATCCTTAACTATTTAAATTTGGAGCAGACAATCTCCTACGAAGATGTGTAACTCAGGAGGAGGCAAGAAGCATAGTGTGACATTTCCATAGTTCACCTTATGGAGGCCATTATAATGGAGAGATGACTGCTGTCAAGGTTCTCCAATTTGGTTTTTATTGGCCTACCTTGTGCAAAGATGCTTATAAATACGTCCAAAGGTGTGACAAATGTCAAAGAACAGGTGGACTCTTTAGAAGGAATGAAATGCCACTACAAAGTATTATGGAAGTCGAAGCTTTTGACTGCTGGGGGATAGATTTCATAGGTCCATTTCCTTCATCTTACTCATATGAATATATTTTATTGGTTGTGGACTATGTAACAAAATGGGAGGAAGCAATAGCGGTACAACATGTAGATGCAAAAACCGCTATTCACTTCCTAAAAAAGAATATCTTCTCAAGGTTTGGCACACCTAGGGTACTAATAAGTGACAGAGGATCTCATTTTTGTAATGCCCAACTAACAAAAGTCCTCCAACACTACAGTGTCAAACACAAGGTAGCCTCACGTTACCACCCTCAGATCAATGGGCAAGTTGAAGTTTTTAACAAGGAAGTTAAGAAAATTCTAGCAAAAACAGTTGCTCAGTCAAAGAAGGATTGGCCCCTAAAGTTAGATGAAGCTTTATGGAAAACAGTTGCTCAGTTACTCCTTTCCATTTGGTCTATGGAAAATCTTGTCACTTACGTGTTGAGTTGGAACAAAAAGCTTTTTCTGAGGGTTCAAGCTTATGAGAATTCCAAGCTTTATAAGCAAAAAGTAAAAATCTATCATGACAAAAAGCTATCAAAAAGGAATTTTTAGTCTGGTCAATAGGTATTGTTATTTAATTCTCAATTAAGATTGTTTCTAGGTAAGCATAAATCCAAGTGGTCTGGACCATTCATCATCAAAGAAGTTATGCCACATGGAGCAATGATATTGGAAGACCCAACCACCAAAAGGACATGGACCGTGAATGGTAGCAAGAGGATAATCACTGTTGTCCAGCTGCAAGAGGCTTGAACCATAAAAAAGACGTCCAGCTATAAAGACGTTAAAGAAGTACTCCTGGGAGGCAACCTAGTATTTCTAAACCCTACTTTTTAAAATTTTCTTTTCGTCTAGTTTCATACTCATGTTATTTAAATATTGTTTGTTTGAACTATTTCTAAATTAGGATTATCATTTTTAGGATTATCATTTTTATAAGATTTTTTCTACTAAAAAAAAATAGACCCTTAACTCGCCTGGGCGAGTGAACGTCTGCGAGAAACATAAAAAGGGGGGTGAAATCAAATTTAACCCCACCTATTTCAAAAACTCAACCTTCTTCATCTTAAAACACAAAGCCTACCCCTTCAACAGCCAACAATTCATCCAAGTGCTATCCTTTTTTCAAATTTTTGTATTTCTCTTCATCTCATCCAAGTAAGAATCATGTTCTGTCTAAAATTTCACATTTTTTGTGTTATTTGATGAATTGTGCTTTCCTTTCAAACGAAATGCAATTTAAATTTTTGGATGATTGGCTGATTAATTGTTTAAAAGGTGTGTTGTTCTGAATCATAATAGGCCTACTCTTGTTGTTCTACTAGTTGCATTTTTTCTGACTATGCCCAACCCTTCATTTAGACATGCTTCAACATATGCACACCAGGTGTTTGCTAAAATGTCACAATGGCTAGACTATGTTTTCTTTTAAATTTTGAATGTTAAACATGGTTAGTCATTAATTTAGGTGTGATATCAACTCAAATTGATAACTTAAATAGGGTTGTGAATTGAGTTTAAAAAATTATCATATGCAATTACATAAGTTGTTAGTGGGCAAATAAACTTGTTGGGTTTGAATGAGCACCATTTTCTTTATAAATTTCTGCATTTGGGTGGATTTAATTTGTGTTTAAAATGTTGTTTTGGATTGTACTTATACACAGATTGACTTCTTGGTTGCTAACAAAAATTGACCAATGGCTAGCTATTCTTTCAAAAATAAAATTTTGCTAAAATTCTAGTACAATTTTTCTTTGTCACAAATGGCCCCAAAGAAACTCCCCTCTAAGAGAGCTAGGAAGACCACTACAGGAGAAGGATCTAGTACAGCTCCACTTGTAGAAATCGAATTTGATGGACACCGCTTTCATAGTGAGGAACATTAGCACCACTTTGAAGTGATCAAAGATTGGTCTTTCCTCAAAGAAAGAAGGGTCCAATTAGCTGAGGGTGAGTATATGGAATTTCAAATAAAGATTGTTAGGAGGCACTGGATACAACTTGCAGAGCCCATGCCTAAATATGACCCTGAAGTTGTCATGGAATTTTATGCAAATGCCTGGCCAACTGAAGAAGGAGTTATGGATAAGCGCTCTAAAGTGCGAGGCCAATGGATTCCTTATGACACAGATGCCATCAACCAATTTTTAGGGAATCCATTGATCTTAGAGGAGGGACAACAATGTGAATACACTAAGAGAAGAAGTCAATTTACAGGTTTTAATGAAGAGGCTATAGGTCAACTACTTTGCTTCCCAGGACATGATTTTGTATGGAGCATAGCAGGGAAGCGATTGTAAATCATGCGCACCAACATGACAACTCTAATTCAAATCTAGATGACTCTTCTTCTTAGTAATATCCTTCTGAGTAACCACAACTTTGATCTTACCCTACCTAAATGTCAGCTGGTCTATAGCATTATGGCACAGATCAATGTTCATGTGGCCCAACTCATTTCAGATGCTATCCATCAGTTTGTTGGTACTGAACCTCCTAGGCACCCAGTGGACCCAAAAAAGTCCAACAAGGCACTAGGATTTCCTGAGTTAATCATAGGTCTTTACCAATTCTATAGAGTATTGGTCACACAAACAAAACACATTCGGCCTCCGATTAACAGAGCATTTATTGAAAAATATTGCATGCCAAGGTATGTACAACAACCGGGGCAAGATCAACAACATTAGCCAGCAGCAGATGCACCACCACTACCTCCACATCAACCACCATCCTTGGAGTCCATCTCAGCCCACTTATTGAGGATGGAGCTCCAAATGCCCATTGATGTGCCATTATTTTCTCCTATTTCTTAAACCTTTTTGCACCATTTTAATTACTGATTAGTCTAAATTGTCAAATTAATTAGGCAGTTTTAATATTTGGGCTTATTCAGCTAATTTAATGTCTTTAATCTAATTTCAGGAATTAATGAAGTATTGAGCTTAATCCGGATTTTGGTCTTTAATCTAATTTCAGGAATTAATGAAGTATTGAGTTTTAATATTTGGGCTTATTCAGCTAATTATAATGTAGTTTCCTAGCAGTTTTCCCTTCACCAATTAACCCATATTCGTTAATGTTAATCTATGCACGCTTCGTGTTTGATTAATTGCCTCTAAGCTTAACTTACTTTCATGCTTAATGAATGAAGGATTAATTGGTGTATGTGTCGCCTAATCACGTATTGACAACCCTAAGTTGAATTTCGCTTAGTCAATTAACATAGGGTTGGATTAAGTGGTTAACTGTTAGGGACAAATTCTTCATAACCTAGGACAAGAGAATGGCTTCTGAATCAGAGGAAACAACACGTTTTTAATACTATTAATTTCGTATTCCAGTTCGCTTGTTCTTTAATTCACAAAACAAACAACCCCCCCCCCCAATTGTTACTGTTACTGCAAGTATATTATGAACATTTGGTTTATCATTGCTCGTTGGGAAACGACCTAGAATCACTTCCTAGTTACTGCATTTTAATGTTTAATTGATTCGGGTACGACCTCGATCAAATTTGGCATCATTGCCGGGGAGCAGTGTCCAAAGGTTCATAATAGCTAGTGATTCGTGTTTTATGTTTAGTTGTTTTATGCTTTCGTGTTGTGTTAGTGTTGTGTTAGTGTCTTGTTATTTTGTTTAGTGTGGTGTTTTGTTTTAGTTTTTCTGTTCAGCGCTTCCCCTGTTGCAGTTTTTGTGTTTTGCTGTGAATAGTGCTTTGCGACGGATTTAACGACCACTTTTGCTGACCTGGAAAACAGAGTAGTAATGCAAATCCATTAGTGACTGAATTAGTGACTGCTGCTGACAATTTAATTGGCGATTTTTGTTTTGATAGTTAGGGTTGTTATTTTTTGATGAATTTTGGTGTGGTAGGTTCTTTTGACTCATATTTTGTGTGAAAAATACCAGGAACACTAGGTGTGGCCAGATTTGAGAGATTCAAAAAAATTTGAGAACTTGTGTTTAACAAAACTTCAAATGGCCATAACTTTTGCTTCGGGTATCAGAATGACTAATATTATATATGTATTTGGGGTAGAAAAACATTTCCCATGTGGTGGCAGCTGGCCATGGGCGAGCTGAGGTCTCTAACTAGCCAAAATCGCCTGTTTACTAGTTTTTTTTTATTTTTCAAGTTGTATTGTTTTATTTTTCTAAACATTCCTAAGGTAGTTTCCATAGTCAGACTTTGAATTTTTGTCTAAAAATTTTGGTGCTATCTTTTCATGATTTTATAAGGTTTCTTACAAAATTTCAAGTCATTTGGATATCATTTAATGGTAGCCGTAGTTCAAACCTACATTGTTAGTTGCATAAGAAGGCAACTAATTGTGCATGCTGAATTTAGTGTATGACTAGAGGTAATCCATCTGACTTACAACCCTTTGATCTTGAGATAGATAGGACATTTCATAGATTAGTTAGGCATCATTTTATACCTTTTGAGCATCCTGAGCATTCTGTTACTAGTGAGTTTGTGCATTCTGTTATTGGTGATTTTGAACATCCTGATTTTGAGCATTATAATTTTGAACATTCTGATTTTGAACATTCTGAGAACATGGCAAAACCTCCACCCCGTGAGAGAACTCTAAGGGAAATGGCTGCAACTGATTTCACTTATGAAAGCTTGTGCATTCAATACCCTGATGAGGATGTCCCATATGTTCTTAAAACTGGATTGATCCACTTGTTACCCAAGTTTCATGGTCTAGCAGGTGAAGACCCTCACAAACATCTGAAAGAATTCCATATTGTCTGCTCCACCATGAAACCCCCAGATGTCCAGGAGGATCACATATTTCTGAAGGCTTTTCCTCATTCTTTAGAGGGAGTGGCAAAGGGCTAGTTATATTACCTTGCTCCAAGGTCCATCACGAGCTGGGATGACCTCAAGAGAGTATTCTTAGAAAAAAATTTCCCTGCTTCCAGGACCACGACCATCAGAAAGGATATTTCAGGCATTAGGTGACTCAGTGGAGAGAGCCTATATGAATACTGGGAGAGATTTATAAAACTATGTGCCAGTTGCCCTCACCACCAGATTTCTGAGCAGCTTCTTCTCCAATATTTTTATGAAGGACTCAGTAACATAGAGAGAAGTATGATAGATGCTGCCAGTGGTGGAGCCCTTGGAGACATGTCCCCTGCTGAAGCTAGAAATTTAATTGAGAAGATGGATTCCAACTCCTAGCAGTTTAGCGCTAGAAGTGATGCTATAGTCATTAGAGGAGTGCATGAGGTAGCCACAAACTCATCTGCATCATCTGAAACTAAGAAGCTTGAAGGTAAACTACATGCCTTGGTTAACCTGGTAACCCAACTGTGTTGGATCAATTGGTCTCAGAATAATTAAGAAGGGGGGGTTGAATTAATTATTACTAGACCTTTACTAATTAAAAATTACCATTCTTAGGATTTTACTATGTTGTTGAGAAAATAAGGAATAGAAAAGAAACTTAACCAAAAGTAAAAGCAGGAATTAAAGTGCACAGTGGAAATTAAAATAGTAGGGAAGAAGGAGACAAACACACAAGAGTTTTATACTGGTTCGACAACAACCCGTGCCTACATCTAGTCCCCAAGCGACCTGCGGTCCTTGAGATTTCTTTTCAACCTTGTAAAAATCCTTTTACAAGCAAAGATCCACAAGGGATGTACCCTCCCTTGTTCTCTTTGAACAACCTAGTGGATGTACCCTCCACTAGAACTGATCCACAAGAGATGTACCCTCTGTTGTTCTCAGTCAACAACCCAACTAGATGCACTCTCTACTTGTACCACAAAGGATGTACCCTCCAATGTGTTAAGACAAAGTTCTCAGGAGGTTAGTCCTTTGAAACTTTGTGAAGGGGGAAATAAAAGAATTCTCAGGCGGTTAGTTCTTTGAAATCTTTTGTTTTAGGGAAAGGGAAGAATCAAAAGATTTCTCAGACTGTGTCGTTTTGAATTCTTTGACAAGGGAGAAGGGAGACACAAAAGAATTCAGGCAGTTAGTCCTTCATTCTTTTGGAAAAGGGAGAAGAGAGACACAAAAAGAATTCAGGCGGTTAGTCCTTAGCAAATTCTTTTTGGCAAAGGGAGAAGGGAATGAAAAAGATGAATAACACAAGCTTTTGAACAAAGAACTTTTCTTGGAAGAAAAAATTTTGAACAAAAACTTTTTGAAAGATGAAGATAAGATGAAATAAGAAAGTTCTGAAAGAAATGAAAGAAGATATTGAAAGATAGATTGAAAGATAAAATGGTTGAAAGAGATGATAGATCTGAATGAGATTGTTCAAATGTTTCATGCCAAGGTCACATATTTATAGTTTCTTGATGACTCAAGTCAAAACTTGTAACTCTTGGGAATTCCTTTAAAACTAATTGCTTAAAAAGATATGACTTTAGAAAGAATCTTCAGAAACAAGTCACTTGAAGAAATGTGACATTTGGAAATGAATTTTTCGAAAACTGTCACTGGTAATCGATTACCATAAAGGTGTAATCGATTACACATCAACAGATGTGACTCTTCATTTTGAATTTTGAAAATCTTAATGTTTTAAAACCACTGGTAATCGATTACTATAATCTGGTAATCGATTACCAGAGAGTAAAACTCTTTGGTAATGATTTTGTGAAAACTTCTTGTGGTACTCAGTGTTTTGAAAAACTTTCTAATACTTATCTTGATTAAGTCTTCTCTTGATTCTTGAATCTTTGAGTCTTGAATATTGATCTTGATTATTCTTGAATCTTGATTCTTGATTCTTGAAATCAAATTTTCTCTTGATCCTTCAAGTGTTCTTGACTAAATCTTGAACTCATTCTTGAATGTCATCATCTTTGTTATCATGAAGTGATCTTGACTTTTGAGCTTTTTGTCATCCTCTTTGTTATCATCAAAACTCCTTGAATCAATCTTGATTCATCATGAAGCTTGCTTCTACAATCCCCCCCCTTTTGATGATGACAACTCTGAAATCAAGAAACACACACACACACACTTTTTCCTAGTCGATCACTCACATAAATTTCCATTCTCCCCCTTTGTTTTTGAGTTTATGCTTCATTTGAAATTTAGTTAATTACTTATGTGAGTTCTTGATTTATTCCCTATTTCTCTCCCCCTTTGGCATCAACAAAAAGCCAAAGTGTGTAACAAGTATAAGACACACATATACTATTAATCATTCACAAGGCATACATTGAAGAATATAAACCAATCATGAAGCAAGAAACATGAATAGATCAAATATATAAAAACCACATAGTCATATAATATAATTCATAATTGTTCATTCAAACCATGCAAATAAAGAAATACTAAATTATCCAAATGTCATAATAATATAGGTTATTTGGATAAGTCACTAGCATCTAGAAGTCCTAATTCTCTTCTAATGTTGTAGAAGGTATCTTTACTTAGTGGTTTTGTGAAAATGTTTGCAAGTTGATTTTTAGTATCTACAAATTCTAAAACAACATCACCTTTTAGAACATGATCTCTAATAAAATGATGCCTAATTTCTATATGCTTAGTTCTAGAGTGAAGAACTGGATTTTTAGATATGTTTATGGCACTTGTGTTATCACATTTTATGGGAATGTGATCTAATACTATTCCATAATCAGATAGTTGTTGTTTCATCCACAGAATCTGTGCACAACAACTACCAGCAGAAATATATTCTACTTCTGCTGTGGATAATGCTACACTATTTTGTTTCTTGCTATTCCAAGAAACAAGAGCAGATCCTATGAATTGACATGTGCCACTAGTAATTTTCCTATCTGTTTTTGATCCAGCAAAATCCGAATCTGAGTATCCTACTAGATTGCATAAAGAATTCTTAGGGTACCATAATCCTAAATTAACTGTTCCTAATAGATATCTTATGATTCTTTTTACTGGCCTACTTGCAGATAAGTAAAGTAGAGATCCAATCATACCTCTGTATTGCTTTGGATCAACAGGTTGACCGGATTCATCTTTGTCAAGATAACAACTGGTGTTCATAGGGGTAGCCAAGTGTTTTGAGTTTTCCATTCCAAATCTCTTAATGAGTTCTTTGCAATACTTTGCTTGGTTGACAAAGATTCCATCATTTGTTTGTTTGATTTGTAGTCCAAGAAAGTAATTTAACTCACCTATCATGGACATCTCAAACTCACTTTTCATATCAATAGAAAACTCCTTGCACAAAGATTCATTAGTAGATCCAAAAATTATATCATCAACATAAATTTGTACCAACAAGATATCATCATCCTTCTTTTTTATGAATAAGGTGGTATCTACTTTCCCTCGAGTGAAATTCTTTTCTAATAGGAATTTACTTAATCTTTCATACTGTCGCAACCTACCCTTCGGCGGGAGGGCGACGCGTGACTCGCGGGATGCGTGTTCCACGAAAGGAATACGCGCGGAGTCGCCACCAACGTATATTTGAGGAAAACGTCGGAAAAACCGGAAAAGACGCGATCTACGAACTTTTAAGTGAAAGGTTCGGGAGTTGTATTTACGCACGGGAAATGTATTAGCACCCCACACGTCCGTCCCAAGGGATGACAGCCTTTAATCGAATGTGCAAACATAACTTTGATTTTTTATGTTCCCTTTTTATGTCTCTACATCCTTTATACCCTTTTTATATTTTTTTCTCTTTTTGTGGTCGACAAGGGTGTTTCCCTTTGCTCCTACGTATTCCTCAATTGGGATGAGAAAATCAGACCTACGTAGTTCTTTCCTATCAAGTGATTCTCTTTTTACTTAAGAGGTGATCATTTTAAGGCGTTGGCCCTTAAAAATGACCCTTTTTACTTAGTAAGAAATTGAAATGACAAACTTCAAAAACCCTATTTTTGTGGACGAGCTTGACTAGGCGAATTGATTTTAGCCTTAGTTTCACCTTGGTTATTAGTCAATTCGATTAAGAATGAGAAATCCCAAAGAGAAAAACGTCCGATTGATTTTCCGCTTTATTTTACTAAAAGATATTTTTTGATTATTATATTATTATTTTACCTCTTTTTGATTTCCAACGTGGTTACGGCATGACCGAACGGTCGGAATTCATTTTAACCGAGGTTAATGGATAATACAATTCAAACGTTCGGTGGAAATTTATTTTATTTTTAAGTTAAGTGAGAAATGACTTAAGTAAAATGGCTTAAGCACGTCAAAAGGGGTATAAAAAGTAAATGAAACAAGAATAGAAATACACAAAACACAATGTGGACCACCATGGGTACATAGAATGAATCGAAAAAGCTTGATTCGAGGTACTTACCCGTTGAAGATCGAAGAACGATGAAGAACGAATGAAGAACGTCAAAGAACGGTCGAAACCTTTGCGAAATTCTTCACGGAAAACGTTACGGAAACGTTTCGGAAGCGCCTCGGCTTAGATTTTCTTCACGGAAACAATTTTTCCAAGCAAATTCGAAAGAGGGAGAAGTGCCTAAGGGGCTGAACCTCTTTCTTCTTCACTTCCTCCCCTATTTATAGCAAAATAGGGGAGATGCTTGCCGCCCAGCTCGCCCAGGCGAGCCAGGTTGCTTCCTCCAGAAGCAACAGCATTCTGGAGGAATCTTCTGGAGGGCCCAAGTGGGCCTGGTTGCTATTTGCACCCCCATTTTTACTAAGTACACCCCCTCTGCTTTTTTTTGGTGATTCTTTTTTCGTAAAGTTACGGAAACTTACGAATTTCGTAACGATACTTGTTTTCTTTCCGTAATGTTACAGAACCTTGCGGATTACATAATCATCCCCTTTTTGACTTACAGAATGTTACGGAACCTCACTTAATTATGCAACGATGCTTCCATTTGATTTCCGGTGTGTCACGAACACTTACGGATTGTGCATCAATATTTTTTTGGTTTTCCGGCATGTCCTGGAATTTCACAAATTGCCTAATGATGGGTGCCAAGCACCTCACAAGGACCAAAGAAAAGTCGTAAGTCATCAAGCAAAGGTCCCCGGACGAAATTAGGGTATGACAGTTGCCCATCTTTACTTGTCTTTTATTGGAGATAAAAGGAAAGTAAAGATAAGACACTAATTTCGTTCCTCTCGATTTGACGAGAGTCGCGGGTGACCATAAAATCTCCACATGCAAATGACTTGTTGTTCCCGAGGGAACAAAAGGTGCAGAAGACGATGTCAGTCTCTGCATGCTATCAAGCGTTCTGTCTTACAGATAGCAAAAGAATGTTTATACGGATAACCACTCGGGTATTTCCGCCCGTCAGCGTGACTCAAAAGTCAGTATGACAGATCTTGTGAGTGCGGAAGATAATGTAAATCTCCGCGTGTCATCGGGCCGCCGCCTCTGGATGACAAAAGGGTGCAGAATGACCAAATTTTGTCTCTGCGTGCCATCGGACACGACTGTGTCTGAATGGCAAAGGGGTGCGGAATGACCAAATTTTGTCTCCGCATGTCATCGAGCCCGCCGCCTCTGGATGACAAAGGGTGCAGAATGACCAAATTTTGTCTCTGCGTACCATCAGACACGACTGTGTCTGAATGGCAAAGGGGTGCGGAATGACCAAATTTTGTCTCCGCGTGTCATCGGGCCCGCCGCCTCTGGATGACAAAGGGTGTAGAATGACCAAATTTTGTCTCTGCGTGCCATCGGACACGACTGTGTCTGAATGGCAAAGGGGTGCGGAATGACCAAATTTTGTCTCTGCGTGTCATCGGGCCCGCCGCCTCTGGATGACAAAGGGTGCAGAATGACCAAATTTTGTCTCTGCGCGCCATCGGACACGACTGTGTCTGAATGGCAAAGGGGTGCGGAACGACCAAATTTTGTCTCCGCGTGTCATCGGGCCCGCCGCCTCTGGATGACAAAGGGTGCAGAATGACCAAATTTTGTCTCTGCGTGCCATCGGACACGAGTGTGTCTGAATGGCAAAGGGGTGCGGAATGACAAAATTTTGTCTCCGCGTGTCATCGGGCCCGCCGCGTCTGGATGACAAAGGGTGCAGAATGACCAAATTTTGTCTCTGCGTGCCATCGGACACGACTGTGTCTGAATGGCAAAGGGGTGTGGAATGACCAAATTTTGTCTCCACGTGTCATCGGGCCCGCCGCCTCTGGATGACAAAGGGTGCAGAATGACCAAATTTTGTCTCCGTGTGTCATCGGACACGACTGTGTCTGAATGGCAAAGGGGTGCGGAATGACCAAATTTTGTCTCTGCGTGTCACATGACCTCAGGGTCAGTATGACAGATCTTGTGGGGCGGCCGACAAAAGCAAGGCTCTTGCTCCTACGTATCCTCCAATGAGGAACTCAGACCTACGTAGTTCTAAATAACTTGTGAGACTTGAAAAAGTCTCCACCGGAAGACGCGGACATCTCCGGAAAGGGCGCAGATGACCACATTGGCCTCTGCTCATCAATCACACTGGGGGTCACTGAATGACGAGGTGTGGATAACTGTAAGGTGTCTCCGCGGGTTACCAGCTCTTGGGTCATGGCAACAAAAGGTGGTGTGCGGTCGACAAAAGCGAGGCTCTTGCTCCTACGTATCCTCCAATGAGGAACTCAGACCTACGTAGTTCTTGATAACTTGTGAGACTTGAAAAAGTGTCGATGTTTTCTCCACTAAAATGCAAACATGCTTTAGCAAAGAGACAAATATTCCAACTGATTAGAGCAGCATATGCCCCCTTTTTTCTTTTTCTTTTTTTTTTGAGTGAAAAACAATGCGTCTACCGGGGAAGGAGAGTATGCTGATGAAATCCCCCATAACCATAAATGAGATTTTGGATGTTAGCATTTCATTTCTAAATGACCATTTAGAGGAAACACTGGGTCTGACAAAAATAGAAGAAATCCACTCAAAGTGTATCAATCTCGCACAGGTAAGTGTTTTATCCTAATTCCGAACCATAGATATGTCATGACTTGATTTTGCAAATTATTTCCTATCAAATCAAAGATTACACGTGTGATCATGGATCAATAGGACTTCCCTTGGAAATGGGTTCTTTTGGTGGGTTTTCCGGCTTTTGAGTTTTTTTGGCTTTTTCCTTTTCTGTTCTTGTTTGACGCGAGGCGAACAAGTCACTGACGCACAGGATTTTGGTTGGTAATCAAAGGGAGAAGACCACTTTTAGGTCATGGTTTCCTTTCCTTCCTTTTCTTCATTTGGTGACAATTCTGTATTGTTCAGATATTGTCTGGTCAAAAAGACCTTTTCTGCACATTTCTTCTAGTTTCTTTGATCAGGAACTTTCTTTCCTTCCTTTTTTCTTCCTTTTTTACTTTCTCCCATTCTTTGATTGGGAATTTTCTTTCTTTTCTTTTCACTTTCTCCCACTCTTTGATTGGTAATTTTCCTTTCTTTTCTTTTTGCTTTCTCCCACTCTTTGATTGGGGATTTCCTTTCTTTTCTTTTTGCTTTCTCTTCCTCTTTGATTGGAAATTTTCCTTCTCTTATTTTTGCTTTCTCTTCCTCTTTGATTGGAAATTTTCCTTCTCTTATTTTTTGCTTCCGAGGGTAAGGATTGATATTCTCACCCTGGGTCAAGGTTTATGGTGAGTTAGGATTTTGGCTCAAGGCTTGTAGAATGGCTAGACATGATACATGTCAGGGTTTGGTTTGGTTCAAGGACAAAAAAGGATGCCCCACATTATTTCCATGACACAAATGCAAAAACGATGATTTGGAAACTTTATGCAAAACTGGTCATGCATGCACCTATGCGGACACTCAAGCGTCAAATTTTTATGGTCATGTGATGCTAGGGCTCAGGATTCATTTCCTCCATTTTAGTCAACCCAATGTTTCCAAAATATGTTCTTTTATCAATTTGTGCATTCATCCGAGTCCATTTCGGGCGTCCGGGAAAATTTTCACAGCATTCTCCCCTTAGGCGTATACACATTTTTTCAAAAACTAGTTATGATCAATGAATTTTTTCAAAGAAAAGTTGGAAGTCATCTCTTTTCAAAAGCATGTTGGTTTTTCAGCTAGACAACTTATTTTTCTTTTTTCTCTCTTTTTCCTTTGTTTATTTCTTTTTCTCGTTTGTTTTTGTTTTTTTCTCCCTTTTTTTTCATGAGGTATTTTTCTACCTAAACATGTGTATATTTTTGTGAGGCATTTTTGCTATATACATGCATATCCAAGGTATCTTGCTACCTAAACATACATATATATGTTTTGTAAGGTATTTTTGCTACATACATGCATATCTAAGGTATCTTGCTACCTAAACATATATGTTTTGTGAGATATTTTTGCTATATACATGCATATCCAAGGTATCTTTCTACCTAAACATACATATATATATTTTGTGAAGTATTTTTTGTTTACATACATGCATATCTAAGGTATCTTTCTACCTAAACATACATATATATTTTTTGTGAAGAGTTTTTTTGTTTACATACATGCATATCTAAGGTAGTTTCACTACCTAAACATACATATATATATTTTGTGAGGTATGACTACCTTCCGAGCTTGCGCTTGTTTTATTTAAATTCCCAGGATCATGAGCAACTAGGTGCGTCCTACTATAAAAAGTGATCAAATAACAAGCATAGATTCAAAAGGTACTAGGTTGCCTCCTAGTAGCGCTTCTTTAACATCTTGAGCTGGACGCCTTATGACTTGTCGGTCACTGACCTAGTACTTTGCTTACCTTTGGCTTTGGACTTGGTCGCCTATTGGTCGGCCATGTGGTGTAGGCAATACTCAAACCTTTTTGTGGATGAGCAGAGGTGAACTCTAGAGGTGATGGCGGTGCGTCTGTTGCCCGCTGCCGGCCATCCCCAGGCTGCTGTGGTGTTTCGCCCTGCGCCTGCCTGGAGACGCAGTACTTCTTGATGAAAGCTCGATTAGTAGGGGGCCTGATGCCCTTGCTGGAGGTGACAGGTACTCCGTAGAACTGACAGAGACCCGTAATTAGAGCTTGACAACTCCAAGACCCTGTTGGACTTCTTCGGGTCCACTGGGTGTCTTGCAGGCGCGATCCCTGCAAACAATAGATGAAATCAGAAATTAGTTGAGCGATGTGCATACTTACCTATGATGACGTGACCTTGTCGGGGGGGTACGGGCACCCTGTAGGACTGATAGAGGCCCGTAACCAGAGCTGGAAACCCCAGGGCCCTGTTGGACTTTTCCGGGTCCACTGGGTGTCTTGTGGGTGCGATCCCTGCAAACAATAGATGGTATCAGAAATCAGTTGAACTATATGCATACTTACCCATGTCGGGACGACACAGACCAACTGATACTTTTGCAAGGGGAGATTGGCATTGAGGTCGCTGGGCAGAATATTGCTAAGTAGCAATGTCATCTATATCTATGTAAGAGTGGTCATGTTGGTGCGCATGATCCGCACTCGTCTCTTTGCAGCGGCCCGGGTGAAATCTTGCCCCGGTATGCATAGTAGCTGCGTGATAGCCTCCCTCTCTGGTTGTGCTCGCACAGTTGGCCCTCCTCCAATATCAGGGGGTGGCCCAGGAACCGTTAAAAGGAAACTACTAGTCCCTTAACCGGGAGTGCAAGTCTCGGTTAAGCATTTAAGGACAGAGGACCTTAAATTCTCTTAAGGTGCGGATGTGGAGCACACTGAAAATGAGGACACGTAGCCCTCTAAAGGTGAGGGCGTGCAGCCCTCTGTTGGCGAGGACGTGTAGTCCTCTGGAGGTGAGGGCGTGCAGCCCTCTGATGGCGAGGACGTGTAATCCTCTCAAGGTGAGGGCGTGCAGCCCTCTGTTGGCGAGGACGTGTAGTCCTCTCAAGGTGAGGGCGTGCAGCCCTCTATTGGCGAGGACGTGTAGTCCTCTCAAGGTGAGGGCGTGCAGCCCTCTGTTGGCGAGGACGTGTAGTCCTCTAAAGGTGAGGGCGTGTAGCCCTACGAAGGCGAGGACGTGTAGTCCCTTAAAGGTGAGGGCGTGTAGCCCTACGAAGGCGAGGACGTGTAGTCCCTTAAAGGTGAGGGCGTGTAGCCCTACGAAGGCGAGGACGTGTAGTCCTCTAAAGGTGAGGGCGTGCAGCCCTACAAAGGTGAGGACATGCAGTCCTTTGATGGCGAGGGCATGTAGCCCTCTGAAGGTGAGGACATGCAGTCCTCTGATGGCGAGGGCGTGTAGCCCTCTGAAGGTGAGGACGTGTGGTCCTCTGATGGCGAGGGCGTGTAGCCCTCTGAAGGTGAGGATGTGTGATCCTCTAAAGGTGAGGGCGTGTAGCCCTACGAAGGTGAGGACGTGCGGTCCTCTGATGGCGAAGGCGTGTAGCCCTCTGAAGGTGAGGACGTGTGGTCCTCTAAAGGTGAGGGCGTGTAGCCCTACGAAGGTGAGGACATGCAGTCCTCTGATGGCGAGGGCGTGTAGCCCTCTGAAGGTGAGGGTAACTAGTACCCAAGGCGAGGGCGGGTAGCCCTCTGAAGGTGAGGACATGCAGTCCTCTGATGGCGAGGGCGTGTAGCCCTCTGAAGGCGAGGACATGCAGTCCTCTGATGGCGAGCCAATAGGTACAAGTACCAAAGGACTTTAACCTTACAAGAAAGCAAGAGGTTAAATCTTTGAGAGGGCCTCTCATCTATTCACTTATTACCTAATATGAACATGATGATTTTTTGGGGATGCAAATGTATGCAACCTTCATCTTGAAATGCAGTAAATGCAGGCTTTGTATGCAATAATGCAATGTTATGGAAAGTTGTACAATGTTCATGACATTCTTTCCCTATTTTGTGATTTTGATTTTGATTTGATTTTTTTGAAAAACACAGATTGACTGTCCTTTTGAAAGAGGTGATAGTCCCTGCAACCTTATCCTATCTTTTGCAAATCTCTCCGGGAACTCCCTCAGAGTGTGTGTTCTGTTTGATTTAGTCACTTGACCATTTTGGAGCGACGACAATGGAGTCGTTTGATGTTTGATCAATCCATTGAAATCCTAGGGTTTGTCCCCCTTTTTTTGTTAAAAACATCGATGGGTGAGAACTTTTGATCGGCCCCTATGTTCACTTGAGGCTCATGCACGGTGCCCCTCATTGCCCCAGTGTAAGGCTTTGAGGTACCAATCGTTGTCTTTCGTCATGACCTTGTAGGAGGGAACCTATTGGGTGAGAACTTCTAATCTGCCCCTAGGTTTGCTTGAGGTTTTTGCATGGTGCCTTTTGTTGCCCCAGTGTAGGGCTTAGAGGTACCAATTGTTGTCTTGTTTTCACGACCTCGTAGTGAGGAAGAATGAAAGAAGCAGTTGATTCTTGCAAAAAGAATTTTCCAAGGACGAGAAATAGTTGAAGGATCTTTCAGTTTGATGGATTAAGTCAAATGACTCCTATGTAGAAGCAAGATGTTTTGATGTCTTGATGATGCTAAAGGATCAAGTGCTTCTAAGTTTTATTCAAGACAAGAATCCAAGAAAATCAAGATATATGATCAAGTTTGATCTCTTAGAATCTTTAGGAAGAAGTTTCCAAATTGAAACAAACAAAAGGTTTGACCAAAGAATTCTATCATTTCAAATTGAGATTTGCTCTCTGGTAATCGATTACCAGTAGTTGAAAATGTTTTAATTCAAATTTTTAAAACCTGTAATCGATTACATAAGTCTTGTAATTGATTACCAGAGGGGATTTTCAGAAAATAATTTCCAAGAGACATATCTATTCAAATGTTTTATGAACGGCCATTCAAATGTTTTAAAGAGAGTTTTCATTGCCCAAACAGTTTTATCCTCTCGAAAGATCAAGAGTTTTTCTGAACTGAAATGTCTTATCCTCTCAAAAAGATTCCTTGGTCAACCACTTGCATATTCAATAAGGAATTTTTGATTGATCTTCATTTTACAATCTACCTCTTTTAAGAGAGATTTCTTCTTCGCTTCTTCTTATTTCTGAAAAGGGATTAAGAGACCGTGGGTCTCTTGTTATAGAGGATTCTTGAACACAAGGGAAGGGTTGTCCCTGTGTGGTTCAGACTTTGTAAAAGGAGTTTTACAAAGAGAGTGGAAAATCTCAAGTGGGTTGGACGTAGGCACAGGAAGTGACCGAACCAGTATAAATCAAGCTTGCATTCCTCTCTTCCCTTAAACTTCTTTTATTTATTGCTATTTATCTTTTGCTTTAAAGAAGTTTATTTTGAATTGTCTTTTGAGTAATTCATGTTAAGGGTGCATTGTTAATCCGAAAAGAGAGAGTGAAAGTTTAATTGGGGAATAGTCTTTGTATCTTAATTCAACCCCCCTTTTTCTTAAGGTAACTGAGGCTATTTGTCCAACATCCTATTCTTGATAACTCACTTCTCTCTAAAAAGACAGACTTTCCGGAATGAGGTCACATGAACGTCTTGAAAACACAGTCAATCAAATGCTCTTTTATTTTTTTATTTTATTTTTTTAACCCCTTTTTTTATTTTGGAACTTATTTGTTTTGGACTTTACTCGTTGTTTTACGGCAACCCCACCAACGTGCAAGACGAGTAATCTCTGATTGAACGGTCTTGGAAGTCCAAACTCAGGAGCACAGGTCACTTGAGCAAACTGACCAATGGCTTGCACTTGAAAATCCTGATGAGTCATTAGAGACATCTAACAACAGCTTTCAAAATCGCCCTATGTGTGGCATCTCTTGTCAATGTCAGGATTCAACAAGCAATTCTCCTCAAATTTCAGCCAGCCCACATCCATTAGACTTTGCACCTTATGCTTCAGGGTCATACAGTGCTCAATGGAATGCCCCAGGGCTCCTCCACGATATGCACATGTTGCGTTCGAGTCGTATCCTCAGAAAAATGGAGGTTTGAGGGAACCTAGCAGGGGTTATGGCTACCATTGCATTATCAAGTAGATATGGGAGCAAGTTAGCATATGACACCGGAATTTGGGGTGAATCCTACAGGCTTTTCGCTGCAAAAATTCATTTTTTGGTTGGTGTTTTTGGTTTGTGCTAAAGGTGGTGTTCGTCATTGGAAGTGCAGTAGACAGACTTTGTGGTTGATTTAGGGATGGCCTTTGTGGATAAATGGGCGGTAGGTAAGGAGAAGGTTTGTTATTGGCTGAGTAATGACATTGTTGGGTTGGTGGGAAACTTGGCTGTATAGGAATGGCAGTCACAGCATGGGTTTCTCCCTCTTTCTCACCCTCTTTATTTGCCCCAGTTTTCTCAGTCGTCCTAGTAGGATGATCAAATTTGCCTCTTTTCGGACCCATATTGATCCTTTCACTGGCGAAGACCAAATCTGCAAAGCTTTGAGGGTGCGCAGCCCACCATCTTTTCATAGTAGAGTACCGATAATGTGTCTACCATCACGATTATCGTCTCCCTTTTTGCACATGTTCTGTAGTTGCATCCTATCTGGAACCATATCAGAATAGTACTGATACTGCCTAACGAAGGCAACCATTAGGTCCTTCCAAGTATGGACTCGGGAAGGTTCCAAGTTAGTGTACCAGGTAACAACTACCCCAGTAAGACTTTCTTGGAAGAAATGTATTAGCAGTTCCTCATCTTTGCGTATGCCCTTATCTTCCGACAATACATCTTTGGATGGTTCTTGGGGCAAGTAGTCCCCTTGTACTTGTCAAAGTCCAGCACCTTGAACTTGGGAGGGGTGATGATATTGGGTACTAGGAACAACTCTTCTAGGTTAGCAAAGGCATAATCTTTACCTCCTTCAATGGCCCTGAGCCTTTCCTCTTTCCCATTTCTGCCATAGCATGAGGGTTTTTAACCACTGTGGAATGTGAGGGTTGTGGTTGTGGGTGACACTGAGGGCCCTCCAAAGTGTTTTGCAGGGGTATACCACCAACTGCTTGCCCTTTAGTGGCATATCCGAGGCAAGGCTCGAAGTCGGCTAGATTGTGGTGGGGCATTCCATGTGTCTCCTCCATGGGTCGAGAGACATGTGCATGATCAGATTGAGGTTGTTGGCTCTTAATGAGTATGGGAGTGGAGTTATTGACATCCTCATTGGGAATGTACGCCACATTGGGTGGTGTATAGTTTGGGAGGCAAGCCATATGGCGGGAAGGCGTGCTTGTTTTGAATTTGCACATCATGGGGTCATCCGTACTTCCTAAATCTTTGCCTACCATATTTGAGGTTGGATGATTCATTTGCTTGAGGCCAGATGGGAGCATCGGGTTCACCTTAGCGACAGCGCTAGTAGCGGCAACTATAACCACATTGGCTTCCATTATCTTCTTCATGCTCATCATGGCCTCCATCATTGTGGCCATTTGCTCTTTCATGGCCTCCATGTCGGCCTTCATCTTCTCTTGCACCTCCTCTGCTTCACCCATTACTCTAGCTCTAGCACGAGTTCGGTAAGGGCGCCGTAAAGCGTGTCCTTTTCTTTTTTATAACAATGATTAAGTTCATTTTATTTTATTTTTCAAGGAAAGAATGCAATGAGCAATGCAACCAATGAAAAGCATGGATGTATGTGAATGATACACAGATGAAGTATTGCGAATTTTTACGCAGGACATGGGGTTGAATCAATTTAGATTTTTCAACATGGTTCATGACATCTTCGTCAAGGTGAAACTGGAAGTAACAAGGATATCAACAGTCCTAAATGTGTTTGGCAGTAAATGAAGCTGTGATGTAACTCGATTCATTTTTTTGCCCCAATTTTTGCAAGATGGTTACTTCCATACTTCAACTTGACTTGATGAACTTTTTTTTCGAAAAAGCATGAGCTTGGTTCAACCCTATAATCCAAGGAATGGCAATTCTAATCGCCAATACTTCAACAACATCTCATAGGGATGAATGACTCGGGCATACTTTAAGCTTATGCACGGAAAATGTAATTATGAAATTGAGATGCCTGAAGAAACACCATTTCCTAGTTAACCATGCATTAGGTACCATGTTCAATTATTTTGTTTTGTTATTGTGTGTTTTTTTTTTTTTAGAAATGGGTTTATGATCCCAACATGGTTGGCTCATGGTGCCTAACACATGCAACTAAGAATGTAGTGTGAAGTTTCACGCTTCCCTTTTTTTGTTTTTGTTTTGTAGAGGAAAACAAATGGTATGCAATTTTGCAGATCAAAAAGTTTGTTGAACGCATATGCATGATGATGCCATGACTCATGCAAAATGTGAGGCTGGAATATGATAACGGACAAATGCAGGAACGATATTTTCATTATGATGTTATGAAGAGATGCTTATGCGATGCATGATATGAACGCATTTTACGGACACGAGAGCCCGGAGAATTATCTCTTCTTACTTGCCCATTTGGGGGCACAGTGCCCCGTATGTACAATTAAGAAGGTGATATGGACCTTCCGGCTTCCCGTGACAAAGGACGAGACCAACATACAATGCATGCTAGAGATAAAATGCGGGAGTGACTTGATTCACACTGATTTTTGGAGTAAAAACGTGGGATAAACTCGTTTTATTCAAAAGGTTATAACTAGTCAAGATCTGAGCGACAATACAAACTTCCTAGCGGTTTCTAACCATATGGTCCATTAAGTCTATCATATGCTGACAATAGCTGAGAAGTCCGTGGATCTCTTTGGGGGCGGAGTAGGTGTCCGCCATTGCTTTGGCCTTGGCTAGCAATCGGGGAAGTTCTTGACTCCTGTTCAAAGTAAGAGCAAATCGGTCCATCCATATTGTTGCCTCTTGGTGCAATGAATAAATTACCCTTTCCCTTGCTTCCCTTTCTACTGATATCTTGGCGTACTCATCCTCTAGCCTTTGCTCGTGAGTCGCCGCTAGATTTAGCTTCTCTTTGCACTCATCGATGATGGCCCACATATTCCCTTCAGTCTCGCTTTAACTGTTGGGACAAATTTCTTTTCGACCTAAGGCAAGCCTTTAGCTCGTCCTTCCAGATCATGCCTTTGACCTGTGATGATTCCTTTCACCTCTTCGGAGCTTGAGCTCACTATTGTTGCCCTATAAAGCCCCTCAAAACTTGTTTTGGTCGTGTTCCTCCTTTCGGGCCTTCTTGGTTTCTCATTCCAAGGTTTCATCGGTGGCCATATTGACGTCCCTTAGTTCATCATACTCTCTTCAGACTTTGATGGCTATGGACTTGAACTTCTCTTTGACTACCCGGGCTCTTTCAAGCTTTGCCTTTAGGGCTTGTACCTCATCACTTTCTTCCGAAGCTTTAACCTCATTGTCTCTCACAGTCTTTAGATTTGGGAGCCAATCCAATCCTTGTGTCCGGACTCTCAGCCACTTATGATAGCCGCCGATGATCCCATTACTGCTTCCCCTAAGCTCTCTGTCCTTTCTTCACACCGCATCACATGCCTTGCGAACTCCTTGGAGTACCCTCGCGTTGTGGTCACTGAAACCCCGTGCGATGAAGGGCGTGATGCTTTCGTCTGATGGATCTCCTCTCATGGGACATCTTTCGCATGAAGATAGAATCCTGATTCTTCCTTCCTTCTGGCGAGGGAACAAATTAACAGACGCCCCTCCATGCTAGCCAAGAGTTGGTCCCAATTCGCCTTTCCTTGTTCGACGCGCGAGCGGTGACTTTGTAGCGGATAGACGGGCCTACCTTGTTGGAGAAAAAGGTGTGAAACCAGCCACACATAGAGAGCCAGTGCACAACAAACAATTCTTGCGCCACTCTTTTCACATCCCCGGTCGAACGTGTCATACATGGCCAAAATGGCGACGACCGGGCTTTCCTTGCCATGATGAAAGGCGAGGAAAACGTCAATCACTGCTAGGTCCACTAACCCTTCCATATTCGGAAAGAGGACAACTCCAAAGATCAAAAGCGCCAAGATGTCAATAAAAGAAAGCCCATTTGCCTTGATTTTCCAAGGCCTTTGCCCTTTCCTCCAAACACTTCCTTGGTACTCCGACTACCCCATTCCTGTTTTTCTTTACACGGTCCAACTCTTGTGTTGAGATTTTCACTACCTTGGCAACTCTTGTCGTGGAGGGATAGAACCCAGAGAAAAGATATGGCTTCCTTCCTCCCAGTGGGCATCCCAGGATTTCTTCAAACTCTTTCACAGTCGGCACTAGCTGGAAGTCCTCAAATGTGAAGCACCTTAGGGGCTGGTCATAATACTGGGAAAGGGATGCAATCGGTTCCATGGAGACTTCTACCCTAGCTAGGTCCCAAATCTTACCATAGGCTTTGCGAAAAGCTTGCCGCTGGAGCTGACCCATCAATCGCCCTAACTCTCTTAGACTGGTGATCCCTAGGCTCTTGACCTTGACTGGATAAAACCTCTTTTTAAGTGAAGGCTTTTGACTTGATCCCATGTTTTACTAAAGTGAAATAAAATCTAGTGCGAATCAAAACTCCGACATCTATCATGGGTGGAATTGATGAATGCATGAAGAAATGCATATGACACAGATGTAATTTAAGAATGCGGGTGCCCGGGATATTGTCTCCTTCTTAGACACAACGTCTAGGGGTAGCAAAGTGCCCCAACGTATGTATTTAAAACGGTGACCCGGACTTTCCATTGATTTGTCTATAGAGGGGATCAAGACAGAACCCATATGCGATGCATATGCGCAAGGCGCAACACGGGGATGTACATAGTACGACAATATTCACAAACAAATATAAGCAAAAGGGTACATGACACTTATGCATGGTAGTGTGAAAAAATGGCACGCAGCGTGTTTGCTCTGTGCCCCTATTTAAGGAACCTATAAGGGAGAGAGCTAACTAGGCTTTTAGTGGTAAGCCCCAAGGTAGTCATATCTCTCTTGATGGTTTCTAGAGGTATCATCCCCTTCGAAGAACATACAGCAGCAGTAGGGACTACTAGCAACAATATGTTTTTAAAGAGAAAAACTCTAGATGAGGGTTCACTGTAATCAAGCAAGTCGGAGACCTAGCATGATCACAGATTCACCTCCACTCCTTATGTTCCCATGAACCCGGGTATAGGGCCCTTTTTCAACTCACAGTGTGTGCAAATAGTGTTGGTGTTTGTGTGCATCAAATGAATAAATATTTACCTCATGCATACATTTTAAAACGCACTAAAAGCAACAAAGAGTTTATATACACAAGAACATATAAAAAAATAAAGGGAAACCAACAAAGGAGAAAGTCATGATAAAACATTGCACAAGATTAAATGGCCTAACTCTCTAAAAATCATCCCCAGTGGAGTCGCCAACTGTCGCAACCTACCCTTCGGCGGGAGGGCGACGCGTGACTCGCGGGATGCGTGTTCCACGAAAGGAATACGCGCGGAGTCGCCACCAACGTTTATTTGAGGAAAACGTCGGAAAAACCGGAAAAGACGGTGGAAATTTATTTTATTTTTAAGTTAAGCGAGAAATGACTTAAGTAAAATGGCTTAAGCACGTCAAAAGGGGTATAAAAAGTAAATGAAACGAGAATAGAAATACACAAAACACAATGTGGACCACCATGGGTACATAGAATGAATCGAAAAAGTTTGATTCGAGGTACTTACCCGTTGAAGATCGAAGAACGATGAAGAACGAATGAAGAACGTCGAAGAACGGTCGAAACCTTTGCGAAATTCTTCACGGAAAACGTTATGGAAACGTTTCGGAAGCGCCTCGGCTTAGATTTTCTTCACGGAAACAATTTTTCCAAGCAAATTCGAAAGAGGGAGAAGTGCCTAAGGGGCTGAACCTCTTTCTTCTTCACTTCCTCCCCTATTTATAGCAAAATATGGGAGATGCTTGCCGCCCAGCTCGCCCAGGCGAGCCAGGTTGCTTCCTCCAGAAGCAACAGCCTTCTGGAGGAATCTTCTGGAGGGCCCTAATGGGCCTGGTTGCTATTTGCACCCCCATTTTTACTAAGTACACCCCCCTCTGCTTTTTTTTGGTGATTCTTTTTTCGTAAAGTTACGGAAACTTACGAATTTCGTAACGATACTTGTTTTCTTTCCGTAATGTTACGGAACCTTGAGGATTACATAATCATCCCCTTTTTGACTTACGGAATGTTACGGAGCCTCACTTAATTATGCAACGATGCTTCCATTTGATTTCCTGTGTGTCACGGAAACTTACGGATTGTGCATCAATATTTTTTTGGTTTTCCGGCATGTCCTGGAATTTCACAAATTGCCTAATGATGGGTGCCAAGCACCTCACAAGGACCAAAGAAAAGTCTTATGTCATCAAGCAAAGGTCCCCGGACGAAATTAGGGTATGACACATACCAAGCCCTAGGTGCTTGTTTTAAGCCATAAAGTGCCTTCTTTAATCTATAGACATGGTCTAATTTTTGTGAGTCTTCAAACCCAGGAGGTTGTTCCACATATACCTCCTCTTGAATTAGACCATTTAAGAAAGCACTCTTGACATCCATTTGATATAGTTTAAAATTCATAATAGATGCATATGCTAATAGCATCCTAATGGCTTCTAATCTAGCTACAGGTGCAAAAGTTTCTTCATAGTCTATACCTTCTTCTTGCTTATATCCTTTTGCTACAAGTCTAGCTTTATTTCTAATTACTATACCATTTTCATCCAATTTATTTCTAAAAACCCACTTAGTTCCTATGATTGGATAATCTAAAGGTTTTTCTACTAATTCCCATACATCATTTCTTTCAAATTGATTTAATTCTTCTTGCATAGCTACTATCCAATGGTCATCTATAATAGCTTCCTTAAAGTTTTTAGGTTCTATTAATGAAACAAATGCCATATTATTGCATAAATCTTTGAGAGAGTGTCTAGTTGTTACCCCTTTTGAGATATCAACGATGATATTGTCAAGAGGATGATTTCTTGAAGTTTTCCATTCTTTGGGAAGATTATCATTTTCTTGTGCTCCTCTGCCGACCACCACACAGACCTTTGCCATTTTGTGCAGCAATCTGAAGCAATTGAATAGCCTGAAGCTTATGCTGCAAACATCTACAATAGACCTCCTCAACCTCAGCAACAAAATCAGCCACAACAGAACAATTATGACCTCTCCAACAACAGGTACAATCCCGGGTGGAGGAATCATCCCAACCTTAGATGGTCGAATCCTTCACAATAGCAGCAACAACAACAACAACCTTATTTTCAGAATGCTGCTGGCCCAAGAAGACCATACGTTCCTCCACCAATCCAGCAGCAGCAACAACAACAACAACCCCAGAAATAACAAACAGTTGAGGCTCCTCCGCAACCTTCCCTTGAAGAACTTGTGAGGAAAATGACTATGCAAAACATGCAGTTTCAACAAGAGACCAGAGCCTCCATTCAGAGCTTAACTAATCAGATGAGACAATTGGCTACATAGTTAAATCAACAACAGTCCCAGAATTATGACAGATTACCTTCTCAATCTGTCCAGAATCCAAAAAATGTGAGTGCCATTACATTGAGGTCGGGAAAGCAGTGTCAAGGACCTTAACCAGCAACATCTTCCTCATATGCAAATGAACCTACCCAACTTCACTCTACTCCAGAAAAAGATGATGACAAAAATTTAAAGAGTAAGTTACCCAACAATTTTTATGCAGGTGAATCTTCCACTGGTAATTCTGATTTACAGAAGCAGCATATCCCTCTTCCATTCCCTCCAAGATCAATTTCCAACTAAAAAATGGAAGAGGCAGAGAAGGAGATCTTGGAAACATTTAGAAAAGTAGAGGTAAACATACCTCTGCTGGATGCAAAAAAGCAAATTTCAAGATATGCTAAATTCTTGAAAGAGTTGTGCACTAATAAGCGGAAGCTTAAAGGAAGTGAAAGAATTAGCATGGGTAGAAATGTCTCCGCATTGATTGGTAAATCTGTTCCCCAAATCCCTGAAAAATGTAAAGATCTAGGTACATTCAGCATACCTTGTATTATAGGGAACAATAAGTTTGACAATGCCATGCTAGATTTAAGAGCTTCTGTTAGTGTTATGCCTCTGTCTATTTTTAATTCTCTATCTCTTGGTCCTTTGCAGTCAACTGATGTGGTAATTCATTTAGCTAATAGAAGTGTTGCCTATCCTCCTGGATTCATAGAGGATGTCTTAGTTAGAGTTGGTGAACTGATTTTCCCTGTTGATTTTTATATTTTGAATATGGAGGAGGGATTTTCTCAAGGATCAGTTCCCATCATTCTAGGCAGACCTTTTATGAAAACTGCTAGAACTAAGATAAGTGTATATGAAGGCACACTATCTATGGAGTTTGGTGATAGAACTGTTCATTTTAATATTCTGGATTCTATGAAACACCCACCTAAAGATCTTTCTGTATTTCATGCTAAAATAATTGACCATATTGTTGATGAATACATGATTGATCTTCATTCTAATCTACATGCCTGTCACTCTTCATGCATTGAATCTGAATTTGTACTTGATCATATATCTGAATTTGATGCTGAGAGTGAATCTGAATTTGATATTGATTACACGTATGGTAATGTTTTACCTCTTGAGATTGATTTTCTAGAGTCAGATAGAACTAACCATGTTTCAGGAAGTACATATACCTTTGACTTTCTTTATGAGGTACAGGCTAAGAAACCATCTCTTTCTACCACTATCCAACCGCCCACACCAGAATTAAAGCCTTTGCCATCAAATTTAAAATATGCTTACTTGGATGATAGCAAAAGTTTTCCAGTAATTATATCTGCCTCCCTTGCAGATGAGAAAGAGGAGAAGTTGTTATCAGTTCTCAAGAAGCATAAAAAGGCTATAGGCTGGATCTTGGCGGACATTCCTGGTATTAGCCTATCCATATGTATGCATTGGATAAATTTGGAGGATGGGGCTAAACCAGTAAGATAGCCACAGAGAAGACTCAACCCGGTGATTCTTGATGTAGTGAAGAAGGAGGTAACCAAGCTTTTGCAAGCTGGAATCATTTGTCCTATCTCCGATAGCCAATGGGTGAGTCCCGTCCAGGTAGTCCCAAAGAAAACCGGCCTCACCGTGATAAAAAAACAAGAAGGAGGAGTTGATTCCTACTCGGGTGCAGAACAGTTGGTGAGTCTGCATCGACTATAGGAGGTTGAACCAAGTTACCAAAAAGGACCATTTTCCCCTGCCATTCATTGACCAGATGCTTAAACGCCTGGCAGGTAAATCTCACTACTGTTTCCTTGATGGTTTTTCTGGTTATATGCAAATCACTATTGCTCCTGAGGATCAGGAAAAGACCATATTCACCTGCCCCTTCGACACTTTTGCCTATAGGAGGATGCCTTTCAGCCTGTGCAATGCCCCTGGTACCTTCCAGCGGTGCATGATTAATATTTTTAGTGATTTTTTAGGAAATTGCATAGAGGTGTTTATGGATGATTTCACTGTATATGGTTGAGCAAGGTATAGTTTTAGGTCACATTATTTCCAATAAGGGCATTGAAGTAGATCCTGCAAAAATTTATGTTATTTCATAATTGCCTTACCCCTCTTGCGTGCGAGAGGTGCAATCTTTTCTTGGTCATGCAGAATTTTACAAGAGCTTTATAAGAGATTTTAGCAAAGTTGCCCTTCCACTATCCAACTTGTTGCAAAAGGAGGTGGAGTTTGACTTTAATGATAAATGCAAAGAGGCTTTTGATTGCTGCAAAAGAGCATTGACTACCACCCCTATCATCCAGGCACCCGACTGGACAGCCCCTTTTGAGCTTATGTGTGATGCATCAAATTATGCATTGGGGGCTGTCCTTGCTCAGAAAATTGATAAATTGCCTAGGGTGATATATTATGCTTCTAGGACTTTAGATGCTGCCCAAGCGAATTATACTACTACTGAGAAAGAGATACTAGCCATAGTTTTTGCTCTTGAAAAATTTCGTTCTTATTTGCTTGGTACTCGCATTATTGTTTATACTGACCATTCGACTCTAAAGTACTTGTTGAAGAAGGCTGATTCAAAGCCTAGGTTGATCCGATGGATGCTCTGGCTCCAAGAGTTTGACTTGGCGATCCGTGATAGGAGCGGAGCACAAAATTTAGTTGTTGATCATTTGAGTCGGATCGAACGTGTGTCTGATAAGGATTCACCCATTCGGGATGATTTCCCGGATGATCATTTGTATATATTTTATAGTATTTCTGATTCTCTTTCTACTCCCTGGTTTGCTAACATTGTCAATTATTTAGTTGCTTATGTTTTTCCCCCCTTAGCATCTAAGGCTTGAAAAGATAAAATTAAAAGTGATGCTAAGCATTTTATTTGGGATGACCCCTACTTGTGGAAATTGTGCAGTGATCAGGTCATTGGACGATGCATTCCAAATCATGAGACTGATTCAGTCCTGCAGTTTTGTCATTTTTCCGCACCGGGAGGTCATCTGGGTGTTCAAAGGACAGCTCGCAAAGTGCTTGACTGTGGCTTTTATTGGCCCATCATCTTTAAAGATGTGTGGAAGATCTTTAGCACTTGTGAGCAGTGTCAGAGAGTAGGAAGTGCACTTACATGGCGACAACAAATGCCTCAGCAACCTATGCTATTCTGTGAGGTGTTTGATGTCTGGGGCATAGATTTCATGGGCCCTTTTCCTGTCTCTTTTTGTTATGTTTACATTCTCCTTACAGTTGATTATGTTTCAAAATGGGTGGAAGCCAAGCCCACTAGAACTAATGATGCTAAGGTTATTGCAGATTTTGTCAAATCTAATATGTTTTGCAGGTTTGGAGTACCTAAAGCAATCGTTAGTGATCAAGGAACCCATTTTTGCAACAAATCAATGCATGCCTTGCTTAAAAAGTACGGGGTTGTACACAGGGTATCCAGACCATACCACCCCCAAACCAATGGATAGACAAAAATTTCTAATAGGGAGATCAAGAGAATTTTAGAGAAGATTGTGTAGCCAAGTAGGAAAGATTGGAGTACCAGGCTTGATGATGCTCTTTGGGCATATCAGACTGCCTACAAAGCACCCATAGGAATGTCTCCTTATCGGGTTGTCTTTGGAAAGGCATGTCATCTTCCAGTGGAGATTGAGCACAAAGCATACTGGGTAGTGAAGACCTGCAACTTCTCTATGGATCAAGCTGGTGAGGAAAGAAAGTTGCAACTGAGTGAGTTAGATGAGATTCGCCTAGAAGCCTACGAGAATGCCAAGTTTTACAAAGAAAAGACCAAGAAGTTCCATGATAGCATGATAATTAAGAAGGACTTCATGGTTAGGCAAAAAGTGTTATTGTATAATTCTAGGCTTGGACTCATGAGTGGTAAGGTGAGGTCTAAGTGGATTGGTCCTTTTGTTGTTACTAATGTTTTTCCTTATGGTACAGTTGAGATCAAAAGCGACTCCACAAACAAGAGCTTCAAGGTTAATGGACACCTACTTAAGCCATTCCTCACAAACCCTTCTTTAGTGGACGTAGTGGTGGAAGAGACTTCCTTACTCCACCCTACTCTTCCTCCACCATGACTTAGGGAGTTCTTCTTTTCCTATCTCTTTCTTTGCTTTTATTACATTTGTCTGATTTTATTTGATGGTTTAATTGCTTTTAATCTTTTAATTGTGCTACATTGAGGACAATGTGTTATTTAAGTATGGGGGGAGTGTTCTTTGGTTTTGCTAGTTTTGTTGGTTTTGTTAATTTTGGTAGTTGTGTTAATTTGTTAATTTTGTTGGATTTCTAGTTTGATATTTTAGGTCAATTCTCTTTGCATGTACGACATTGCATGTTTTTCTTTGAATTATAGGATATGTTCAAGTAATGGGTAATTGTTTTGAAAATAAAAGTCTCTTGACATTTTGTGATTTGAAATCCTTGTTTTTCCTCTTCATGTCATGATAGTTTTGAAAGCTGAATTTGAAGTGATAAGTTTACCTTTGTGAGAATTTGAGCCATCATCATAATCATTTGGTGTGTTTTGCCCCATTGATTGCTTGAACAATAGCCTTGGCTTGATTCTTGTTGATGCTTCCTAATTCACATGCATATTTGGAAATGATTTAGGCAATTTTGTTCTTATAAGCCTCTAGCCAAATGGACTTACCTTGAATTAATCCCTTTGATAGCCCTTTGAGCCTATGTTCCCCTTTCTTTGTTTTGAAGCTCATTACAAGCCTTAAGTGAAAAACCATGATCTCACCTTAACCTTAAGGAATTTTGGAGCTTTGGAATTGTTTTGGGAATAAGTGTGGGGGGGTTTTGTTGGATAACATGTTTTGTTGGCTATGCTTCATGATGTATTTTTGGGCCATACTGATGTACATTGTATATGGGTTAAATGTTGGACATGCTGTTGAATGATATGCTAGTTCTCAAATGCTACTGTTAAAAAAAATAAATTTCAAGTTGAATCAATTAGAAAAAGAAAAAGAAAAGCAATAAAATTGAGTGAATAAGATCTTAAATAGAAAAAAAAGAATAATGAGACTCGTGGTTCTACTCTTTATGTTTAAATTTTATCTTTAGGTCTTCTTACTTTTTTCTTAATATGCACTTATTCCCCATTGCTCCTTTGGGATTTAGCTACTTATTCCATATTTTTCCCTACCTTGTCCTTGGCCCCATTACAACCTTAAAAGACCTTTTGATCCTCCTGTGCTTGTGTTTATGGGTTGATTGCCAATTTTAGAATCTTGCCAAGTTTATGTGGTGTTGGTTTTCATGGGTGCTTTGAGGGTAAATAGTAGCCTAGACACTTGAGGGATAGAGTGTATATCTTGTGAGGCTTTATCACTTTTCATTCTTGAGCTGATTAACTATTTTGCCATGATTGGGTTGCTTGGATGATTTTCACGAATGTCTTGACTCTTTGGATCTCTTCATGTTATATGTTACCCATTGCTTTCATTCCTTGATGTTCATTGAGAAATATGTAAATGTTTTTGTTTGTCTCTCTTTGATATCCTTGGATTTTGTTCTCTGTTTCATTTTGCCCACGAGTGAAAAAGGGCTAAGTATGTGGGATTTTGATGTGCCATTATTTTCTCATATTTCTTAAACCTTTTTGCACCATTTTGATTACTGATTAGTCTTAATTGTCAAATTAATTAGGCAGTTTTATTATTTGGTTTCATATAACTAATTTGATGTTTTTAATCTAATTTCAGGAATTAATGAAGTATTGAGCTTAATCCGGATTTTGGTCGTGGACTTAAAGAGGGCAAATAAAGCAACGTTTACCTTAGTTAATTTCTAATTAAGAGATTGCAATTTTATTTTTATGATGTTCAGTGTTTATTTTGTTTTGGGCCAGAATAATGTAATAGGGCCCAGTGACTCTGAGTGACCCTTATAAATAGTAGCCTTGGGATTCGTGTAAAGGGGATTCCATTATTCAGAGATAAGGTTTTACGTTTTTAGCTTTGTATTACTGTTCACGTTAAGGCATTTTTCCATTTTTCTGCTTCTTATTGCAATTTCGTTTCTTGTTCCTTCTTCTGCTTTCATTTTACGTTTTATGGCTTTAGTTTCATTTACGTTTCTGCTTCTAGTTTCATTTATGTTTTCTACTTTTGTTGAAATTATGGAAGGCTAAATTTATGGTGTTGTTTCCTTCTGAGGATGAAGCTTAACTCTCTTTGAGGTTCTGTTTATAATGTAGCTTCCTGGCAGTTTTCCCTTCACCAATTAACCCACATTCATTAATGTTAATCTATGCACGCTTCGTGTTCGATTAATTGCCTTTGAGCTTAACTTACGTTCATGATTAATGAACGAAGGGTTAATTGGTGTATGTGTTGCCTAATCACATATTGACAACCCTAAGTTGAATTTCGCTTAGTCAATTAACATAGGGTTGGAATAAGTGGTTAACTGTTAGGGACAAATTCTTCATAACCTAGGACAAGAGAATGGCTTCTGAATAAGAGGTGTCGCAACCTACCCTTCGGCGGGAGGGCGACGCGTGACTCGCGGGATGCGTGTTCCACGAAAGGAATACGCGCGGAGTCGCCACCAACGTTTATTTGAGGAAAACGTCGGAAAAACCGGAAAAGACGCGATCTACGAACTTTTAAGTGAAAGGTTCGGGAGTTGTATTTACGCACGGGGAAGGTATTAGCACCCCACACGTCCGCCCCAAGGGACGGCAGCCTTTAATCGAATGTGCAAACATGACTTTGATTTTTTATGTTCCCTTTTTATGTCTCTATATCCTTTATACCCTTTTTATATTTTCTCTTTTTGTGGTCGACAAGGGTGTTTCCCTTTGCTCCTACGTATTCCTCAATTTGGGATGAGAAAATCAGACCTACGTAGTTCTTTCAAAAGCGGTAAAGTTACATGTTGATTTTATGCTTTTGAACGGTCCATGTTAACCGATAAAAGCAAAGAGGACCGTTTAAGGCGTTGGACCTTAAAACGGTTTTTAGTGATTTTCGGACAAAACTTGATTTGTGAGTCTATTTTAGTCTTAGTTTCACTTTGGTTATTAATCAATTCATTCAAGGAAACTTCCAAAGAAAAAACGTCCGATTGATTTTTTTTGTTTTATTTTATTCAAAGATATTTTGTTTATTTTATTATTATTTTTCAAGATATTTTGATTATTTTATTATTATTTTACTTTTTTTGTTTAACCGAGGTTATAGCGTGAACGATCAGTTAGATTTCATTTTAAAAGTGATTAAATGAGATTACAACACAAATGATCGGTTGAAATTCATTTTATCATTTATTAGGTGAGAAAACGGCTTAAATAAACGGTAAAAGCGCGTTAAAGACGGAAGAAAAGAAATCGAAAATGAACGAAATAAAGAGGAAAGCTTAAAAAAACAAGAAATGAATTAAAAGTCTCGGATTCGAAAACTTACCCGTTGAAGAACGAAGAACGGATGAAGAACGGACGAAAACCTTCACGGATTTGCTTACGGAAACATCTCGGAAGCGTTACGGAAGCACCTCGGCTTGGATTTTCTTCACGGAAACAATTTTTTTCACCCAAAACAGCTGAAATACATAGCCAGGGGGCTCAGGGATCCTTAGAACAGCCCCCTTCAGCCTATTTATAGGAAAAAGGGGGAGGAGGTTGCCGCCCAGCTCGCCCAAGCGACCTTAGCTCGCCCAGGCGAGCTGGGTTGCTTCCTCCAGAAGCAACCCAGCTTCAAAAAACGTTCTGGAAGGCCCAATTCAAAATTTCGAAATTGCTATTTGCACCCCCCCAATTTTGATAAGTTCACCCCCCTTCTTTCATAATTTACGGAAAAGTTACGGAAGCCTTACGGAAGCATATAGGACTTGATTTTCTTCTTTTTTTCTCTTCCGTCTCACCCGTATTAAGTTAATTATGCTTATTTAGAGTTATGGGAATTTTACGGAAGCATTACGGGTGTCCCGGAAGCCCCGGAATCCCATTTTTCAACAAAACGGGGGGTGTGGTGGCCATCTAGCTCGCCAGGCGAGCTAGGTTACTTCAACCTTAAGCAAGAAATTGCCAAGAAACCTCTAGAAGGGCCCAGATTTGAAAATTACTGTTTGCACCCCCCATTTTACTAAGTACACCCCCTCTGCTTTTTTTTTTGTGATTCTTTTTTCGTAAAGTTACGGAAACTTACGAATTTCGTAACGATACTTGTTTTCTTTCCGTAATGTTACGGAACCTTGTGGATTACATAATCATCCCCTTTTTGACTTACGGAATGTTACGGAACCTCACTTAATTATGCAACGATGCTTCCATTTGATTTCCGGTGTGTCACGGAAACTTACGGATTGTGCATCAATATTTTTTTGGTTTTCCGGCATGTCTTGGAATTTCACAAATTGCCTAATGATGGGTGCCAAGCACCTCACAAGGACCAAAGAAAGGTCGCATGTCACCAAGCAAAGGTCCCCGGACGAAATTAGGGTATGACAGTTGCCCCTCTTTACTTGTCTTTTATTGGAGATAAAAGGAAAGTAAAGATAAGACACTAATTTCGTTCCTCTCGATTTGACGAGAGTCGCTGGTGACCATAAAATGATATGAACCCTCATGGCACAAGGGCTGACTTAGGATCGTCTAGGATTAAACCTTGATGGAAAATGCGGAAATTGATTAAGGAAATGATGCAAAATAAGGTGGCTAATTTCGTGGGTCTTAATAAGGTGGTTCTTGGCATAAAATGGATGAATGGGATGGTAAAACGTAGGTTAAGTGGTGGCTGGACAGAAATATAGAAATGGCAATAACTGAAGCTACAGGGCTCCAAATAAGGTGATTCCAAAACGAGGTGAAAGGTCTCGTTTTGAAATTCAATTTAGGCTCAAGAATAACTTAATTTGAGTGCGTAAAATGGGAGTTATGGCCATGAGATAATTCTGGGCAGAGGTGGATTTTCTGGAATTGTGGTTTGAAAGAACAAGGGTGATGATGAAAGGAAGGAAAGAATCACTCTTTCCAGCGAGGGCAACACACAAAGGTTGTGAAAGTCCTTTGATACAGCCAAGGTGTTCTTGAATCACTCAAGAATTTAGGAGAATCACTCTCACTAAGATAAAAGAGATAAACTCTAATTTTCTGAATAAAACTCAACTTGTCTTTATTGATAAAATGGTTCAGCTTATATAGAAGCTTTACAGCAGATTTTAGTAATGACCCACTAACCTAGAATTAAAATAACTTAATGCCATTAACCTAGGGAATTAAAAAAAACTTAATGGCTGAGTGTAACTGAAATTGTGGCAACCAAAAGTCACCCCCAACAGCCAACAAGTCAGCCACCATTTGGTCTCCCAAAAGGCTGATGCCTAGGTTGCCAATTGGGCCCTTATTACAACTTGAACTAAACCTAACTAAAGCCCTTTTAGTTGATTAACCCAAAACATATTTTTGGTCAGCCAACTTTACAAGGATTGGGCCATTATTTAGACAAACTAAACACTCTAAAATTGAGACAAAGTGGTGTCATTTAGTCCTCCTCCATTTGGGCCATGATACAACTCACAACCTTGGACTTTTCTCCTTGAAACTTGGGCTTGTATTCAAATAGTATGGACAACACTTGTTGAAGAGCTTCCTTGGCTTTCCTTGCTCTAGCCCTTGTCATAGGTCCTCCAAGTCCTTCAAGTGGATCCTTGCCCTTGCTCTTGGTCATGTCCTCATCATAAAATCTCCACATGCAAATGACTTGTTGTTCCCAGAATTTCACAAATTGCCTAATGATGGGTGCCAAGCACCTCACAAGGACCAAAGAAAGGTCGCATGTCATCAAGCAAAGGTACCCGGACGAAAATTAGTGTATGACACTAATTTCGCTCCTCTCGGTTGACGAGAGTCGCGGGTGACCATGACTTGTCGTTCCCGGATTTTCACAAATTGCCTAATGATGGGTGCCAAGCACCTCACAAGGACCAAAGAAAGGTCGCATGTCATCAAGCAAAGGTACCCGGACAAAAATTAGTGTATGACACTAATTTCGCTCCTCTCGGTTGACGAGAGTCGCGGGTGACCATGACTTGTCGTTCCCGGATTTTCACAAATTTCCTAATGATGGGTGCCAAGAACCTCACAAGGACCAAAGAAAGGTCGCATGTCATCAAGCAAAGGTACCCGGACGAAAATTAGTGTACGACACTAATCTCGCTCCTCTCGGTTGACGAGAGTCGCGGGTGACCATGAAATTTCCGCATGTAAATGACTTGTTGTTCCCGGAGGAACAAAAGGTGCAAAAGACTATGTCAGCCTCTGCATGCTATCAAGCGTTCTGTCTTACAGATAGCAAAAGAATGTTTATACGGATAACCACTCGGGTATTTCCGCGTATCATCGGGCCCGCCGCCTCTGGATGATACAAGGGTGCAGAATGACCAAATTTGGTCACTGCTTGTCATCGGACCCGCCGCCTCTGGATGACAAAAGGGTGCGGATAACCGTAAGGTATCTCCGCGTATCATCGGGCCCGCCGCCTCTAGATGATACAAGGGTGCAGAATGACCAAACTTGGTCTCTGCTTGTCATCGGGCCCGCCGCCTCTGGATGACAAAAGGGTGCGGATAACCGTAAGGTATCTCCGCGTATCATCGGGCCCGCCGCCTCTGGATGATACAAGGGTGCAGAATGACCAAACTTGGTCTCTGCTTGTCATCGGGCCCGCCGCCTCTGGATGACAAAAGGGTGCGGATAACCGTAAGGTATCTCCGCGTATCATCGGGCCCGCCGCCTCTGGATGATACAAGGGTGCAGAATGACCAAACTTGGTCTCTGCTTGTCATCGGGCCCGCCGCCTCTGGATGACAAAAGGGTGCGGATAACCGTAAGGTATCTCCACGTATCATCGGGCCCGCCGCCTCTGGATGATACAAGGGTGCATGTCACATGACCTCAGGGTCAGTATGACAAAGATTATGGGGCGGTCGACAAAAGCAAGGCTCTTGCTCCTACGTATCCTCCAATGAGGAACTCAGACCTACGTAGTTCTAGATAACTTGTGAGACTTGAAAAAGTCTCCACCAGAAGATGCCTACATCTCTGGAAAGGGTGCAGATGACCATATTGGCCTCCGCTTATCAATCACACTCGAGGTGCGGATAACCGTAAGGTGTCTCCGCAGGCTACCAGCTCTTGGGTCATGGTAACAGAAAGCAGTGTGGTCGACAAAAGCGAGGCTTTTGCTCCTACGTATCCTCCAATGAGGAACTCAGACCTACGTAGTTCTGGATAACTTGTGAGACTTGAAAAAGTCTCGGTGTTTTCTCCACTAAAATGCAAACATGCTTTAGCAAAGAGACAAATATTCCAACTGATTTAGAGCAGCATATGCTTTTTTGAGTGAAAAACAATGCGTCTACCGGGGAAGGAGAGTCTGCTGATGAAATCTCCCATAACCATAAATGAGATTTTGGATGTTAGCATTTCGTTTCTAAATGACCATTTAGAGGAAACACTGGGTTCGACAAAAATAGAAGAAATCCACTCAAAGTGTATCAATCTCGCACAGGTAAGTGTTTCATCCTAATTCCGAACCATAGATATGTCATGACTTGACTTTGCAAATTATTTCCTATCAAATCAAAAATTACATGCGTGATCATGGATCAAATAGGACTTCCCTTGGGAATGGGTTCTTTTGGGGAGTTTTTCGGCTTTTATGTGTTTTTGGCTTTTGATTTTTTTTTGTTGGCTTTTTCTTTTTCTGTTTTTGTTTAGTGCGGGGCGAAAAAGTCGCTAGCGCACGGGATTTTGGTTGGTAATCAAAGGGAGAAGACCATTTTAGGTCGTGGTTTCCTTTCCTTCTTCTTGTTCATTTGGTGACAATTCTGTACTGTTCAGATATTGTCTGGTCCAAAGACCTCTCTGCACATTTCTTCTGGTTTCTTTGACCAGGAGCTTCCTTCTTTTTTACTTTCTCCCATTCTTTGGTTGGGAATTTTCTTTCTTTTCTTTTTTCTTTCTCCCACTCTTTGATTGGGAATTTCCTTTCTTTTCTTTTTTCTCTTTCTCCCACTCTTTGATTGGGAATTTCCTTTCCTTCCTTTTTTGCTTTCTCTTTGATTGGGAATTTCCTTTCCTTCCTTTTTTGCTTTCTCTTTGATTGGAAATTCCCTTTCCTTCTTTTTTTTTTTTTGCTTCCGAGGGTAAGGTTTATGGTGAGTCAGGATTTTGGCTCAAGGCTTGTAGAATGGCTAGACATGATACATGTCAGGGTTTGGTTTGGTTCAAGGATAAAAAGGGATGCCCCACATTATTTCCATGACACAAATGCAAAAATGATGATTTGGAAATTTTATGCAAAACTGGTCATGCATGCACCTATGCGGACACTCAAGTGTCAAATTTTTATGGTCATGTGATGCTAGGGCTCAGGATTTATTTCCTCTATTTTAAATCAACCCAATGTTTCCAAAATATGTTCTTTTATCAATTTGTGCATTCATTCGAGTCCATTTTGGGCGTCCGGGAAAATCTTCACAGCATTCACCCTTCAGGTGTATACACATTTTTTTTTTAAAAAAAACTAGCTATGATCAGCGAATTTTTTCAAAGAAAAGTTGGAAGTGATCTCTTTCAAAAGCATGTTGGTTTTTTAGCTAGATAACTTATTTTTTTCTTTTTTCTCCTTCTTTTTTTTATCATTATCATTTGTTTATTTCTTTTTCTTGTTTGTTTTTTTTTCTTTTTTTTTTCATGAGGTATTTTGCTACCTAAACATGTGCATATTTTTGTGAGGTATTTTTGCTATATACATGCATATCCAAGGTATCTTGCCACCTAAACATACATATATATGTTTTGTGAGGTATTTTTTTGCTACATACACGCACATCTAAGGTATCTCTCTACCTAAACATACAAATATATATTTTGTGAAGTATTTTTTTGTTTACATACACGCACATCTAAGGTATCTCTCTACCTAAACATACATATATATATTTTGTGAAGTATTTTTTTGTTTACATACATGCATATCTAAGGTATTTTCACTACCTAAACATACATATATATATTTTGTGAGGTATGACTACCTTCCGAGCTTGCGCTTGTTTTATTTAAATCCCCAGGATCATGAGCAACTAGGTGCGTCCTACTATAAAAAGTGATCAAATAACAAGCATAGATTCAAAAGGTACTAGGTTGCCTCCTAGTAGCGCTTCTTTAACGTCTTTAGCTGGACGCCTTATGACTTGTCGGTCACTGACCTAGTACTTTGCTTACCTTTGGCTTTGGACTTGGTCGCTTATTGGTCGGCCATGGGTCGTAAGCAACGCTCTAACCTTTTTGTGGATGAGCTGAGGTGAACTCTAGAGGTGATGGCGGTGCGTCTGTTGCCCGCTGCCGGCCATCCCCAGGCTGCTGTGGTGTTTCGCCCTGCGCCTGCTTGGAGACGCAGCACTTCTAGATGAAAACTCGATTGGTAGGGGGCCTGATGACCCTGCTGGGGGCAACAGGCACTCCCTTGAACTGATAGAGACCCGTATTTAGAGCTGGCAACTCCAAGACACTGTTGGCCTTCTTCGGGTCCACTAGGTGTCTTGCGGGCACAATCCCTGCAAACAATAGATGACATCAGAAATCAGTTGGGGGAGGTGCATACTTACCTATGTCATGATGGCATGAGCTTGCTGGGGGGACAAGCGCCCTATAGGGCCGATAGAGGCCCGTAACCAGAGCTGGAAACCCCAGGGCCCTGTTGGACTTCTTCAGGTCCACTGGGTGTCTTTGTGGGTGCGATCCCTGCAAACAATAGAAGGTATCAGAAATCAGTTGAACCATATGCATACTTACCCATGTCGGGACGACACAGACCAACTGATACTTTTGCAGGGGGAGATTGGCATTGCGGTCGCTGGGCAGAATATTGCTAAGTAGCAATGTCATCTATGTAAGAGTGGTCATGTTGGTGCGCATGATCCGCACTCGTCTCTTTGCAGCGGCACGGGTGAAATCTTGCCCCAGTATGCATAGTAGCAGTGTGATAGCCTCCCTCTCTAGTTGTGCTCGCACAGTTGGCCCTCCTCCAATATCAGGGGGTGGCCCAGGAACCGTTAAAAGGAAACTACTGGTCCCTTAACCGGGAGTGCAAGTCTCGGTTAAGCATTTAAGGACAGAGGACCTTAAATTATCTTAAGGTGTGGATATGGAGCCCACTGAAAGTGAGGACGCGTAGTCCTCTAAAGGCGAGGGCGTGTAGCCCTCTGAAGTTCAGGACGTGTCGTCCTTTCAACGGTGAGGGTAACTAGTACCCAAGGTGAGGGTGTGTAGCCCTCTCAAGGCGAGGACATGTAGTCCTCTGTAGGTGAGGGCGTGCAGCCCTCTGATGGTGAGGACGTGTAGTCCTCTCAATGCGAGGACGTGTAGTCCTCTCAACGGTGAGGGTAACTAGTACCCAAGGTGAGGGCGTGTAGCCCTCTCAAGGCGAGGACATGTATTCCTCTGGAGGTGAGGGCGTGCGACCCTCTGATGGTGAGGACGTGTAGTCCTCTCAAGGCGAGGACGTGTAGTCCTCTCAACGGTGAGGGTAACTAGTACCCAAGGTGAGGGCGTGTAGCCCTCTCAAGGCGAGGACATGTAGTCCTCTGGATGGTGAGGACGTGTAGTCCTCTCAAGGCGAGGACGTGTAGTCCTCTCAACGGTGAGGGTAACTAGTACCCAAGGGTCCACCCTTATGAGAAAGCAAGAGATCGACTCATCGAGAGGGCCGGTCATCCAAAATCCACAAGATTTGGACATTAGATGTAGGAAATCTATGCAGTTAACATGATTTTTAGGGATGCAGATGCATGCAACCTTTGTCGTGAAATTTGGTAAATGCGGACTTCATATGAAACAATGCAATGTAATGGAAAGTTGTACAATGTTCATGACATTCTTTTCCTATTTTGTGATTTTGATTTTGATTTGATTTTTTTTGGAAAACATAGATTGACTGTCCTTTTGAAAGAGGTGATAATTCATGCGACCTTATCCTATCTTTTGCAAATCTCTCCGGGAACTCCCTCAAAGTGTATGTTCTTTTTGATTTAGTCACTTGACCATTTTGGAGTGATGGCAATGGAGCCATTTGATGTTTAATCAATCCATCGAAACCCTAGGGTTTGTCCCCCCTTTTTTGTTGAAAACATCGATAGGTGAGAACTTTTGATCGGCCCCTATGTTAACTTGAGGCTCATGCACGGTGCCCCTCATTGCCCCAGTGTAAGGCTTTGAGGTACCAATCGTTGCCTTTCGTCATGACCTTGTAGGAGGGAACCTATTGGGTGAGAACTTCTAATCTGCCCCTAGGTTCGCTTGAGGTTTTTGCATGGTGCCTTTCGTTGCCCCAGTGTAGGGCTTAGAGGTACCAAGTGTTGTCTTGTTTTCACGACCTCGTAGTGAGGAAGAATGAAAGAAGCAGTTGATTCTTGCAAAAACAATTTTCCAAGGACGAGAAATAATTGAAGGATCTTTCAGTTGATGGATTAAGTCAAATGACTCCTATGTAGAAGCAAGATGTTTTGATGTCTTGATGATGCTAAAGGATCAAGTGCTTCTAAGTTTTATCCAAGAAAATCAAGATATATGATCAAGTTTGATCTCTTTAGAATCTTTAGGAAGAAGTTTCCAAATTGAAACAAACAAAGGTTTGACCAAAGAATTCTATCATTTCAATTTGAGATTTGCTCTCTGGTAATCGATTACCAGTAGTTAAAAATGTTTTTATTCAAATTTTTAAAACCTGTAATCGATTACGTAAGTCTTGTAATTGATTACCAGAGGGGATTTTCAGAAAATAATTTCCAAGAGACATATCTATTCAAATGTTTTATGAACGGCCATTCAAATGTTTTAAAGAGAGTTTTCATTGCCCAAACAGTTTTATCCTCTCGAAAGATCAAGAGTTTTTCTGAACTGAAATGTCTTATCCTCTCAAAAAGATTCCTTGGTCAACCACTTGCATATTCAATAATGAATTTTGATTGGTCTTCATTGTACAATCTATCCCTTTTAAGAGAGATTTCTTCTTCTTATTTCTGAAAAGGGATTAAGAGACTGTGGGTCTCTTGTAGTAGAGGATTCTTGAACACAAGGGAAGGGTTGTCCCTATGTGCATTGTTAATCCGAAAAGAGAGAGTGAAAGTTTAATTGGGGAATAATATTCGTATCTTAATTCAATCCCCTCTTCTTCTCAAGGTAACTGAGGCCATTTGTCCAACATCCTATTCTTGATAACTCACTTCTCTCTAAAAAGACAAAATGAGGTCACATGAACGTCTATATTTTTACTTGAAAACACAGTCAATCAAATGCCTTTTTATTTTTTATTTTGAAACTTATTTTTTATTTTGAAACTTATTTGTTTTGAACTTTGCTCGTTGTTTTACGGCACCCCCACCAACGTGCAAGATGAGTAATCTTTGATTGAACGGTCTTGGAAGTCAACACTCAGGAGCGCAGGTTGCTTGAGCAAACAGACCAATGGCTTACACTCACATTCCGGTGGAAGTTGAATAAGCAAAGATGTGTTCGTGAGAGGATGTCCATTTTATCCATATCATTTAACATTGTAACTGTGGTTTATGGCATAAACTTGAAAATCCTGATGAGTCATAACAACAGCTTCCAGAATTGCCCCATGTATGGTGTTGCTTGTTAATGTTAGGATTCAACAAGCGATTCTCCTCAAATTTCAGCCAGCCCGTATCAATTAGACCTTGCACCTTACGCTTCAGAGCCCTACAATGCTCAATGGAACGCCCCGGGGCTTCTCCGTGACAAGCACACGTTGCGTTCGAGTCGTATTCTCGGAGAAATGGAGGTTGATGAACCTTGGCTAGGGTTATGGCTACCATTGAATTATCAAGTAGATATGGGATCAAGTTTAGCATATGACAACGGAATTTGGGGTGAACCCTACAGGCTTTTTGCTGCAAAATTCCTTTTTGTTGGTGTTTTTTTTTTGTTTGTGCTAAAAGTGGTCTTCGTCATTGGAAGTGCGGTAGACAGACTTTGTGGTTGATTTAGGGATGGCCTTTGTGGATAACTGGGTGGTGGGTAAGGAGGAGGTTTGTTATTGGCTGAGTAATGACATTGTTGGGTTGGTGGGAAACTTGGCCGTATAGGAATGGCAGTCACAGCATGGGTTTCTCCCTCTTTCTCACCCTCTTCATTTGCCCCAGTTTTGTCAGTCGTCCTAGTAGGACGATCAAATTTGCCTCTTTTCGGATCCACTTCGATCTTTTTGCTGGCGAAGACCAAATCTGTAAAACTTGAAGGTGTGTAACCCACCATTTTTTTCATAGTAGAACACCGGTCACGTGTCTACTATCATTGTGATAATCTCTTTCTCTGTTTTTGGGGGTGCTACTTGAGTTGCCAAGTCTCTCCATCTTTGGGCGTATTCTTTGAAAGATTCGTGCCCCCTTTTTGCACACTTTTTGTAGTTGCATCCTATCCGGAGCCATATCAGAATTGTACTGACACTGCTTAATGAAGGCAACCATTAGGTCCTTCCAAGAATGGACTCAAGAAGGTTCCTAAGTTAGTATACCAGGCGACAGTTGTCCTAGTAAGACTTTCTCAGGAAAAATGTATCAGCAGTTTCTCATCTTTTGCGTATGCCCCCATCTTCCGACAGTACATCTTTAGATGGTTCTTGGAGCGAGTAGTCCCCTTGTACTTGCCAAAGTCCGGCACCTTGAACTTGGGAATGACCATGTTTGGGTATTAGGAACAACTCTTCTAGGTTAGCAAAGGCATAATCTTCACCTCCTTCAATGGCCCTGAGCCTTTCCTCTAGATGATCCAACTTTCCCATTCCTGCCATAGTCATAAGGGTTTTTAACCGCTGTGGAATGCAAGAGGTGCAGTTGTGGGTGATACTGAGGGCCCTCCAAAGGGTTTTGTAGGGGTATACCACCAACTGCTTGCCCTTCAGTGGTATATCCGAGCCAAGGCTCGAAGTCGGCTAGATTGTGATGGGGAATTTCATGGGTCTCTTCCACAGTTTAAGAGACATGTGCATGATCAGTTTGGGGTTGCTGGCTTTCAATGGGTATAGGAGTGGAGTTATTGACATTCTTATTGGGAGTGTACGCCACATTGGGTGGCGTATAGTTGAGAGGCAAGCCATATGACGGGAAGGCGTGCTCGTTTTGAATTTGCACATCATGGGGGCCGCCCGTACTTCCTAAATCTTTGCCTACCATATTTGAGGTTGGATGATTCATTTGCTTGAGGCCGGATGGGGACGTCGGGTTCACCTTAGCAACAACGCTGGTAGCGGCAATTGCAACCGCATTGGCTTCCATTATCTTCTTCACGCTCATCATGGCCTCCATCATTGTGGCCATTTTCTCTTTAATGGCCTCCATGTCGGCCTTCATCTTCTCTTGTATCTCCTCTACTTCACCCATTACTCTAGCTCTAGCACGAGTTCGGTAAGGGCGTCGTAAAGCGTGTCCCTTTCTTTTTTATAACAATGATTAAGTTCATTTTATTTTATTTTTCAAGGAAAGAATGCAACGAGCAATGCAACCAATGAAAAGCATGGATGCATGCGAATGATGTACAATTGAAGTATTGCGAATTTTTACGCAAGATATGGGGTTGAATCAATTTAGATTTTCAACATGGTCCATGACATCTTTGTCAAGGTGAAACTGGAAGTAACAAGGACATCAATAATCCTAAATATGTTTGGCAGTAGATGAAGCAGTGATGTGACTCGATTCATCTTTTGCCCCAATTTTGCAAGACGGTTACTTCCATATTTCAACTTGACTTGATGAACCTTTTTGTAAAAGCATGAGCTTGGTTCAACCCTATAATCCAAGGAATGGCAATTCTGATCGCCAATACTTCAACAACATCTCATAGGGATGAATGACTCGGGCATACTTTAAGCTTATGCACGGAAAATGTAATTATGAAATTGAGATGCCCGAAGAAACACCATTTCCTAGTTAACCATGCATTAGGTACCATGTTCAATTATTTTGTTTTTAAGTGAAACGGGTTTATGATCCCAACATGGTTGGCTCGTGGTGCCTAACACATGAAACTAAGAATGTAGTGTGAAGTTTCACGCTTCCCCCTTTTTTGTTTTTGTTTTGTAGAGGAAAACGCAAGGATGAGCAAACATGAAAACAAATGGTATGCAATTTTGCAGATCAAAAAGTTTGTTGAACGCATATGCATGATGATGCCATGACTCATGCAAAATGTGAGGCTGGAATATGATAACGGACAAATGCAGGATATGTCCATTATGATGTTATGAAGAGATGCTTATGCGATGCATGATATGAATGCATTTTACGGACACGAGAGCCCGGAAAATTATCTCTTCTTACTTGTGCATTTGGGGGCGCAGTGCCCCATGTGTACAATTAAGAAGGTGATATGGACCTTCCGGCTTCCCGTGACAAAGGACGAGACCAACATACAATGCATGCTAGAGATAAAATGCGGGAGTGACTTGATTCGCACTGATTTTTGGAGTAAAAACGTGGGATAAACTCATTTTATTCAAAAAGTTATAACTAGTCAAGATCTGAGCGACAATACAAACTTCCTAGCGGTTTCTAATCATATGGTCCATTAAGTCTATCATATGTTGACAATAGCTGAGAAGTCCGTGGATCTTCTTGGGGGCGGAGTAGGTGTCCGCCATTGCTTTGGCCTTGGCTAGCAATCGGGGAAGTTCTTGACTCCTGTTCAAAGTAAGAGCAAATCGGTCCGTCCACATTGTTGCCTCTTGGTGCCATGAATCAATTACCCTCTCCCTTGCTTCGCTTTCTGCTGATATCTTGGCGTACTCATCCTCTAGCCTTTGCTCGTGAGTCGCCGCTAGATTTAGCTTCTCTTTGCACTCATCGATGACGGCCCACATATTCCCTTCAGTCTCGCTTAACTGTTGGGACAAATTTCTTTTCGACCTAAGGTAAGCCTTTAGCTCGTCCTTCAAGATCATGCCTTTGACCCGTGATGATTCCTTTCACCTCTTCGGAGCTTGAGCTTACTATTGCTGCCCTATAAAGCCCCTCAAAACTTTGCTGGCACGTGTTCTTCCTTTTGGGCCTTCTTGGTTTCTCGTTCCAAGGCATCAGCGGTGGCCATATTGACGTCCCTTAGTTCATCATACTCTTTTCAGACTTTGATGGCTATGGACTTGAACTTCTCTTCGACTACTCGGGCTCTTTCAAGCTCTGCCTTTAGGGCTTGTACCTCATCACTTTCTTCCGAAGCTTTAACCTCATCGTCCTCACAGTCTTTAGATTTGGGAGCCAATCCAATCCTTGTGTCCGACTCTCAGCCACTTATGATAGCCGCCGATGATCCCATTACTGCTTCCCCTAAGCTCTTGTCCTTTCTTCACGCCGCATCCCATGCCTTGCGAACTCCTTGGAGTACCCTCGCGTTGTGGTCACTAAAACCCCGTGCGATGAAAGGCGTGATGCTTTTGTCTAATGGCGCTCCTCTCATGGGGAAGCCAAGCTGTCTTATGGCGAGAACGGGATTATAATTAATACAACCCCTTGTTCCCATCAAGGGAACATTTGGACATCCTTCGCATGAAGATAGAATCCTGATTCTTCCTTCCTTCTAGCGAGGGAACCAATTAACAGACGCCCCCCCATGCTAGCCAAGAGTTGGTCCCAATTCGCCTTTCCTTTTTCGACGCACGAGCGGTAACCTTGTAGCGGATAGACGGGCCTACCTTCTTGGAGAAAAAGGTGTGAAACCAGCCCCACATAGAGAGCTGGAGTACAACAAACAATCCTTGCATTGCTTTCTTCACATCTTCGGTCGAAGGTGTCATATAGGTCGGCTAGCATAGCGACAACCGGACTTTCCTTGTGATTATGATAGGCGAGAAAAACGTCGATCGCTGCCAGGTCCACCAACCCATCCACATTTGGAAAGAGGACTCCCTCGAAAATCAACAGTGTGAGAATATCTATGAATGGGGTCCACTCGCCTTTATCTGCCAAGATTCTTGCTTTTACCTCCAAATATTTTCTCGGTATTCCGACCACCCCATTTTCGACTTGCCTTTGGCGGTCTAATTCCTACGCCGAGATTTGGACTTTTTTAGAAATTCTGGCCAATGAGGGGTAGAACCCTGAGAAGAGGTATGGTTTCCTTCCCCCTAGAGGACATCCTAGGATCTCTTCAAATTCTTCCACCATTGGTGATAGCTGGAAGTCCCCAAAGATGAAGCACCTCAACGGCTGATCATAATACTGGGCGAGGGAGGCAATTGGTTCCATGGAGACTTCTACCCTAGCTAGGTCCCAAATGCTTACCATAGGCTTTGCGGAAGGCTTGCCGTTGAAGTTGACCCATTAATTGCCCCAACTTTCGTAAACTGGTGACCTCTAAGCTCTTGATTTTGACTTGATAAAACCTCTTTTTAAGCGAAGGCTTTTGACTTGATCCCATGTTTTACTAAAGTGAAATAAAATCTAGTGCGAATCAAAACTCCGACATCTATCATGGGTGGAATGGATGAATGCATGAAGGAATGCATATGACACGGATGCAATTTATGAATACGGGAGCTCGGGAAATTGTCTCCTTCTTAGATACAACGTCTTGGGGTAGCAAAGTGCCCAACGTATGTATTTAAGAAGGTGACACGGACCCTCCGTTGGTTTGCCCAAGAGGAGGGGATTAAGACGGAACCCGCACATGATGCACATGCGAAAGGTACAATACGGGGATGGTACATAGTATGATAATATAGCTTGTAGGAATGGCTAGACATGATACATGTCAGGGTTTTGGTTTGGTTCAAGGATAAAAGGGATGCCCCACATTTATTTCCATGACACAAATGCAAAATAATGATGATTTGGAAATTTTATGCAAACTGGTCATGCATGCACGTATGCGGACACTCAAGTGTCAATTTTTATGGTCATGTGATGCTAGGGCTCAGGATTATTTCCTCTATTGTTAAATCAACCCAATGTTTCCAAAAATATGTTCTTTTATCAATTTGTGCATTCATTCGAGTCCATTTTGGGCGTCCGGGAAAATCTTCACAGCATTCACCCTTCAGGTGTATACACATTTTTTTTTTTAAAAAAACTAGCTTGATCAGCGAATTTTTTCAAAGAAAAGTTGGAAGTGATCTCTTTCAAAAGCATGTTGGTTTTTTAGCTAGATAACTTATTTTTTTCTTTTTTCTTCCTTCTTTTTTTTATCATTATCATTTGTTTATTTCTTTTCTTTGTTTTGTTTTTTTTTCTTTTTTTTTTCATGAGGTATTTTGCTACCTAAACATGTGCATATTTTTGTGAGGTATTTTTGCTATATACATGCATATCCAAGGTAACTTGCCACCTAAACATACATATATATGTTTTGTGAGGGTATTTTTTTGCTACATCAACGCACATCTAAGGTATTCTTCTACCTAAACATACAAATATAATATTTTGTGAAGTATTTTTTTTGTTTACATACACGCACATCTAAGGTATCTCTCTACCTAAACATACAATATATATATTTTGTGAAGTATTTTTTTGTTTACATCATGCATATCTAAGGTATTTTTCACTACCTAAACATACATATATATATTTTGTGAGGTATGGACTACTTCCGAGCTTGCCGCTTGTTTTATTTAAATCCCCAGGATCATGAGCAACTAGGTGCGTCCTACTATAAAAAGTGATCAAATAACAAGCATAGATTCAAAGGTACTAGGTTGCCTCCTAGTAGCGCTTCTTTAACGTCTTTAGCTGGACGCCTTATGACTTGTCGGTTCACTGACCTAGTACTTTGCTTACCTTTGCTTGGACTTGGTCGCTTATGTGGTCGGCCATGGGGTCGTAAGCAACGCTTCTAACCCTTTTTGTGGATGAGCTGAGGTGAACTCTAGAGGTGATGGCGGTGCGTCTGTTGCCCGCTGCGGCCATCCAGGCTGCTGTGGGTGTTTCGCCCTGCGCCTGCTTGGAGACGCAGCACTTCTAGATGAAAACTCGATTGGTAGTGGGGCCTGATGACCCTGCTGGGGGCAACAGGCACTCCCTTGAACTGATAGAGACCCGTATTTAGAGCTGGCCAACTCCAAGACAGCTGTTGGCCTTCTTCGGGTCCACTAGGGTCTTGCGGGCACAATCCCTGCAAACAATAGATGACATCAGAAATCAGTTGGGGGAGGTGCTACTTACCTATGTATGATGGCATGAGCTTGCTGGGGGACAAGCGCCCTATAGGGCCGATAGAGGCCCGTAACCAGAAGCTGGAAACCCAGGGCCTGTTGGACTTCTTCAGGTCCACTGGGTGTCCTTTGTGGGTGCGATCCCTGCAAACAATAGAAGGTATCAGAAATCAGTTGAACCATATGCATACTTACCCATGTCGGGACGACACAGACCAACTGATACTTTTTGCAGGGGGAGATTGGCATTGCGGTCGGCTGGGCAAAATATTGCTAAGTAGCAATGTCATCTATGTAAGAGTGGTCATGTTGGTGCGCATGATCCGCACTCGTCTCTTTGGCAGCGGCACGGGTGAAATCTTGCCCAGTATGCATATGTTAGCAGTGTGAATAGCCTCCCTCTCTAGTTGTGCTCGCACAGTTGGCCTCTCTCTCCATATCAGGGGGTGGCCCAGGAACCGTTAAAAGGAAACTACTGGTCCCTTAACCGGGAGTGCAAGTCTCGGTTAAGCATTTAAGGACAGAGGACCTTAAATTATCTTAAGGTGTGGATATGGGAGCCCACTGAAAGTGAGGACGCGTAGTCCTCTAAAGGCGAGGGCGTGTAGCCCCTCTGAAGTTTCAGGACGTGTCGTCCTTTCAACGGTGAGGGTAACTAGTACCCAAGGTGAGGGTGTGTAGCCCTCTCAAGGCGGGACATGTAGTCCTCTGTAGTGAGGGCCGTGCAGCCCTCTGATGGTGAGGACGTGTAGTCCTCTCAATGCGAGGACGTGTAGCTCTCAAAGACGGTGAGGGTAACTAGTACCTCAAGGTGAGGGGTGTAGCCCTCTCAAGGCGAGGACATGTATCTCCTCTGGAGGTGAGGGCGTGGCGACCCCTGATGGTGAGGACGTGTAGTAGTCCTCTCAAGGGCGAGGACGTGGTAGTCCTCTCACAGCGGTGAGGGTAACTAGTACACAAGGTGAGGGCGTGTAGACCCTCTCAAGGGCGAGGACATGTAGTCCTCTGGATGGTGAGGACGTGTAAGTCCTCTCAAGGCGGGACGTGTAGTCCTCCTCAACGGTGAGGGTAACTAGTACCAAGGGTCCACCTTATGAAGAAAGCAAGAGATCGACTCATCGAGAAGGGCGGTCATGCACAACAAATCCACAAGATTTGGACATTAGAAATGTAGGAAAATACTAGTGCAAGTTAACATGATTTTTTAGGGGATGCAGATGCATGCAACTTTGTCCGTGAAAATTTGGTAAATGCGGACTTCATATGAAACAATGCAATGTAATGGAAAGTTGTACAATTGTCATGACATTCTTTTCCTATTTTGTGATGTTTGGATTTTGATTTGATTTTTTTTGGAAAACATAGATTGACTGTCCTTTTGAAAGAGGTGATAATTCCATGCGACCTTAATCCTAATCTTTTGCAAATCTCTCCGGGGAACTCCTCAAAGTGTATGTTCTTTTTGATTTAGTCACTTGACCATTTTGGAGTGATGGCAATGGAGCCATTTGATGTTTAATCAATTCCATCGAAACCCTAGGGTTTGTTCCCCCTCTTTTTTGTTGAAAACATCGATAGGTGAGAACTTTTGGATCGGCCCCTATGTTAATTGAGGACTCATGCACGGTGCCCGCTCATTGCCCGCCCGTGTAAGGCTTTGAGGTACCAATCGTTGCTTTCGTCATGAACCTGTGTAGGAGGGAACCTATTGGGTGAGAACTTCTAATACTGCCCCTAGGTTCGCTTGAGGTTTTTGCATGGTGCTTTCCGTTGCCCCAGTGTAGGGCTTAGAGGTACCAAGTGTTGTCTTGTTTTTCACGACCCTCGTTAGTGAGTGAAGGAATGAAGAAGCAGTTGATTCTTGCAAAACACATTTTCCAAGGACGAGAAATAATTGAAGGATCTTTCAGTTGATGGTAATTAAGTCAAATGACTCTATCGTAGAAAGCAATGATGTTTTGATGGTTCTTGATGATGCTAAGGATCAAGTGCTTCTTAAGTTTTATCCAAGAAAATCAAGATATATGATAAAGTTTGATCTCTTTAGAATCTTTAGGAAGAGAGTTTTCCAAATTGAACGAACAAAAGGTTTGACCAAAGAGAATTCTATCATTTCAATTTGAGATTTGCTCTCTGGTAATCGATTACCAGTAGTTAAAAATGTGTTTTATTCACAATTTTTTTTAAAAACCTGTAATCGATTACGTAAAGTCTTGTAATTGATTACAGAGGGGATTTTCAGAAAATAATTTCCAAGAGACATATCTATTCAAAATGTTTATGAACGGCCATTCCAAAATGTTTTAAAGAGAGTTTTCATTGCCCAAACAGTTTTATCCTCTCGAAAGATCAAGAGTTTTTCTGTATACTGAAATGTCTTATCTCTCTAAAAAGATTCCTTGGTCAACCACTTGCAATATTCAATAATGAATTTTGATTGGTCTCATTGTACAATCTATCCCTTTTAAGAGAGATTTTTCTTCTTCTTATTTCTGAAAAGGGATTAAGAGACTGTGGGTCCTTTGTAGTAGAGGATTCTTGAACACAAGGAAGGGTTGTCCCTTGTGCATTGTTAATCCGAAAAGAGAGAGTGAAGTTTAATTGGGGAATAATATTCGTATACTTAATTCAATCCCCTCTTCTTCTCAAGGTAACTGAGGCCATTTGTCCCAACATCCTATTCATGATACGTCACTCTCTCTAAAAGACAAAAGTGAGGTCACACTGAACGTCTTATTTTTACTTGAAAACACAGTCAATCAAATGCCTTTTATTTTTTATTTGAAACTTATTTTTTATTTTTGAACTTATTTGTTTTGAACTTTGCTCGTTGTTTTACGGCACCCACCAACGTGCAAGATGAGTAATCTTTGATTGAACGGTCTTGGAAGTCAACACTCAGGAGCGCAGGTTGCTTGAGCAAACAGACCAATGGCTTACACTCACATTCCGGTGGAAGTTGAATAAGCAAAGATGTGTTCGTGAGAGGATGTCCATTTTTATCCATATCATTTAACATTGTAACTGTGGTTTAATGGCATAAAACTTGAAATCCTGATGAGTCATACAAACAGCTTCAGAATTGCCCCATGTATGGTGTTGCTTGTTAATGTTAGGATTCAACAAGCGATTCCTCTCAAATTTCAGCCCAGCCCGTATCAATTAGACCTTGCACCTTACCGCTTCAGAGCCCTACAATGCTCAATGGAACGCCCCGGGGCTTCTCCGTGACAAGCACACGTTGCGTTCGAGTCGTATTCTCGGAGAAATGGAGGTTGATGAACCTTGGCTAGGGTTATGGCTACCATTGAATTATCAAGTAGATATATGGGATCAAGTTTAGCATATGAAACGGAATTTGGGGTGAACCCACAGGCTTTTTGCTGCAAAATTCCTTTTTTGTTGGTGTGTTTTTTTTTTGTTTGTGCTAAAAGTGGGTCTTCGTCATTGGAGAGTGGCGGTAGACAGACTTTGTGGGTTGAGTTTAGGGATGGCCTTTGTGGATAACTGGGTGGTGGGGTAAGGAGGAGGTTTGTTATTGGCTGAGTAATGACATTGTTGGGTTGGTGGGAAACTTGGCCGTATAGGAATGGCAGTCACAGCATGGGTTTCTCCCTCTTTCTCACCCTCTTCATTTGCCCCAGTTTTGTCAGTCGTCCTAGTTAGGACGATCAAATTTGCCTCTTTTCGGATCCACTTCGATCATTTTGTGCTGCGAAGACCAAATCTGTAAAACTTGAAGGTGTGTAACCCACATTTTTTTCAGTAGTAGAAACACCGGTCACGTGTCTACCTATCATTGGTGATAAATCTCTTTCTCTGTTTTTTGGGGGTGCTACTTGAGTTGCCAAGTCTCTCCATCTTTGGGCGTATTCTTTGAAAGTGATTCGTGCCCCTTTTTGCACACTTTTTGTAGTTGCATCCTATCCGGAGCCATATCAGAATATTGTACTGACACTGCTTAATGAAGGCAACCATTAGGTCTTCCAAGAATGGACTCAAGAAGGTTCCTAGTTAGTATAAACCAGGCGACAGTTGTCCTAGTAAGACTTTCTCTCAGGAAAAATGTATCAGCAGTTTCTCATCTTTTGCGTATGCCCCATCTTCCGACAGTACATCTTTAGATGGTTCTTGGAGCGAGTAGTCCCTTGTACTTGCCAAAGTCCGGCACCCTTGAACTTGGGAATGACCATGTTTGGGTTTAGGACAACTCTTCTAGGTTAGCAAAGGCATAATCTTCACCTCCTTCAATGGCCCTGAGCCTTTCCTCTAGATGATCCAACTTCCCATCCTGCCATAGTCATAAGGGTTTTTAACCGCTGTGGAATGCGCAAGAGGTGCAGTTGTGGGTGATACTGAGGGCGCCTCCAAAGGTTTTTGTAGGGGTATACCACCAACTGCTTGCCCTTCAGTGGTATATCCGAGCCAAGGCTCGAAGTCGGCTAGATTGTGATGGGGAATTCATCGGGTCTCTTCCACAGTTTAAGAGACATGTGCATGATCAGTTTGGTGGTTGCTGGCTTTCAATGGGTATGGGAGTGGAGTTATTTGACATTCTTATTGGGAGTGTACGCCACATTGGGTGGCGTATAGTTGAGAGGCAAGCCATATGACGGGAAGGCGTGCTCGTTTTGAATTTGCACATCATGGGGCCGCCCGATACTTCCTAAATCTTTTGCCTACCAAATTTGAGGTTGGTATGATTCATTTGCTTGAGGGCCGGATGGGGACGTCGGGTTCACCTTAGCAACAACGCTGGTAGCGGCAATTGCAACCGCATTGGCTTCCATTATCTTCTTCACGCTCATGCATGGCCTCCCATCATTGTGGCCATTTTCCTCTTTTAATGGCCTCCATGTCGGCCTTCATCTTCTCTTGTATCTCCTCTACTTCACCCATTACTCTAGCTCTAGCACGAGTCGGTAAGGGCGTCGTAAATTCGTGTCCCTTTCTTTTTTATAACAATGATTAAGTTCATTTTATTTTATTTTTCAGAGAAAGAATGCAACGAGCAAATGCAGACCAATGAAAGCATGGATGCATGCGAATGATGTACAATTAGTATTGCGAATTTTACGCAAGATATGGGGTTGAATCATTTAGATTTTCAACATGGTCCATGACATCTTTGGTCAGGTGAAACTGGAAGTAACAAGGACATCATTAATCTCTAAATAATGTTTGGCAGTAGATGAAGCAGTGATGTGACTCGATCATCTTTTGCCCCAATTTTGCAAGACGCGTTACTTCCATATTTCAACTTGACTTGATGAACTTTTTGTAAAAGCATGAGCTGGTTCAACCCTATAATCCAAGGAATGGCAATTCTGATCGCCACCAATACTTAACCAACATCCCATAGGGATGAATGACTCGGGATACTTTAAGCTTATGCACGGAAATGTAATTATGAAATTGAGATGCCGAAGAAACACCATTTCCTAGTTAACCATGCATTAGGTACATGTTCAATTATTTGTTTTTAAGTGAAACGGGTTTATGATCCCAACATGGTGGCTCGTGGTGCTAACACATGAAACTAAGAAATGTAGTGTGAAGTTTCACGGGCTTCCCCTTTTTGTTTTTGTTTTGTAGAGGAAACGCAAGGATGAGCAACATGAAAAATGGTATGCAATTTTGCAGATCAAAAAGTTTGTTTGAACGCATATGCATGATGATGCCATGGCTCATCAAAAATGTGAGGCTGGAATATGATAACGGACAATCTCCACATGCAAATGACTTGTTGTTCCCAGAATTTCACAAATTGCCTAATGATGGGTGCCAAGCACCTCACAAGGACCAAAGAAAGGTCGCATGTCATCAAGCAAAGGTACCCGGACGAAAATTAGTGTATGACACTAATTTCGCTCCTCTCGGTTGACGAGAGTCGCGGGTGACCATGACTTGTCGTTCCCGGATTTTCACAAATTGCCTAATGATGGGTGCCAAGCACCTCACAAGGACCAAAGAAAGGTCGCATGTCATCAAGCAAAGGTACCCGGACAAAAATTAGTGTATGACACTAATTTCGCTCCTCTCGGTTGACGAGAGTCGCGGGTGGACCATGACTTGTCGTTCCCGGATTTTCACAAATTTCCTAATGATGGGTGCCAAGAACCTCACAAGGACCAAAGAAAGGTCGCATGTCATCAAGCAAAGGTACCCGGACGAAAATTAGTGTACGACACTAATCTCGCTCCTCTCGGTTGACGAGAGTCGCGGGTGACCATGAAATTTCCGCATGTAAATGACTTGTTGTTCCCGGAGGAACAAAAGGTGCAAAAGACTATGTCAGCCTCTGCATGCTATCAGCGTTCTGTCTTACAGATAGCAAAAGAATGTTTATACGGATACCACTCGGGTATTTCCGCGTATCATCGGGCCCGCCGCCTCTGGATGATACAAGGGTGCAGAATGACCAAATTTGGTCACTGCTTGTCATCGGACCCGCCGCCTCTGGATGACAAAAGGGTGCGGATAACCGTAAGGTATCTCCGCGTATCATCGGGCCCGCCGCCTCTAGATGATACAAGGGTGCAGAATGACCAAACTTGGTCTCTGCTTGTCATCGGGCCCGCCGCCTCTGGATGACAAAAGGGTGCGGATAACCGTAAGGTATCTCCGCGTATCATCGGGCCCGCCGCCTCTGGATGATACAAGGGTGCAGAATGACCAAACTTGGTCTCTGCTTGTCATCGGGCCCGCCGCCTCTGGATGACAAAAGGGTGCGGATAACCGTAAGGTATCTCCGCGTATCATCGGGCCCGCCGCCTCTGGATGATACAAGGGTGCAGAATGACCAAACTTGGTCTCTGCTTGTCATCGGGCCCGCCGCCTCTGGATGACAAAAGGGTGCGGATAACCGTAAGGTATCTCCACGTATCATCGGGCCCGCCGCCTCTGGATGATACAAGGGTGCATGTCACATGACCTCAGGGTCAGTATGACAAAGATTATGGGGCGGTCGACAAAGCAAGGCTCTTGCTCCTACGTATCCTCCAATGAGGAACTCAGACCTACGTAGTTCTAGATAACTTGTGAGACTTGAAAAAGTCTCCACCAGAAGATGCCTACATCTCTGGAAAGGGTGCAGATGACCATATTGGCCTCCGCTTATCAATCACACTCGAGGTGCGGATAACCGTAAGGTGTCTCCGCAGGCTACCAGCTCTTGGGTCATGGTAACAGAAAGCAGTGTGGTCGACAAAAGCGAGGCTTTTGCTCCTACGTATCCTCCAATGAGGAACTCAGACCTACGTAGTTCTGGATAACTTGTGAGACTTGAAAAAGTCTCGGTGTTTTCTCCACTAAAATGCAAACATGCTTTAGCAAAGAGACAAATATTCCAACTGATTTAGAGCAGCATATGCTTTTTGAGTGAAAAACAATGCGTCTACCGGGGAAGGAGAGTCTGCTGATGAAATCTCCCATAACCATAAATGAGATTTTGGATGTTAGCATTTCGTTTCTAAATGACCATTTAGAGGAAACACTGGGTTCGACAAAAATAGAAGAAATCCACTCAAAGTGTATCAATCTCGCACAGGTAAGTGTTTCATCCTAATTCCGAACCATAGATATGTCATGACTTGACTTTGCAAATTATTTCCTATCAAATCAAAAATTACATGCGTGATCATGGATCAAATAGGACTTCCCTTGGGAATGGGTTCTTTTGGGGAGTTTTTCGGCTTTTATGTGTTTTTGGCTTTTGATTTTTTTTTGTTGGCTTTTTCTTTTTCTGTTTTTGTTTAGTGCGGGGCGAAAAAGTCGCTAGCGCACGGGATTTTGGTTGGTAATCAAAGGGAGAAGACCATTTTAGGTCGTGGTTTCCTTTCCTTCTTCTTGTTCATTTGGTGACAATTCTGTACTGTTCAGATATTGTCTGGTCCAAAGACCTCTCTGCACATTTCTTCTGGTTTCTTTGACCAGGAGCTTCCTTCTTTTTTACTTTCTCCCATTCTTTGGTTGGGAATTTTCTTTCTTTTCTTTTTTCTTTCTCCCACTCTTTGATTGGGAATTTCCTTTCTTTTCTTTTTTCTCTTTCTCCCACTCTTTGATTGGGAATTTCCTTTCCTTCCTTTTTTGCTTTCTCTTTGATTGGGAATTTCCTTTCCTTCCTTTTTTGCTTTCTCTTTGATTGGAAATTCCCTTTCCTTCTTTTTTTTTTTTTGCTTCCGAGGGTAAGGTTTATGGTGAGTCAGGATTTTGGCTCAAGGCTTGTAGAATGGCTAGACATGATACATGTCAGGGTTTGGTTTGGTTCAAGGATAAAAAGGGATGCCCCACATTATTTCCATGACACAAATGCAAAAATGATGATTTGGAAATTTTATGCAAAACTGGTCATGCATGCACCTATGCGGACACTCAAGTGTCAAATTTTTATGGTCATGTGATGCTAGGGCTCAGGATTTATTTCCTCTATTTTAAATCAACCCAATGTTTCCAAAATATGTTCTTTTATCAATTTGTGCATTCATTCGAGTCCATTTTGGGCGTCCGGGAAAATCTTCACAGCATTCACCCTTCAGGTGTATACACATTTTTTTTTTAAAAAAAACTAGCTATGATCAGCGAATTTTTTCAAAGAAAAGTTGGAAGTGATCTCTTTCAAAAGCATGTTGGTTTTTTAGCTAGATAACTTATTTTTTTCTTTTTTCTCCTTCTTTTTTTTATCATTATCATTTGTTTATTTCTTTTTCTTGTTTGTTTTTTTTTCTTTTTTTTTTCATGAGGTATTTTGCTACCTAAACATGTGCATATTTTTGTGAGGTATTTTTGCTATATACATGCATATCCAAGGTATCTTGCCACCTAAACATACATATATATGTTTTGTGAGGTATTTTTTTGCTACATACACGCACATCTAAGGTATCTCTCTACCTAAACATACAAATATATATTTTGTGAAGTATTTTTTTGTTTACATACACGCACATCTAAGGTATCTCTCTACCTAAACATACATATATATATTTTGTGAAGTATTTTTTTGTTTACATACATGCATATCTAAGGTATTTTCACTACCTAAACATACATATATATATTTTGTGAGGTATGACTACCTTCCGAGCTTGCGCTTGTTTTATTTAAATCCCCAGGATCATGAGCAACTAGGTGCGTCCTACTATAAAAAGTGATCAAATAACAAGCATAGATTCAAAAGGTACTAGGTTGCCTCCTAGTAGCGCTTCTTTAACGTCTTTAGCTGGACGCCTTATGACTTGTCGGTCACTGACCTAGTACTTTGCTTACCTTTGGCTTTGGACTTGGTCGCTTATTGGTCGGCCATGGGTCGTAAGCAACGCTCTAACCTTTTTGTGGATGAGCTGAGGTGAACTCTAGAGGTGATGGCGGTGCGTCTGTTGCCCGCTGCCGGCCATCCCCAGGCTGCTGTGGTGTTTCGCCCTGCGCCTGCTTGGAGACGCAGCACTTCTAGATGAAAACTCGATTGGTAGGGGGCCTGATGACCCTGCTGGGGGCAACAGGCACTCCCTTGAACTGATAGAGACCCGTATTTAGAGCTGGCAACTCCAAGACACTGTTGGCCTTCTTCGGGTCCACTAGGTGTCTTGCGGGCACAATCCCTGCAAACAATAGATGACATCAGAAATCAGTTGGGGGAGGTGCATACTTACCTATGTCATGATGGCATGAGCTTGCTGGGGGGACAAGCGCCCTATAGGGCCGATAGAGGCCCGTAACCAGAGCTGGAAACCCCAGGGCCCTGTTGGACTTCTTCAGGTCCACTGGGTGTCTTTGTGGGTGCGATCCCTGCAAACAATAGAAGGTATCAGAAATCAGTTGAACCATATGCATACTTACCCATGTCGGGACGACACAGACCAACTGATACTTTTGCAGGGGGAGATTGGCATTGCGGTCGCTGGGCAGAATATTGCTAAGTAGCAATGTCATCTATGTAAGAGTGGTCATGTTGGTGCGCATGATCCGCACTCGTCTCTTTGCAGCGGCACGGGTGAAATCTTGCCCCAGTATGCATAGTAGCAGTGTGATAGCCTCCCTCTCTAGTTGTGCTCGCACAGTTGGCCCTCCTCCAATATCAGGGGGTGGCCCAGGAACCGTTAAAAGGAAACTACTGGTCCCTTAACCGGGAGTGCAAGTCTCGGTTAAGCATTTAAGGACAGAGGACCTTAAATTATCTTAAGGTGTGGATATGGAGCCCACTGAAAGTGAGGACGCGTAGTCCTCTAAAGGCGAGGGCGTGTAGCCCTCTGAAGTTCAGGACGTGTCGTCCTTTCAACGGTGAGGGTAACTAGTACCCAAGGTGAGGGTGTGTAGCCCTCTCAAGGCGAGGACATGTAGTCCTCTGTAGGTGAGGGCGTGCAGCCCTCTGATGGTGAGGACGTGTAGTCCTCTCAATGCGAGGACGTGTAGTCCTCTCAACGGTGAGGGTAACTAGTACCCAAGGTGAGGGCGTGTAGCCCTCTCAAGGCGAGGACATGTATTCCTCTGGAGGTGAGGGCGTGCGACCCTCTGATGGTGAGGACGTGTAGTCCTCTCAAGGCGAGGACGTGTAGTCCTCTCAACGGTGAGGGTAACTAGTACCCAAGGTGAGGGCGTGTAGCCCTCTCAAGGCGAGGACATGTAGTCCTCTGGATGGTGAGGACGTGTAGTCCTCTCAAGGCGAGGACGTGTAGTCCTCTCAACGGTGAGGGTAACTAGTACCCAAGGGTCCACCCTTATGAGAAAGCAAGAGATCGACTCATCGAGAGGGCCGGTCATCCAAAATCCACAAGATTTGGACATTAGATGTAGGAAATCTATGCAGTTAACATGATTTTTAGGGATGCAGATGCATGCAACCTTTGTCGTGAAATTTGGTAAATGCGGACTTCATATGAAACAATGCAATGTAATGGAAAGTTGTACAATGTTCATGACATTCTTTTCCTATTTTGTGATTTTGATTTTGATTTGATTTTTTTTGGAAAACATAGATTGACTGTCCTTTTGAAAGAGGTGATAATTCATGCGACCTTATCCTATCTTTTGCAAATCTCTCCGGGAACTCCCTCAAAGTGTATGTTCTTTTTGATTTAGTCACTTGACCATTTTGGAGTGATGGCAATGGAGCCATTTGATGTTTAATCAATCCATCGAAACCCTAGGGTTTGTCCCCCCTTTTTTGTTGAAAACATCGATAGGTGAGAACTTTTGATCGGCCCCTATGTTAACTTGAGGCTCATGCACGGTGCCCCTCATTGCCCCAGTGTAAGGCTTTGAGGTACCAATCGTTGCCTTTCGTCATGACCTTGTAGGAGGGAACCTATTGGGTGAGAACTTCTAATCTGCCCCTAGGTTCGCTTGAGGTTTTTGCATGGTGCCTTTCGTTGCCCCAGTGTAGGGCTTAGAGGTACCAAGTGTTGTCTTGTTTTCACGACCTCGTAGTGAGGAAGAATGAAAGAAGCAGTTGATTCTTGCAAAAACAATTTTCCAAGGACGAGAAATAATTGAAGGATCTTTCAGTTGATGGATTAAGTCAAATGACTCCTATGTAGAAGCAAGATGTTTTGATGTCTTGATGATGCTAAAGGATCAAGTGCTTCTAAGTTTTATCCAAGAAAATCAAGATATATGATCAAGTTTGATCTCTTTAGAATCTTTAGGAAGAAGTTTCCAAATTGAAACAAACAAAGGTTTGACCAAAGAATTCTATCATTTCAATTTGAGATTTGCTCTCTGGTAATCGATTACCAGTAGTTAAAAATGTTTTTATTCAAATTTTTAAAACCTGTAATCGATTACGTAAGTCTTGTAATTGATTACCAGAGGGGATTTTCAGAAAATAATTTCCAAGAGACATATCTATTCAAATGTTTTATGAACGGCCATTCAAATGTTTTAAAGAGAGTTTTCATTGCCCAAACAGTTTTATCCTCTCGAAAGATCAAGAGTTTTTCTGAACTGAAATGTCTTATCCTCTCAAAAAGATTCCTTGGTCAACCACTTGCATATTCAATAATGAATTTTGATTGGTCTTCATTGTACAATCTATCCCTTTTAAGAGAGATTTCTTCTTCTTATTTCTGAAAAGGGATTAAGAGACTGTGGGTCTCTTGTAGTAGAGGATTCTTGAACACAAGGGAAGGGTTGTCCCTATGTGCATTGTTAATCCGAAAAGAGAGAGTGAAAGTTTAATTGGGGAATAATATTCGTATCTTAATTCAATCCCCTCTTCTTCTCAAGGTAACTGAGGCCATTTGTCCAACATCCTATTCTTGATAACTCACTTCTCTCTAAAAAGACAAAATGAGGTCACATGAACGTCTATATTTTTACTTGAAAACACAGTCAATCAAATGCCTTTTTATTTTTTATTTTGAAACTTATTTTTTATTTTGAAACTTATTTGTTTTGAACTTTGCTCGTTGTTTTACGGCACCCCCACCAACGTGCAAGATGAGTAATCTTTGATTGAACGGTCTTGGAAGTCAACACTCAGGAGCGCAGGTTGCTTGAGCAAACAGACCAATGGCTTACACTCACATTCCGGTGGAAGTTGAATAAGCAAAGATGTGTTCGTGAGAGGATGTCCATTTTATCCATATCATTTAACATTGTAACTGTGGTTTATGGCATAAACTTGAAAATCCTGATGAGTCATAACAACAGCTTCCAGAATTGCCCCATGTATGGTGTTGCTTGTTAATGTTAGGATTCAACAAGCGATTCTCCTCAAATTTCAGCCAGCCCGTATCAATTAGACCTTGCACCTTACGCTTCAGAGCCCTACAATGCTCAATGGAACGCCCCGGGGCTTCTCCGTGACAAGCACACGTTGCGTTCGAGTCGTATTCTCGGAGAAATGGAGGTTGATGAACCTTGGCTAGGGTTATGGCTACCATTGAATTATCAAGTAGATATGGGATCAAGTTTAGCATATGACAACGGAATTTGGGGTGAACCCTACAGGCTTTTTGCTGCAAAATTCCTTTTTGTTGGTGTTTTTTTTTTTGTTTGTGCTAAAAGTGGTCTTCGTCATTGGAAGTGCGGTAGACAGACTTTGTGGTTGATTTAGGGATGGCCTTTGTGGATAACTGGGTGGTGGGTAAGGAGGAGGTTTGTTATTGGCTGAGTAATGACATTGTTGGGTTGGTGGGAAACTTGGCCGTATAGGAATGGCAGTCACAGCATGGGTTTCTCCCTCTTTCTCACCCTCTTCATTTGCCCCAGTTTTGTCAGTCGTCCTAGTAGGACGATCAAATTTGCCTCTTTTCGGATCCACTTCGATCTTTTTGCTGGCGAAGACCAAATCTGTAAAACTTGAAGGTGTGTAACCCACCATTTTTTTCATAGTAGAACACCGGTCACGTGTCTACTATCATTGTGATAATCTCTTTCTCTGTTTTTGGGGGTGCTACTTGAGTTGCCAAGTCTCTCCATCTTTGGGCGTATTCTTTGAAAGATTCGTGCCCCCTTTTTGCACACTTTTTGTAGTTGCATCCTATCCGGAGCCATATCAGAATTGTACTGACACTGCTTAATGAAGGCAACCATTAGGTCCTTCCAAGAATGGACTCAAGAAGGTTCCTAAGTTAGTATACCAGGCGACAGTTGTCCTAGTAAGACTTTCTCAGGAAAAATGTATCAGCAGTTTCTCATCTTTTGCGTATGCCCCCATCTTCCGACAGTACATCTTTAGATGGTTCTTGGAGCGAGTAGTCCCCTTGTACTTGCCAAAGTCCGGCACCTTGAACTTGGGAATGACCATGTTTGGGTATTAGGAACAACTCTTCTAGGTTAGCAAAGGCATAATCTTCACCTCCTTCAATGGCCCTGAGCCTTTCCTCTAGATGATCCAACTTTCCCATTCCTGCCATAGTCATAAGGGTTTTTAACCGCTGTGGAATGCAAGAGGTGCAGTTGTGGGTGATACTGAGGGCCCTCCAAAGGGTTTTGTAGGGGTATACCACCAACTGCTTGCCCTTCAGTGGTATATCCGAGCCAAGGCTCGAAGTCGGCTAGATTGTGATGGGGAATTTCATGGGTCTCTTCCACAGTTTAAGAGACATGTGCATGATCAGTTTGGGGTTGCTGGCTTTCAATGGGTATAGGAGTGGAGTTATTGACATTCTTATTGGGAGTGTACGCCACATTGGGTGGCGTATAGTTGAGAGGCAAGCCATATGACGGGAAGGCGTGCTCGTTTTGAATTTGCACATCATGGGGGCCGCCCGTACTTCCTAAATCTTTGCCTACCATATTTGAGGTTGGATGATTCATTTGCTTGAGGCCGGATGGGGACGTCGGGTTCACCTTAGCAACAACGCTGGTAGCGGCAATTGCAACCGCATTGGCTTCCATTATCTTCTTCACGCTCATCATGGCCTCCATCATTGTGGCCATTTTCTCTTTAATGGCCTCCATGTCGGCCTTCATCTTCTCTTGTATCTCCTCTACTTCACCCATTACTCTAGCTCTAGCACGAGTTCGGTAAGGGCGTCGTAAATCGTGTCCCTTTCTTTTTTATAACAATGATTAAGTTCATTTTATTTTATTTTTCAAGGAAAGAATGCAACGAGCAATGCAACCAATGAAAAGCATGGATGCATGCGAATGATGTACAATTGAAGTATTGCGAATTTTTACGCAAGATATGGGGTTGAATCAATTTAGATTTTCAACATGGTCCATGACATCTTTGTCAAGGTGAAACTGGAAGTAACAAGGACATCAATAATCCTAAATATGTTTGGCAGTAGATGAAGCAGTGATGTGACTCGATTCATCTTTTGCCCCAATTTTGCAAGACGGTTACTTCCATATTTCAACTTGACTTGATGAACCTTTTTGTAAAAGCATGAGCTTGGTTCAACCCTATAATCCAAGGAATGGCAATTCTGATCGCCAATACTTCAACAACATCCCATAGGGATGAATGACTCGGGCATACTTTAAGCTTATGCACGGAAAATGTAATTATGAAATTGAGATGCCCGAAGAAACACCATTTCCTAGTTAACCATGCATTAGGTACCATGTTCAATTATTTTGTTTTTAAGTGAAACGGGTTTATGATCCCAACATGGTTGGCTCGTGGTGCCTAACACATGAAACTAAGAATGTAGTGTGAAGTTTCACGCTTCCCCCTTTTTTGTTTTTGTTTTGTAGAGGAAAACGCAAGGATGAGCAAACATGAAAACAAATGGTATGCAATTTTGCAGATCAAAAAGTTTGTTGAACGCATATGCATGATGATGCCATGGCTCATGCAAAATGTGAGGCTGGAATATGATAACGGACAAATGCAGGATATGTCCATTATGATGTTATGAAGAGATGCTTATGCGATGCATGATATGAATGCATTTTACGGACACGAGAGCCCGGAAAATTATCTCTTCTTACTTGTGCATTTGGGGGCGCAGTGCCCCATGTGTACAATTAAGAAGGTGATATGGACCTTCCGGCTTCCCGTGACAAAGGACGAGACCAACATACAATGCATGCTAGAGATAAAATGCGGGAGTGACTTGATTCGCACTGATTTTTGGAGTAAAAACGTGGGATAAACTCATTTTATTCAAAAAGTTATAACTAGTCAAGATCTGAGCGACAATACAAACTTCCTAGCGGTTTCTAATCATATGGTCCATTAAGTCTATCATATGTTGACAATAGCTGAGAAGTCCGTGGATCTTCTTGGGGGCGGAGTAGGTGTCCGCCATTGCTTTGGCCTTGGCTAGCAATCGGGGAAGTTCTTGACTCCTGTTCAAAGTAAGAGCAAATCGGTCCGTCCACATTGTTGCCTCTTGGTGCCATGAATCAATTACCCTCTCCCTTGCTTCGCTTTCTGCTGATATCTTGGCGTACTCATCCTCTAGCCTTTGCTCGTGAGTCGCCGCTAGATTTAGCTTCTCTTTGCACTCATCAATGACGGCCCACATATTCCCTTCAGTCTCGCTTAACTGTTGGGACAAATTTCTTTTCGACCTAAGGTAAGCCTTTAGCTCGTCCTTCAAGATCATGCCTTTGACCCGTGATGATTCCTTTCACCTCTTCGGAGCTTGAGCTTACTATTGCTGCCCTATAAAGCCCCTCAAAACTTTGCTGGCACGTGTTCTTCCTTTTGGGCCTTCTTGGTTTCTCGTTCCAAGGCATCAGCGGTGGCCATATTGACGTCCCTTAGTTCATCATACTCTTTTCAGACTTTGATGGCTATGGACTTGAACTTCTCTTCGACTACTCGGGCTCTTTCAAGCTCTGCCTTTAGGGCTTGTACCTCATCACTTTCTTCCGAAGCTTTAACCTCATCGTCCCTCACAGTCTTTAGATTTGGGAGCCAATCCAATCCTTGTGTTCGGACTCTCAGCCACTTATGATAGCCGCCGATGATCCCATTACTGCTTCCCCTAAGCTCTCTGTCCTTTCTTCACGCCGCATCCCATGCCTTGCGAACTCCTTGGAGTACCCTCGCGTTGTGGTCACTAAAACCCCGTGCGATGAAAGGCGTGATGCTTTCGTCTAATGGCGCTCCTCTCATGGGGTAGCCAAGCTGTCTTATGGTGAGAACGGGATTATAATTAATACAACCCCTTGTTCCCATCAAGGGAACATTTGGACATCCTTCGCATGAAGATAGAATCCTGATTCTTCCTTCCTTCTAGCGAGGGAACCAATTAACAGACGCCCCCCCATGCTAGCCAAGAGTTGGTCCCAATTCGCCTTTCCTTTTTCGACGCACGAGCGGTAACCTTGTAGCGGATAGACGGGCCTACCTTCTTGGAGAAAAAGGTGTGAAACCAGCCCCACATAGAGAGCTGGAGTACAACAAACAATCCTTGCATTGCTTTCTTCACATCTTCGGTCGAAGGTGTCATATAGGTCGGCTAGCATAGCGACAACCGGACTTTCCTTGTGATTATGATAGGCGAGAAAAACGTCGATCGCTGCCAGGTCCACCAACCCATCCACATTTGGAAAGAGGACTCCCTCGAAAATCAACAGTGTGAGAATATCTATGAATGGGGTCCACTCGCCTTTATCTGCCAAGATTCTTGCTTTTACCTCCAAATATTTTCTCGGTATTCCGACCACCCCATTTTCGACTTGCCTTTGGCGGTCTAATTCCTACGCCGAGATTTGGACTTTTTTAGAAATTCTGGCCAATGAGGGGTAGAACCCTGAGAAGAGGTATGGTTTCCTTCCCCCTAGAGGACATCCTAGGATCTCTTCAAATTCTTCCACCATTGGTGATAGCTGGAAGTCCCCAAAGATGAAGCACCTCAACGGCTGATCATAATACTGGGCGAGGGAGGCAATTGGTTCCATGGAGACTTCTACCCTAGCTAGGTCCCAAATGCTTACCATAGGCTTTGCGGAAGGCTTGCCGTTGAAGTTGACCCATTAATTGCCCCAACTTTCGTAAACTGGTGACCTCTAAGCTCTTGATTTTGACTTGATAAAACCTCTTTTTAAGCGAAGGCTTTTGACTTGATCCCATGTTTTACTAAAGTGAAATAAAATCTAGTGCGAATCAAAACTCCGACATCTATCATGGGTGGAATGGATGAATGCATGAAGGAATGCATATGACACGGATGCAATTTATGAATACGGGAGCTCGGGAAATTGTCTCCTTCTTAGATACAACGTCTTGGGGTAGCAAAGTGCCCAACGTATGTATTTAAGAAGGTGACACGGACCCTCCGTTGGTTTGCCCAAGAGAGGGGATTAAGACGGAACCCGCACATGATGCACATGCGAAAGGTACAATACGGGGATGTACATAGTATGATAATATTCACTGAACATAAGCAAACGGGTATATGATACTTATGCATGGCAGTGTGAAAAATGGCACGCAGCGTGTTTGCTCCGTGCCCCTATTTAAGGGACCTATAAGGGAGAGAACTAACTAGGCTTTTAGCAATAATCCCCAAGGTAGTCATATCTCTCTTGATGGTTTCTAGAGGTATCATCCCCTTCGAAGAACATATTGCAGCAGTAGGGACTACTAGCAACAATAAGTTTTCAAAGAGAAAAGCTCTAGATGAGGGTTCACTGTAATCAAGCAAGTCGGAGACCTAGCATGATCACAGATTCACCTCCACTCCTTATGTTCCCATGAACCCGGGTATAGGGCCCTTTTTCACTCACAGTGTGTGCAAATAGTGTTAGTGTTTGTGTGCATCAAATGAATAAATATTTACCTCATGCATACATTCTAAAACACACTAAAAGCAACAAAAAGTTTATATACACAAGAACATAAGACAAATAAAGGGAAACCAACAAAGGAGAAAGTCATGATAAAACATTGCACAAGATTAAATGGCCTAACTCTCTAAAAAACAGTCCCCAGTGGAGTCGCCAACTGTCGCAACCTACCCTTCGGCGGGAGGGCGACGCGTGACTCGCGGGATGCGTGTTCCACGAAAGGAATACGCGCGGAGTCGCCACCAACGTTTATTTGAGGAAAACGTCGGAAAAACCGGAAAAGACGCGATCTACGAACTTTTAAGTGAAAGGTTCGGGAGTTGTATTTACGCACGGGGAAGGTATTAGCACCCCACACGTCCGCCCCAAGGGACGGCAGCCTTTAATAGAATGTGCAAACATGACTTTGATTTTTTATGTTCCCTTTTTATGTCTCTATATCCTTTATACCCTTTTTATATTTTCTCTTTTTGTGGTCGACAAGGGTGTTTCCCTTTGCTCCTACGTATTCCTCAATTTGGGATGAGAAAATCAGACCTACGTAGTTCTTTCAAAAGCGGTAAAGTTACATGTTGATTTTATGCTTTTGAACGGTCCATGTTAACCGATAAAAGCAAAGAGGACCGTTTAAGGCGTTGGACCTTAAAACGGTTTTTAGTGATTTTCGGACAAAACTTGATTTGTGAGTCTATTTTAGTCTTAGTTTCACTTTGGTTATTAATCAATTCATTCAAGGAAACTTCCAAAGAAAAAACGTCCGATTGATTTTTTTTGTTTTATTTTATTCAAAGATATTTTGTTTATTTTATTATTATTTTTCAAGATATTTTGATTATTTTATTATTATTTTACTTTTTTTGTTTAACCGAGGTTATAGCGTGAACGATCGGTTAGATTTCATTTTAAAAGTGATTAAATGAGATTACAACACAAATGATCGGTTGAAATTCATTTTATCATTTATTAGGTGAGAAAACGGCTTAAATAAACGGTAAAAGCGCGTTAAAGACGGAAGAAAAGAAATCGAAAATGAACGAAATAAAGAGGAAAGCTTAAAAAAACAAGAAATGAATTAAAAGTCTCGGATTCGAAAACTTACCCGTTGAAGAACGAAGAACGGATGAAGAACGGACGAAAACCTTCACGGATTTGCTTACGGAAACATCTCGGAAGCGTTACGGAAGCACCTCGGCTTGGATTTTCTTCACGGAAACAATTTTTTTCACCCAAAACAGCTGAAATACATAGCCAGGGGGCTCAGGGATCCTTAGAATAGCCCCCTTCAGCCTATTTATAGGAAAAAGGGGGAGGAGGTTGCCGCCCAGCTCGCCCAGGCGACCTTAGCTCGCCCAGGCGAGCTGGGTTGCTTCCTCCAGAAGCAACCCAGCTTCAAAAAACGTTCTGGAAGGCCCAATTCAAAATTTCGAAATTGCTATTTGCACCCCCCCAATTTTGATAAGTTCACCCCCCTTCTTTCATAATTTACGGAAAAGTTACGGAAGCCTTACGGAAGCATATAGAACTTGATTTTCTTTTTTTTTTCTCTTCCGTCTCACCCGTATTAAGTTAATTATGCTTATTTAGAGTTATGGGAATTTTACGGAAGCATTACGGGTGTCCCGGAAGCCCCGGAATCCCATTTTTCAACAAAACGGGGGGTGTGGTGGCCATTTTACTAAGTACACCCCCTCTGCTTTTTTTTTGGTGATTCTTTTTTCGTAAAGTTACAGAAACTTACGAATTTCGTAACGATACTTGTTTTCTTTCCGTAATGTTACGGAACCTTGCGGATTACATAATCATCCCCTTTTTGACTTACGGAATGTTACGGAACCTCACTTAATTATGCAACGATGCTTCCATTTGATTTCCGGTGTGTCACGGAAACTTACGGATTGTGCATCAATATTTTTTTGGTTTTCCGGCATGTCTTGGAATTTCACAAATTGCCTAATGATGGGTGCCAAGCACCTCACAAGGACCAAAGAAAGGTCGCATGTCACCAAGCAAAGGTCCCCGGACGAAATTAGGGTATGACAAGAGGAAACGACACGTTTTTAATACTATTAATTTCGTATTCCAGTTCGCTTGTTCTTTAATTCAGAAAACAAACAACCCCCTCCCCCCAATTGTTACTGTTACTGCAAGTATATTATGAACATTTGGTTTATCATTGCTCGTTGGGAAACAACGTAGGATCACTTCCTAGTTACTGCATTTTAATGTTTATTTGATTCAAGTACGGCCTCGATCACCCATATACATGCGTCATTTGGCTGATTAGCAGGCAGCAAATCATAGGGGCTAGATGTAGTTGAATGACAACTTCTACTATTACACACTGCACCAGCATCACCAGGACCCTAGCCCTTACCCTTGGCCTACTCCCAAGCAGTTTAGAGCCACTATTGCATGGCCTAGAGACATGCCTATTTTTCAGGAGGAGGTAGGACCTGCGAATTCTCAAGGAGCTGCCCATGGAGATGGAGGAAGAGCTGAGGATGATGAAGACATGGTAGATTTGGTTGATTATTTAATTGGAGGAGATTGAGAGCTTCAACCATGATCTTCAAAAACTCGTGAACTTGTCTTTATGTTTATTTATCATTTTGTATTAAATTCAGAACTGTATTACCTTATTTACTTACGCAAGTTTATTTTGATTAATTTACGTGTGCTTTGATTTTCTATTAGTATAGTTATAGATTATAACTTTTTTTTGGGACTTAAATAGAAATTTTTTCTTAAACATAACATGCTTTGGAAATAATCAACAACCAGTATGTTTGAAACTTATTTTTGGATTAGAACACAACAAAAGTGTTTCTTTTGAAAACATTTGAGAATGAAAAACCATGAAGGACTTTTCCAAAAAAAACCAAATGAAATCTGATATTTTTGCATGGACTTGATAAAAGAATAACTTTCGAAATACTGATTTGATTTCAATATGGAAACATGCCTTAAGCTTTAATGACTGTGTGCAACCACAAATTTTACATTGAGTATCCTCATTGATATGTTCTACAATAGATTTTGCATAAATTTCTAATTGTCATAACATATTATTCATGGATACGATCTAGGCATTCCTTCTTTCTTTACATTTTAAGCCATTGACCAAACAACTATCCCAACGTATATTATTTTATAATTTGTAAGCCCTTTGAGCCAAACACTTGATATTTTTGGAACACTAACCTAGGATAAAAGTTTCCTACCTTACCTTAGGTTAGGAGAGCAAGGGTGTTTTTGATGGGGATTTCTATCATTTGGTGGCTAATGTGATGTGAATACTCTATTTTTATGGGTGTTAAAGAAAAGGAAATATTTATTAGAAAAGAAAAGAAGAAAAATAGAAAAGAACAAAAAGAGAAAAGAAAAAGAAAAGGAAAAACAAAGTTTTTTATGGATAAATAAATGTCTGAATCATGTACAGACTTGTTGTAAATATTTGAATAGAAAGAAGTGATAACTTGGTTGGAACAAAAAGGATAGGAAGTAATCGTTCGTTTAAGTTACTAGCTAGATTTTTATGTCTGCTATCTTATTCTCAAGGTATGTTTGAATATCCAGAAAAACGAAGATTTCCTTCAAAACTAGGCCCAGTCTTAAAAAGACCTATTGATCCATGATGATTATGCATATTATCTTTGATTTGATAAGAAATGACTAGCAAAAATTGATTTATGACATATTTGTGATTGGAATTGAGATGAAACAGTTGCCTGTGTGAGATTTATACACCTTTGAGATGTTTTCCTTTGTTTGAATGAATCCAGTGTTTCCTCTGATGTTTTTTAGAAACAAAATGCAAAATGATCTTAATCTCATTTTTGATTATGTGAAATCCATCTTTGTGCTTTCATTTCTCACTGTTGCATTTTGAAAAATGTTGTTCTGATCAGTTTGGGGATTGATTCTTTACAAAGCATGTTCATAATTTTTGTAATTATACTATTATTATTTGTAATTTTTCTTTACTTTGCTTTAGGACAAGCAAGATTCTAGGTTGGGGGGAGTTGATAAGTGCCAAATTTAAGTTGTTTTTGGGATTAAATTGTTAGCACTTATCCTTTGATTGTAATAGTTTTCTTATAAACTACCCTTAAATCTAGTTGTTTATATATATATATATTGTACATTTACTAATATTGTTGTTTAAATATGAAAGATTCATCCATGATTTTGTAGGTTTTGATGGTTGTATGGTAGATCCAAAAACAAAGCTAAAAGGAAGGGCAAAATGGTCTTTTCATGAAGGTTTCTGACCCCAAATTCGCTTAGGCAAAATGGTCCTTTACTTGAGGAATAGCCTCAAGCTCAAGAGGTTTGGCAGTGCTAACAAGTGTTCTTTTACAAAGGAGAAGATGTGAAGGTTGTTTAAGAAGGGAAGTTTCTTTAAAGTTTTTCTTTATTGCAAAATGACTTTCCATCTTAGTTAACCTCTTGGAGGAGACACTTACCTCCTTACATTCCTTCTTAACCATTAAAGGTTGTTCTTCTTTTCTTTTTCTATTCTTTCCCTCATCCCATTTGAGTTTTATTTGTACTTGATCCTTAGCTACCTGTGAAGGTGTTTGAGGATGCAACACAAATTTAGTGCCAAGACTTCATCCTAAGAGAATATGCCCTGCCTCCATGGGAACTATATCACAATTAACTTCATCCTTATATGTCCCAATGGAGGAAGGTACCTTCACTTGTTGGTTAACTATCATTTCTCCTTGCTCATTAAGCCATTGAAGTTTATTAGGTTTTGGGTAGGGAATGATAGTGAGGTTCAACTTGGAAACTATTCTTGTGCTACAACAATTGCAACAAGATCTCTTCCTTCCACAATGAGAGAACAAGTCTTATCTAAAATTTTGCATCTTGTATGAAAGATGTTCTTTCTCTGGGATTGAGATAGATCACAAGATTGGCCTCCAAGGAGCCTTCTAACCATTAGGAGGTCACCTTCTTCATGAGGGTAGACTTCCTCACTAGACTCTTCACCCCTTACTTCATCTTCACTTCCACTAAAGGAAGGGAAAGAAGTAGGCTCCTTTTGACTACTATAAATGTCTTGCCCCTCATAATCATGGTTTTCTTTGTGGGGCATTGAGAGGCAATGTGACCTCTCCCAAGACATTTGAAGCATTTAATATTGCTAGTCCTTGCTTGGGAACTAGTCTTTCGGGTGGATTTCTCTATGGTCTTACCCTTATCTTCCTTAGGTTTTGAAGGTGCAGCCCCCAAAATTCCTTGGATAAGAGTGAAAGCCATAAGATTTTGAAGAAGGCTTTTTAGCTCATCTAGGTCTCTATATAGAAGGAGTTCAACCTTGTCCCTCACTTCCATATTAAGCCCACTAAGGAATTAGCTATGCTTGTTCTTTCCTTTTCCCTTAGTCCAGTTCTTAAAGGGAGTAGTTCCATTTGTTGTCTATATTCTTCAACACTCATACTCCCTTTCGTAAGCCTTTGGAGCTTATCCATAAGCTCCCTTTCATAGTAGGATGGAATGTGTCTCTTCCTAAGGGCACTCTTAAGATCATTCCATTCCAATATGAATCCCTATGAATCCTTCTTTCCCTAACAAGGGAAGTCCACCAATATAGGAGGCTAATGTTAACCTCTTGAGACCTTTTATCCTTTTCTATTCTTTAGGAGTGATGTTTAGTATGTGACCTATGCTGCCCTGCATAATAGTTGCTAATTTCTTCACTTAAACTCTTGCAAGAGGCATGACTACTATAGGAGACATTTTTTTCTCTTTTCATTTCTTTCATTATTTTTCTTCTTTCTTCTTCTCTTATTTTCGGTCTTTCATCTTGACGTATTTCTTCCACTCTTTTCTTTCCTTTTTATTTTCTCTCTTGTTTTTCTTTCCACAATATAAGGGATCTCAACTCATCTAATATCCTATACAAGGGATCCTTAGGAGTAGAACCCTGACCATTAAACACTAGATGAAGATTGAAGACTCATGTTGGTTCCTAAGTTGTGGCTCTTTCTTGTTGGGGGTTTGAAAACAAAAGGTAAAAGAAACTATGGTTGAAACCAGCCAAAATAAACACTAAAAGAGGTGTGAAAGATAAGGTAAAAACTAATTGGTAAAAAGCAAGCTATCTAGGCGGTTTGACAATGCAAGGTAAAGGGAATTTAAAGCAAGCTAGATGATTTCCTATGTGAAGGCTTGGATGACCCTTTGGAAGTCCCAACTGGCTCTTCACATAGTCTACATGGTTTACACTAGGCTATTACACACAAATAAAGGTTTGGGCGGTCTCTTGGAGACTCCCAATACACCTCTGAAGAATGTCCAAATACAAGGAATTGCAATAAAAAAAATCCAGCACTCAATTGTTCTATTACAACAAATTTAACAAAGCAATTAAGGTCTTCAAATCTGTCTTCAATGATTGTTTGTTTTCTCCATTGTTTCACTCAAAATTTGGTGAGGCTTTGGTTTCTTCAAATACAATGGTGCTCCTAGGATGGTTAACCTCCAAGACTCAAAAATCTTCCTTTAAGCAATGCACCAATTTCCTCTTCCAATCCTTATTGTAGGCAACACTTAAACACACACAAAAAAAGAAAAAGACAAGCAAGAAACCAAAAGATGAAATGAAAGCTAAACCAAAAGAAAATTTAACATGACATTAATTCAATGAGATTCAAGGAAAAAATAAAGCAAAAGGACAGCACCACAAGCCAAGGTAGAACACAAAGGAAGTCCTAGAATGGCACTAGATTAGATTGACAAATTGAAAATAAGACTCAAAGAAAAATTCTAGTTATGTCAATTTGGCAACACATCTAAAAGATGAACAACTACAAGAAGTCAAATAGGCTTGTAATACAACTCAAAATAATGAACAATTTTCAAGCAAATCAAGCATACACATTTTATTTTTTTGTTGTTGTTCTGGACGTGTATTTTGACGTTAATCTTTATCACATTTCATTGTTCATTTCTTTTTCGTTTTTGTTCATTTGTTTTCCATTGTTTTGTTCTAGATGTATATTTTATTCAGTTAAAATTTCAGCTCAAAACTCAAAGTATTCAAGCCATAGCGGAGTTAAGAAGACAGTGTGCCAGAATTGACAATAGCCAGAATTTCAACCTAGAAATCAAGAGTAGTGTTTATATTGCTTAAGGCTTGGATAGTTACAATTTGTGTTTTCTTATGCTTAATTGGCTTGGATGAAACAATTCAAGAGAGCTTAAGACTTATTTTGATTCATAAATCCAGCCACAACTCAACACCACAACTCAATTTCTTCACAGGCATCATATAGGAAACTTAGAAAACAAAAAAAAGTTCAACAACAAGACTACTTCTAGGAATTGATTTAGAACATGTTATGAACTAAATAACTTGCATGAATTAGACTAAAAATTCAAATGATAGGCTAAGAATTGAAATAATACATGAACAAATGTATCTAGAATTCAATCAACAAAATCAAAATTCAACACAAACTTACAACATAATGTGACAATTATTATGACTAAACATGACTCTAAGACAACATGAATGAAGTGATTTACACTTAGATTTTTGTGTTTTCATTTCTAATCAATATTTTGAAAGAAAATTGAGATCTAAAGGTTCAGAAAAAGAAGATTATGGCTGAAAAAAGAAGGAACCTAAAATCAACACAAAAACATGATTCAACAGTAGATCTATAAAATTTGAACCATAGAAATGCAAGAACAAGTGTAGATCTAACATTTTAATCGGTTTATTTTTTTGAATCTACACTAAACATCACCAAACCAAAAGACAATGGAGGATATACATGGATAAGATGATGAAGAACAAGAAAATAAAGTGAATTGACAGAACAAAAGATAGAGGAAGCAAAAGAACATCGCCTAGATGAAGATGCTCTTGATACCACATGATGTAGTTCCATGTAGAGCTTGTAGGCCTTGGATCTTCTTCATCAATGGAGTCTTTTTCTTCTTGAAGATCAATGGCAGAGGAATGGAGAAGGAGGAAAGGTGATTGGAGATGCCACTTTAAGGAGAAGATGAGTCAAGAACATGCTCATCACCATAGAAAGCCATGGATAAGAGCTTGAAGGTAAGAAAAGATTAGTAGAGGGAGAGGGAGAGGGGGGGGGGGGGGGGGTGCACGAATTTTATGCCTCAAATAAGGTCTGAACTTTGAAGTCTAATTTCTCAAATGATAAAAGTTCAAAAAAATGCACACACAAGGCCTCTATTTATAGCCTAAGTGTCACACAAAATTGGAGGTAAATTTGAATTTTTATTCAAATTTCACTTGAATTTGAATTTGAATTTGTGGAGCCATATTTGGAGCCAAAATTTCACTAATTATAATTAGTGAATTTCAGCTATGGTTTAGTAAACTAATCCAAGATCAAGCCCAAGATTCTCCACTAAGTGTGCTTAGGTGTCATGAGGCATGTAAAGCATGAAGGACATGCACAAAGTGTGACTATGTGATGTAGTATTGGGGTGTAGCAAGCAAATGCTTACCTCCCCCTTAGGTTGGTTTGAAATTTAATTGTATTGGGCTTCTCCCAATTCAATTAAATTTCTCTCCCAACACACACATCAAATATGCACTTAATGCATGTGAAATTACAAAACTACCCCTAATACAAAAACTAGTCTAGGTGCCCTAAAAATACTACATTACCAGGGTACCCTCCCTACACTATGGAGCCTTAAATATAAAGCCCAAAAATAATGAAATCCTAATCTAATATGTACAAAGATAAGTGGACTCATTCTTAGCCCATTGGCCCAAAATCTACCCCAAGGCTTATGAGAACCCTAGGGCCTTCTCATGCATCTCTGGCCCAATCTTCTTTGAGTCTTCTATCCAATGCCCTTGGAGGGTAGGATTGCATCATGTTAATTCCAATTAAATCTATGAGCAAATAAACTTAATTTATTTGACGCATGGTCTAAGATCCAATGGTTTCATTTCCCTAAAATAATGTTCAACCAATCAAAATGATATAGAATACCATTCACCACCTCTACACCAAACAAGTACACTACATAGAATAAAGACATGCTAATTCACAGACATTTTTTCCTTAGTTCTTATTCATCTTATTACAGTTACAAGTTACAGCATCCTAGCATTATGTTGGTTACCTCTCCTCCTCAGAGTGAGGGTGTATGGATAGAAACTTCCCCGGTGCGGTCAACACAGTCCAAAAATAAAGCAGCAATCCAAGAAATTAACAGCTCAATCACCACCTGCATCAATCATCATTCCCAAAAACATATATACATATAGATACACCATAACTTGAAAATGCATCCAGTTTCATTTAATGCCTAATGAATGGCACCTGCATCCAGTTTCAAAAAATGCACCGTAACTTGAAAGAAAATGCATCAAACATATATACATATAGATACTCATAGTGATAGCTAGCTAGTGAGGTTAATTAATAATAGAAGAAGTCTTCGTGTTCCCTCAAAGGCTCAAATAATCCCATCCATTTTTTTAGTATATACAAATGAAATGATTAAGGGATAACATTAATCATAATGGTGCATCAAGTTGACTATTTTTGAGCCACCAAACTTTTCCAGAGCATAAAAAAACAAAGAAAAATAGATCAATAATTGGAAAGACAATGAACTACGAGCATGAATGATGAAACCATGCTTACTCGAAACGCTTACACTACATTTAAACACAATAGAAGTGAGTTCAACCAAAATATTTAGAAAACGGCACAAAAGTCACTGAATCCACGAACAACATAAGCTCACAACTAAAAATATTGGTTCCATTTCAAAACGAATACCTTGATATATGAAGTTGTGAGTGAAAGTTCAAACAAAGCCAGAAATGCTTCAGACTAGACAACAAAACAGTGACGACGATGACTTTGTAATGAATGACAGCTCAGTCATGACGAGAGGTGAAATTAGTGATGATGACGGCTAGTGCTATGGCGACAATGGTTAGGTACTTTTTTAAATGTATCAATAAGCGCGAGAGGAAAAATGTGATAAGAAAAATGAAATCTCTGATGCTTAGGGTCAACAACAACATTGGATTTTGTAAAACTGATGTTGACTCACGACACTCAACATCAATTTTCGTAAAACTGATGTTGACTACAATACTTAACATTGGTTTTACGAAAAACCAATGATAACAACTTCCAGTTTTTTACAAAAATGCCACCGTGCATTTGTTAACATCAGTTTTCATATAAATCAATGTTAACTATGTGATGTTATATCCCTATTTTCTAGTGGTGATATGACAACTTTGTAGTTGTTTGAACACTTTTCAATATTATTTGCTCTTGAATAATGTGATGTCTTCAATAAACATGTAATTCACTTAATTTTAGGCAAATAATGAAATGTGTAAACTTCAGTGTGTATTTAGGAAGTTTCCATGATTTAAAAGTTGCTTCAGATTTTCACACACGAATATGAAGTATAGGGAATGGTATGTATATTCAGATTAAGCATAGGTGCAACAAAAGTTTATGCTTGCATGTAACTGACTTCTGGGCCCCGACCTCTACATTGTTTTGTTGCTACATGCATTGGTGTTGTGCAGTTGACTTATAAATCTTTGATGTCTTGCCAGGAATAGCTAGTCAGTTTCTCCATGAATAAACATCTATTGTCATGGATATGTAAATTGTTACCTGAAATACTAATTTGGTTAACTCTAAGCTCCAACACTATTTTAAAATGATTACCAAATGAAGATATCAAAAGAAGAAATTTGTATTTTAATCTTGAGTTCTCAAACTATTTATACTAAACATATCAAATAACTATCTATGATCATGCATCATGCCACTAACTCCACAATTTTTGAATTGGCTAAATTCTCCTTCATTTGACTAAATTTGACACAAATTGGTTTGCAATCCCTAGCTTCTATCCACTCCCCTATTTTTTAGGCACGTTGGATTCAACATGATAGTCATGCTATCATTGACTTATTTGTTCAACTTCCGATATTATTTGCCAACCTCTTTTCAAAAATTAATTTATATTTTATCACCAAAATATAAATTATCAAGAAATTTGAATATCAAACTAAAAAAATGTATAAGACCCTTTATCTTTACGCATTTTTTGACTAAACATTCAACTTTAGGTTATAACAAGAATTTTTTAGTGTTAATGAATGCCTCACCTAAATCTTATTGTTGATTGGCTAGTGAAATGACTAAGATTTAAACTCTCAACTTTCAAATTTAGTTGTTACAAGTCTTATCAACTTCCAACTCGAGCCATTACAAGTCTTGTCAACTTCAATTCAAGATCTTTAAATATAGCTATCGTTACCATATACCCCATCTGATTACTTTACCTTCCTTCCTCTTCTCAATACCTTGAACCTTCTTTCACATTTCACTTTTAACAGTTTTCCATAACTACACATTCAACATATAAGAAGATGATAATACTGTAATACCATGCAAGTCGTCTTGGCATCTACTACAAAGAAAGCCAAATTCATAGTCTTTGGAACTATATCAATTTCAGCTACCAATACTCCTAAGTATTCGTGTCTCCTCCAGTGAAATTAGTCATCCTCATATTGGTAGGAACCAAATTAACCTCACTTTTGCGAATCCTTTTTTCAGTACCTAATGGCATTATGTTCAACATAGCTCCACCATCCACAAAAACCTTTCTAATAATTTTTCCATTAATATAAGCCTTTATATACAAAGGCCTAAGATGCTTAACCATTTCAACAGTTAGTTTATGAAAAAAAACACCTATCTTTAGGCTTCTTATCCATCTTAGTTAAGGGTGGCCATTTAGCTTCCTCCACAAACACATCTACTTCCAAAGCATTCCTTTAATCTGCTCGAGCCCAAAATTTACTAGAAATTAAGCTAATTACATTTATGTTGGACAAGTGGCCCCAATAACTTAAGAGGGGGGTGAATTAAGTTTTAAATTTTTTGGCTAACAACCTTTTTAATCCCCTTTTAAATCATATATGATACGCTCAGAATGAAGAAAAGCAGCAATTAAGTTAATCAATATTATTTAAATGTGCAAGACAAAATTAGTTACAATAAAATAAATGAGATAAGGTAAGAGAGAATTGCAAACTCGATTTATACTGGTTCAACCACTTCCTATGCCTATGTCCAGTCCTTAAGCAACCCACTTGAGATTTTCCACTATGTCTGTAAATCCTTTATAGTCTTTGAACACACCTTAGGATCCCTCATCCTTGTGTTCAAGATTCTCACACGCCAAGAGACAAATAGTCTCTTGATTACAACTGAGTTTATGAGATATATAAAATGATTCCTCTCTCTTAGAGTAGATGATACAAATTGAAGATCCTAGAAGAATTCTGTTAGTCGATGAATACGACTAACTTTGGTGCATAAAACTTGTGTAAATTGTATCAAACTTCCCCAATTTATGGTTGTTTTGTAGTATTATAAGTACTTTCTGTTAAGTATAGCTAATAGACACTTAATACTTCTATTTTGTGTATTTAATAATAAATTTCTCTCAATTTCAGGTGAATTAGGCGATTTGGCAAAGTGGTATTTTTCACCTCCTCACTAAGCCAATCTGCTGGCTTAGCAAGCGTCCGCTAAGCGTAACACTTAGTGGCTAAGCGTGAGGAAGGATCTGGAAGAAGATGAGCTATACAAGTTCGCTTAGCACACCACTTCATCTCATCAAGCGCACCGCTTCAACCCATCCGCTGAGCGAGAAAATAGCGCTAAGCAAAAATTCACTAATGTGCGCTAAGCGGATCATAATCTCGCTAAGCGCACGAGCACGAACAAAGTCACCTATTTAAGCATGAAATCAGATTTTGTGAAGGGAGTTTGGGCTAGGATTTAGAGCTTTGCATGTCTAGAGATTCTAGAGAGAGAAAGGTCCAAGTTTCAGAGAGTTTTGAGAGATTTTGCTGTGTGAAGATCTGTAGAGAATAGAGCTTGATGTAGGAGCCGTTCTGAGAGCTTGAGATGAGTTTGTGAGTGATTGTGAGATCCAAGAGGTGAAAGAGACATCCTCACCACTTGTATTTTTGAAATTTTTCATCTTGTTCTTCTCTTTGTTGTAAAGAAGACTTCCTGGTTATGGAAAGCTAAATCCTCTGTTGGATCTTCCCTGTAGGTACCTGATCTAAATATATTTCTATATATTTAATGATGTTTTGTGTGTTCTCTGTGCTATCTGCTTTTCACTCTAGTATGCCTTTACCTTGATCAAGTAGATGCATGCTTTGTTAGGGTCATTCAATAGTGGAAACTGGTCTGATTCTAAAGTCCTTGATAGTACAGGGCTAAGTTGTCATACTATCACAAGGAATCGGGGTGCGATAATTTAGTTGTGTATGTGTGTCTTAATGCGGTCATGGTTGAGTTTAGTCCAACAAGAGGAATCTACGGATGATGCTTGATTAGGATTAGGCTAAACTATCATGAGGAATCGGGGTTTAGTATCTCAGGAAACACCATAGGAACACATAAGCATTGTTAGATAGAGAATATCATTTTAGCATCAGGCACCTATTAGGAAGGCCAACGTGTTTTCTACTTGTTTTTACACATCATTTCTCTCGCGTGATTTTCCTTTTTGCACAGATAGTTTACACACCTGTTCATATTCACACTTATCTTTACACACCAGACACCTATTTGCTGAAATAGCTTACCAAATAACACAAGTTCCCCGAGAGTTTGATACTCGATTCTTACCATTTTATACTACTTGTGTGATCCGGTGCACTTGCCGGAAGCGAACAAGTTTTTGGCGCCATTGCTGGGGAGCTTCTTTTTATTTGGGAAGTTAGTTCATTTTTAGGTGTCTATTCTTTATTTGTTATTCTTTGATTGTTTTTGTGAATATTTGTTCTTAATTTCTATTTTTCTTCTCTCATTGAACTGGATAACCGTTGTTCTGTTAGTATTGTATATGCATAGATCTCCCACATGCAATTTAGTTCCTCTGGACTTAGAAATTGAAGCTACATTCTGAAGGAACAGGGCTGAGAGGAGAAGGAAACTTCTGCAAGACAGAGCAGTTGCATCCATTCTTGAGGAAGAGACTCATTTCTCTGACTTATTATCACCTGATTCACCATCATCAAGGGAATCCAACACTCAATTACCTGAAGTCATTACCGTGGCAGAAGAGCATAACCAGAGGATTACCCTTGAGGATTACTCAAGTAGTTCAGTACCATAATTTTTCACTAGCATTGCACGTCCTGAAGTGCAAGCTAACAACATCAACTACCCATATTCCTTAATTCATTTAATATAGGGAAATTATTTCAAGGATTACCTAATGAAGAACCCTATGCACACTTGGCAATGTTCATTGAAATATGCAACACTGTTAAGATTGCCAGTGTACCAGACGAAGCTATTAGGCTCAGCCTTTTCTCATTCTCATTGGCAGGAGAAGCCAAGAGGTGGCTCCACTCATTCAAGGGTAATAGTCTGAAAACCTGGGAAGAAGTCATTGAAAAGTTCCTAAAGAAATACTTCCCAGAATCTAAGACTGCTGAAGGGAAAGTTGTAATATCTTCCTTTCATCAATTCCTTGATGAATCTTTGAGCGAATCTTTGGAGAGATTTAGAGGTTTGTTGAGAAGAACTCCCACTCATGGGTTTTCTGAGCCAATCCAACTGAATATGTTCATAGATGGGCTGAGACCACGAACCAAGCAACTGCTAGATGCTTCTGCAGGGGGAAAAATAAAGTTGCAAACCTCGAAAGAAGCAACTGATCTAATTGAGAATATGTCAGCCAGTGATCACGCCATTCTACGAGGAAGAACCCATCAACCCACAAAGAAGAGCTTGTTAGAGCTATCATCACATGACGCTTTGTTGGCACAGAACAAGTTGCTTTCTAAGCAACTTGAGATTTTAACAGAAACACTCGGTAAGTTGCCAAATAAATTGTCCATTGGTCAACATACATATTCTTTGGTTTTGCAAGTTACAGGTTGTACCATCTGTGGTGAGGCTCATGAAATAGGCCAATGTATTTCCACCGAAGAAAACACTCAAGAAATTCATTTTATGGGGAATCAACAATGACAAGGGTATATTCAAGGAGGATTTTCAGGCTTTTAGCAGACTCCTTATAATCAACAAGGACAGTGGAGGACACACCTTGGTATCCAGTTCAACAAAGACCAGAATGGACCTTCGAATAGGCCAATCCAACAAGGGCCTAACATTTTCATGAGGACGATGAAGCTGGAGGAGACTTTGACTCAGTTTATGCAGGTAACAATGTCAAATCATAAAAGCACTAAGTCAGCATTGAAAAACCTTGAGGTCCAGGTGGGACAACTGGTCCAGGTCTGACCCTCCTCCTCTCCCAACAAATGAAGTACAGGAGTAGCTACAGGAGAGGTGTTCGGAGACAGGACTGGAGTGGTTTGATCCTTAGGCGTGGAAGGTTCTGCTGCCTGCTGTGGAGAAGTGGTATCTGCCACTAGTGCCGGAAGCTCTGGAGAAGCTTCAAGAGACTTTTCAAAGGTGGATGCAGCTTCATGGGTTACAACTACCCTCCTTTTCCTGATCAAGGGCTCAGGAGTGGAAGAATCTGATGACTCATCCTCCGACTGATGGGGTACCTGAGTAGCAGGGTCTTCGTGTTCCCTATGAAGAGGAGGCTGAGTCCCTGGCCAGGCTACCCATTCAATAAATTGCTCTACCATTGGGATGGAGTCTGGAGGCGCTACCAACTGTAGGCTTTGTAGTAATATAATCTGACCCTGATGTATGCTTTGAAGCATGGTCTCGAAATGTTGAAAATCTGCAGGAGGTAGGGTAGAAAGAGCTACTGCCATATGTGCTGGAGGAGGAGCTGCTGATGTAGAAGCTGGATAAGGAGCTGCTGATGTAGAAGGAACATCAGTTGGCCTTGCCCTTGGTCTTTTGAACCCCCTAATAATAACTGTTGAATCATCCGGGTTCCAACAGTTTTTCCTTATGTAGGCCAAATTAATGATCAGGCTCAAACGTTCAAAGGCTAAGCTGTCAAAAACGACTCCTCTGGACCTACATAAAGATGTGATAAGAACAGGGAACCCGAGTCTAGAGGAGTTAGACTGGGCCATTGAAGTGATCTATCCAGAGATGAGAGCTCCGACATTCATGTCTGGCTGAGTAACTAGGCCAAAGATTAACCTAGCTATATCCACAGTCAAATCCAAGGTGTGGGAAGTTAGAGCTAGGTTGGAATATGAGAGAACACTCCAGACCTGAGCAAGAGTGGTTAGATCTTTTCTGAGGATCTTCCCAGGGTGACCTTCAGCATTTAAAATAAACCCTTGGTCGGGTTTGCACAGAGCAACCTCAATTTCCCTGATGTCAGTAGGCATCCTACAGTATCTTGAGTAAGCGTGTAAAGATTCACCCTCAGCAAGCACCATAGGTGTTTCTAAAAAGACATTGAGGCTGTCTGCATCAATCCTTATCAAGTGGCCCCATATTCTGACTTGTTTTGGAGAAGGTCCCTCAGGATTGTAGACGTTGGTGTAGAACTCGTTCACCAATGCTAGGTCAATGCTACTGTCAGCTAAATTGGTGAGGCGCTTATGGAAGTTACGCCTCTCTAATTCAGCCTTAAATTCTTCGAGCTCTGTATGATATATTTCAACTTTCCTCTCATCTAATATATGTCTTCCCAAGACATTATAAGTGTATCTGGTCCAAGCCTCAAAAGAGTGGAATCTTCTTGTATCATATTGAGTGGTGGGCCTTGAACCGACACTCTTTCTTTTCCTGGAAGACATCTGCAAGCAAAAGAGTCAAACAATTTATTAGGACATAGTTATTCAAAATTTTAAAAACTGAAAAATAAAACTGGAAAAGACACTGACCACTTAGCGACCCTTCATTAAAGACATACACTTGCTTAGCGAGACATAGGTCGCTTAGCAGGCTTCACAAAAAATGACGCTGGGCTCAGCGACACAGGAATGCCGCTTAGCGGAAAATGCTAGGTTACAGTGTCTGCAAAGTTGGCTTAGCTGGCAAGGACCCTGCTAAGCCTAAGGTTAGCCGCATGGATTTGCGCTTAGCCAAGAATAAGCAGCGCTTAGCGGCATTAAACTGAGCAAACATTTCACTAAGTTATGCAGGCTTAGTGAACAGGGCCACTCAGCTCAGCAGATGCCGCAAGGAATTTCGCTTGGCGCAGGAGATCCTGGCTTAGCGCTAGGCCAATCAATCAAAATTTTTTTTACTAAGTTACCTGGGCTTAGCGAATCAGCCTTGCTTAGCCATAAGTACTGTACCAGGTGGATAAGTGTTCATCCTCAAGAAATAAACTCGCTTAGCGTGGTAGGCGTGCTCAGCGAGTTCTTTAGGAAAACACCTATATTTAACAAATATTGATGAACTCGCTTAGCGCGGTAAGCGCACTTAGCGAATTCATACCGTTTTTGAGAAAAAACACAGAAATAATGGCGCGTTTTCTCCCATATTTTGGGCCTCTACCTAGTGGATCAAACATGCACAACCCTCAATACAGTTTTTAGACAAAAAATGAACCTAAAGTTTTCAATGTTAAACTATTCTTAAAACAGGAAAACCCTAAAAGTTTAATCCTAGTCTAGAGTTGTCTATCCTAATGTTTGATAAAATAACAAAGAGAAAGATCAAGGAACTTACTTGTGCTGCAAATGATTGATGAGAACAAGAGGATGCAAGGAAAAAGACACAAAACACACAAAAAGCAGCTTGAGGGAGAGAGGGAGCAGAAAAGGCACAAATTTTTGGAAAATGGGTGTAACTGACGTTGCACCCACTAAGAACGTTTCGTTCTTTTCGCTTAGCGGCGAAGTTCACTGAACAAGAAGGTGAGACATTTGGTTTCTCAATTTTTCCCGCTTAGCGGCCCGTGCTTAGCCAAATTAAAATTCAAAATTCAAATTATTATTATTTTTTTGCACAGAATTTGGCTTAGTGCGAGGGTGTTGTCGCTTAGCAGGATTTGCAGATCAGAAAACTTGCAACTTCCACTAAGCCAAGCTCTAATCCTCTTAGCTGAAATTATGCATTTTAAGTACAGAGGAGTTGGCGCTAAGCGGTTAATAGCATCGCTTAGCGCGTAAACTGCCGCAAGCGATTGAGCTCAGCAACCATGAGTGGCGCTAAGCTGCATCAAATCCAGTTTAAACGGCAAGAATATCTGCTTAGCCAGCAGATTAAGCTCTAAGCTCCATGATCGTTAATTCTGGCTATAATGAATTGCGCTTGGTGACACTAGGTCTCGCTTAGCGAAGGGAAGTCATCGCTCAGCGATCAGTCTGTCGCTTAGCTGAAATCAACTTGAGTTGATTTTGGCTTAGCTAACCTCAGTTAGCTTAACGGAATTTGTCAGCCTTAGATGCCAGGGTTGTGCGCTAAGCGCTTGAAACTCGTGGCTTACCGCATAAACGATTATGCACTTAGCGAGAAGCAGTCGCTTAGCAAAAGGACTAATTTTCAAAAAGATTTTCTGAGTTTTAAACTTTGACCTTTCCCAAGAAATTGAAACCCTTAATTTTACCATTCAAAGGGAGGTTGATATGCTCCAATGTTCAGATTATACAGCAAGTTCCCAATGACCAAATGCATGAAAAACCAAAAATAGCACAAATTGAAACTGGGTTGCCTCCGAGGGAGTGCTTCTTTAATGTCATTAGCTTGACGCTTTTACCTCACTGGGCAATCTTACATTTTGGTTCTCACCTTTAGAACCTCTTGACCTTATCCCATTACCTGCAAGCAAACATTGTGTTCTGGAGCAGGCTTGTCTTCAACAAAAAAGTCAAAATCAATTTTCTGGTCTTCAAAGCTTAACTCCAGCTTCCTCTTCCCCATGTCAACTATGCAGCTTGCGGTCAACATGAACGACCTCCCCAAGATTATAGGGATGTCAGTATCTTTAGAGATATCCATGACCACAAAGTTTGCCGGAAAGATAAAATGCCTGACCCTGATTAATACATCTTCAATTACTCCGTAGGGCCTGGTAATGGAGCGATCAGCTAATTGTAGAGTCATTCGAGTGGGCATAATCTCCAACTCTCCCAATCTTCTGCACATGGAGAGTGGCATCAAATTAATTCTGGCTCCCAGATCAATCAGAGCCTTTCGCACATTGACTTCTCCTATTGAACAAGGAAGAGTTTCACTCCCAGGATCTTTATGTTTAGGTGGAAGAATCTTTTAGATCACAACACTACAATTTCCTTCCACTATGATGTTTTCCTGATGAATGTACTTGTGCCTCCTTGTCAACATATCTTTCAAAAATTTGGATTAGAGTGGCATCTGCTGCAGAGCTTCGCCAAAGGGCATGGTTATTTCCAGTTTCCTGAAAATATCCAAAAATCTTGCCAAATGACGATCTTTCTCTTTCTTGGAAGATACCATAGGATACGGTACTTCCACACCTTTGTCCACAACCTTTCCACTTTTACTCTTCTCTGAAATCTTATTTTTTTTTCTTCTTTTTCATTTTTCTCATTTTCTATTTCTTTTTCTCCTTCTTTGTCTTTTTCTTGGTTCTCCATCTTTTTATTCTGAATAATTATTTTCTTCCCTTTTTCCTGATTCTCTTTACCCTTCACATCATTTTCCATAACCTCAGCACCTGTCTTTTCACCCATTTGCTCCTTGTACACCACACTCTCTTCATTCTTAGCTTCCACAAACCTTTTACTCCTAGTCATCACAGCCTTGCATTCCTCCTTAGGGTTATTTTTCGTATTTGCTCCAAAACTGTCGGATGACTTGTCAGTTATCTGCTTGGCCAGTTGTCCCACCTAAACCTCAAGGTTCTTTAGTGCTGACTCAGTACTCTTATGATTTGACATTGTTACCTGCATAAATTGAGTCAAGGTCTCTTCCAACTTAGTCGTCCTCTGAAAGATGTTAGGCCCTTGTTGAATTGGCTTGTTTGAGGATCCAACTTGGTCTTTATTGAACTGGTTGCCAGGGTGTGTCCTCCACTGTCCTTGCTAATTATAAAGACCTTGTTGGAAGCCTAAAAATCCTCCTTAAGTATACCCTTGCCTCTACTGATTCTCCATGAAATGAATTTCTTGAGTGTTTTCTTCAGTGGGGATGCATTGGCCTGTCTCATGAGCTTCACCACACACGGTACAACCTGTGACCTGCAAAACAGAAGAATGTGTAGGTTGTCCAATTGACAGTTTAGTTGGCAGCTTACCAAGTGTTTCCGTTAGGATCTCAAGTTTCTTAGATAGCAACTTGTTCTATGCCAACAAAGCATCGTGTGATGTTAGCTCCGACAGGCTCTTTTTTGTGCGTTGATGGGTTCTGTTCCTCAGAATAGCATGATCACTGGCTGACATGTTCTCTATGAGCTTAGTTGCTTCTTCTGGGGTTTTTAACTTTATTTCCCCCCCCAGCAGAAGCATCTAGTAATTGCTTGGTTTGTGGTCTCAGCCCATCTATGAACATATTCAGTTGGATTGGCTCAGAGAATCCATGGGTGGGAGTTCTTCTCAGTAAGTCTCTGAATCTCTCCAACGCCTCACTCAAGGATTCATCAGGGAATTGATGAAATGAAGATATTGTTGTCTTCCCTTCAATAGTCTTAGATTCTGAGAAATACTTTTTTAGGAACTTTTCCATAACTTCTTCCCAGGTTTTAAGACTGTTGCCTTTGAATGAGTGGAGCCACCTCCTAGCCTTTCCTGTCAGTGTAAATGAGAAAAGGCTGAGTCTGATAGCTTCATCTGGTACACTGGCAATCTTAATAGTGTTGCAAATCTCAATAAATGTTGCCAAGTGTGCATAGGGATCTTCATTAGGTAATCCTTGAAATAAATTCCCTTGTATCAGATGGATCAAAGAATGTGGGTAGGTGATGTTGTGCGCTTGCACTTCAGGACGTGCAATGCTAGTGAAAAATTATGGTACTAAGCTACTTGAATAGTCCTCAAGGGTAGTCCTCTAGTCGTGCTCATCTACCACGGTAGCAGTTTCAGACAATTGATTAGTGGATTCCCTTGATGATGGTGAATCAGATGATGATGATGAATCAACAAAATGGGTCTCTTCCTCAAGAATGGATGCAACTATTCTGTCTTGCAACAATTTCCTTCTCCTCTCAGCCTTGTGGGAGATCTATGCATAAACAGTACTAACAGAACAACGATTATCTGTGGAAGCAAATGACTTTAATGTTTTGATGATGATCATGATGATTTGATGCCAATGCACTTTTCAAGTTTTAATTCAAGACAATGATTCAAGAATACAAGCCACAACACCAAGATGATCACCAGTTTTTTAGGAAGGGAATTCCTAATTGATATAGCAAAAGGTTTGGCCAAGTAATTTAAGTTAAAAAGTGTTTTTCAAGGGACTTACTCTCTGGTAATCGATTACCAAAGGATGTAATCGATTACCAGTGGCCAAAAATGGTTTACAACAGCTACTAAATATTTGAATTCAAATTTTAGACTATGTAATCGATTACACAATATTGGTAATCGATTACTAGCAGTTAATAAACGTTTTAATTCAAATTTTAAAAGCTGTAATCGATTACACAAATCCTGTAATCGATTACCAGAGAAGATTTTCAGAAAATTATTTCTAAGAGTCACATCTTCTCAAATGGTTTTTACATGACCACCAAAGGTCTATATATATGTGACTTGAAACACGAATTTGCTCAGAGTTTTTCAGAACAACAAGTGTTATTCTCTCAAAGAGCAAAAACGTTTTATCCTCTTAAGAATTCCTTGGCCAATACACTTGCAATTCAATAAGGAATCATTTGAGTGCTCAGATTGTAAAATCTATCTCTTTCAAGAGAGATTCATTATTCTCTTCTTTCTAATTCTCTAAGGGATTAAGAGATCGAGGGTCTCTTGTTGTAAAAGAATTCTGAACACAAAGGAAGGATTGTCCTTGTGTGTTCAGAACTTGTAAAAGTATTTTACAAGATAGTGGAACTCTCAAGCGGGTTGCTTGAGGACTGGACGTAGGCACAAGGGTGTGGCCGAACCAGTATAAATCCGAGTTTGCACTTTCTCTTCCCTTAAACTCTTTTGTTTATTATTGTTTTATATTTATATTCAGATTGTTCTATTTGAATCATTATTTAAGAGTTCATTTTTAAGGGAATTTGTAACTTGAATAGAAAGTGAAATAGAATTTTAATTGGGGAAATAGTTTGCAATATCTTAATTCAACCCCCCTTCTTAAGATATTTGAGGCCACTTGTCTAACAAGTGGTATCAGAACTTCATTCTTGTATAAAGTTTAGAAGCTTCAAGAAAAATGGCCTCAGCAAACTTCTTATTTCCAGAAGGAAATTCAATCAATAGACCTCCAATCTTTAATGGAGAGGGTTACCACTACTGGAAAACCCGAATGCAAATTTTTATTGAGGCAATAGACTTAAATATTTTGGAAGCCATAGAAATAGGGCCTTATATACCCACCATAGTAGAAAGAATTAGAATAGATGGGAGCACAACAAGTGAAAGCATAACAATAGAAAAACCTAGAGATAGATGGTCTGAAGAGGATAGAAGACGAGTACAATACAATTTAAAAGCCAAAAAAATAATTACATCTGCCCTGGGAATGGATGAATATTTCAGGGTTTCAAATTGTAAGAGTGCTAAGGAAATGTGGGACACTCTACAATTAACATATGAAGGAACAACAGATGTTAAAAGATCTAGGATAAACACATTAACTCATGAATATGAACTATTTAGGATGAATGCAAATGAAAGCATTCAAGACATGCAAAAGAGGTTCACACATATAGTAAATCATCTTGCAGCCTTAGGGAAAGCGTTTCAAAATGAAGATCTCATAAACAAAGTGATCGAGACTGTACCCGAATCAAATAAACATGAAAATGCAGTAACTAGGAAGTGATCCTAGGTCGTTTCCCAACGAGCAATGATAAACCAAATGTTCATAATTTACTTGCAGTAACAGTAACGATTGGGGGGGGGGGGTTGTTTGTTTTGTGATTTAAAGAATAGAACAAGTAAACTGGAATACGAAACTAATAATATTAAAAACGGGTTGTTTCCTCTGATTTGGAAGTCATTCTCTTGTCCTGGGTTATGGAGAATTCGTCCCTAACAGTTAACCACTTAATCCAACCCTATTTCAATTTACTAAGAGAAAATCAACTTAGGGTTGTCAATACGTGATTAGGTAACACATACACTAGTTAGCCCTTCGTCCATTAAGCATGAACGCAAGTTAGGCTCAGAGGAAATTAATCGAACATGAAGCGTGCACAGATTAATGTTAACGAATTTGGGTTAAGTGGTGAAGGGAAAACTGCCAGGAAGCCACATTATAAACGAAACCTCAAAGAGAGTTGAGCTTTGTCCTCAAAAGGAAACAACACCAGAATATTTAGCCTTCCATAGATTCAAACAGAAAACATAAATGAAACTAAAAGCAGAAACATAAACGAAGCAGAAACGTAAATGAAGGCAGAAGAAGAAACAAGAACGAAATTGTAATTAGAAGCAGAAAATGGAAAATTGCATTACGTGAACAGTAGCATTAGAACCAAAAAACGTAAAAGCCATAAACCCTATGCTCTGAATAATAGTATAACAGAATAGCCTTCCACAAATCCCAAGGCTGCTATTTAAAAAGAGTCACTCAAAGTCACTGGGCCCTTTTACAATATTCTGGCCCAAAACGAAATAAACACTGAACCACATAAAATAAAATTGCAATCTCCTAATTAGAAATTAACTAAGGTAAGCACTGCTTTATTTGCCCTCTTCAAGTCCACAACCAAAATCCAGATTAAGCCCAATGTTTCATAAATTCCTGAAATTAGATTAAAAACATCAAATTAGCTAAATGAGCCCAAATAATAGAACTGCCTAATTAATTTGACAATTAAGACTAATCAGTAATTAAAATGGTGCAAAAAGGGTTTAAGAAATAGAAGAAAATGATGGCACATCACAAAGTGTTAAGCTGTTTAAGCAGAGAATGGCAACCTAAAGTAACAGCCATTACTGAATCAAGAGATTTATCTAACATGGCTCTTGGTACTCTATTTGGAAAGTTACAGGAACACGAAATGGAATTGTTGAGATTAAATCAACATGAAGAAAATGACAAGAAAAAGAAGGGAATTGCTCTTAAAGCCCCATCTTCAATCCAAGAAGAAAGTGATAAGGAAATTGATCTAGATGAAGATGATGATCTTAGCCTTTTTGTAAAAAGGTTCAACAAGTTTCTTAAAGTAAGAGGAAATCGAAGGCGACCCAATTTTAAATCTAAAAGAAGGACAAAAACTTCATCCTCTACTCTAAAATGCTTTGAATGCAATAAACCTGGACATCTGAGGGTTGATTGTCCTATCTTCAAGAAAAAGATGGAGAAGTCTGAAAAGAAAAATTTTAGTGAAAAGAAATTGAAGAAAGCATACATCACATGGGATGACAATGATATGGAATCTTCTGAAGATTCAGAAAATGAAGAGATAAACCTCTGTCTAATGGCTAAAAGTTATGAAAGTGATGAAAAGGTAACATCTTCAAATAACTTATCCATTTCTTTTGATGAATTACAAGATGCATTTGTTGATTTGCATAAAGAGTCAATTAAACTTGCAAAGTTAGTTTCATCTTCTAAGAAAACAATTTCAGATTTAGAAAATGAAATTTCAAAATTAAACAGAATTAGATCATCATAGAACTGAAGTCTCAATTCCTAAATCAAATGAAAAAGTTCATATCTCTACTATTTCTGACAAGAAAATATCAGATTCTTGTAGTTGTTGTGAAAAATATGAAAAAGAAATTAAAGAGTTGAAAAACTCACTTGCAAAATTTTCTTATAGTAAAAATAATTTAGATGTCATATTAGGAAAACAAAGATGTGTCTCTAATAAGGCTGGAATAGGATATAAATCTGAAAAACAACAAAAATTTCATAAAAACTTCTTTACTTCCACAAAAAAATATAATTCTAGTTCGATCACTTGTTTTTACTGCGGAAGAGAAGGGCATGGCATATCTACTTGCTACTTTAAGAAAAACTACAACAACATTAAAATGATATGGGTCCCCAAAGGATCTTCAGTTTACAGTAACACACAAGGACCCAATAAAGTTTGGGTACCTAAGTCAAAAACTTAATTATGTAGGTGTCTTTGAGGAAGGAATGGTACATAGATAGCGGATGTTCAAAACATATGACTAGAGATGCATCAAAGTTTACACATATCTCTCCCAAGAAAAGCGGGCATGTAACATATGGTGACAACAACAAAGGTAGAACCCTTGGAGTTGGTAGAATAGGTACAAATTCTTCAAACTCCATTGAAAATGTTCTACTTGTTGAAGGTCTTAAGCACAGCCTGCTTAGTGTTAGTCAATTATGTGACAAAGGCTATCTAGTATCATTTGATTCTCAAAAATGTCTTATAGAACATAAGCATGACATTAATATAAAGCATGTAGTACATAGAGTTAACAATGTATACATGATAGACTTAAGCCTAAAACTAGATAACAATCATTGTTTTCATAGCAAAGATGATGATCCATGGTTATGGCATAAAAGAATTGCTCACATAAACATGGATCACTTAAACAAATTAATTTCAAAAGATTTAGTAATTGGTTTTCTTAAATTGAAATTTGAAAAAGATAAACTATGTGATGCATGTCAAAAGGGTAAACAAACTAGAGTCTCATTCAAACCTAAAAATATTGTTTCAACCACTCAACCCTTACAATTATTGCATATGGATTTATTTGGTCCATCTAGAACCATGAGTTTTGGAGGAAATTACTATGCTCTTGTCATAGTTGATGATTTCTCTAGATATACTCGGACATTATTCATTACTCATAAAAGTCATGCATTCCAAGCATTTAGAAAACTTGCTAAAGTTATACAAAACAAGAAAAATCTTAAGATTTCATCCATTAGAAGTGATCATGGGGGTGAATTTGAAAACAAAGATTTTGAATTATTTTGTGAAGAACATGGTATTGAGCATAATTTTTCTGCACCTAGAACCCCTCAACAAAATGGAGTTGTTGAGAGGAAAAATAGGTCATTGGAAGAAATTGCTGGAACTTTATTAAATGATACTTTTCTTCCAAAATATTTTTGGGCTGAAGCCGTCAATACTGCATGTTACATCATGAATAGGGCTTTAATAAGACCCATTTTAAAGAAAACCCCATATGAGTTATATAATGGTAGAAAACCCAACATTTCACATCTACATGTTTTTGGTTGCAAATGTTTTGTGCTTAATAATGGTAAAGATAATCTAGGAAAATTTGATGCAAAATCTGATGAAGGAATCTTTCTTGGATATTCATTGCAAAGCAAAGCATATAGAATATATAACAAAAGAACTATGAATATTGAGGAATCCATTCATGTTACTTTTGATGAATCTAATGCTATCTTGTCAAGAAAGAATATGCTAGATGATATTGCAGAATCTTTAGAACAAATTCATATTCATGGACAAGATTCTAAAGGAAAAGGGAAAGGAAGCAATGAAGATCCTCCAGAAGAAGTCAAGAAGAAGTATATGTTGAACAACTACCAAGTTTTGAAATATTGGATAAGCCAAATCATGTCTATAAATTGAAAAAGGCTTTATATGGCTTGAAACAAGCCCCTAGGGCTTGGTACGAGCGTCTAAGTAAGTTCCTTTTAGAAAAGGACTTTTCTAGAGGAAAAGTGGATACTACTCTTTTTATAAAGAGAAAATCACATGATATTTTATTAGTTCAAATTTATGTTGATGACATTATTTTTGGATCCACTAATGAATTATTGTGCAAGGAATTCTCCCATGACATGCAAAGTGAGTTTGAAATGTCAATGATGGGAGAACTTAATTTCTTTCTTGGATTGCAAATTAAACAAACCAAGGATGGTATCTTTGTCAATCAATCCAAGTATTGCAAAGAGTTAATCCACAAATTCGGCATGGAAAATGCTAAGCACATGGCTACACCAATGAGCACTGCTTGCTATCTAGATAAAGATGAAACCGGTCAGTCAATAGATGTTAAGCAATATCGAGGTATGATCGGATCACTTCTTTATTTATCTACTAGCAGACCTGATATAATGTTTAGTGTGTGTATGTGTGCTAGATTTCAATCAAATCCTAAACAATCACATCTTAGTGCTGTTAAAAGAATCATAAGATATTTAGTAGGCACTATGAACATAGGTTTATGGTATCCTAGAAATTCCACATGCACCTTAATTGGATATTCTGATTCAGACTTTGCCGGTTCTAAAATAGATAGAAAGAGCACAAGTGGAACTCGTCAGTTCATTGGTTCTGCTCTAGTCTCTTGGCATAGTAAGAAACAAAATAGTGTTGCTTTATCCACTGCAGAAGCGGAATATATTTCTGCCGGCAGTTGTTGTGCACAAATCCTATGGATGAAGCAACAACTTTCTGACTATGGAATCCTTCTTGACCATATACCTATTAGATGTGATAATACAAGTGCAATTAATCTCTCCAAGAATCCAGTTCAACACTCTAGAACTGAACATATATAAATTAGGCACCATTTTCTAAGAGATCATGTTCTAAAGGGAGATTGTGTATTAGAGTTTGTTGATACTAAGAATCAACTTGCTGATATCTTCACAAAACCTCTCCCCAAAGAAACATTCTTCTCTATTAGAAGGGAATTAGGCCTCTTAGATAAATAAGGATTGATTGATTAATTTATTTTTATGATTGATTGTTTATGTTAAGTATGTTACTTTGATTGATTTTGTTTAAATTCTTGTTATTATGATAGGATTTATGAATTCTTGTGTGTTTGATGTTTGAATGATTGAATTAAATGCATTAGTAGTGATAATTAATAATATTAGATGTATTTAGCATAGACATAGGTAATTTTTTTTAAACTAGCCTAGTTTATGCTCTGGTAATCGATTACCATCAAGTGTAATCGATTACACAAGAACAGGCAGCCTATAATCGATTACAACATCATGTAATCGATTACCAGAAGGCTTATTACTCCTGTGATTGATTACCAAGCCTTATAATCGATTACAACTCGTCCTCGTCTATAAATACCTACGAAACCAGTGTTGCTGCGCAGGCAAAGCTCCTCCTCGTGCCTCCTCCATCCTTAAATCTTCAAACCTTCATATCTTCCTCAATTCTTCACCAAAACACGTCCCGTAAAGCCCAATCTTCCTTTTTTTCACTCCTCTTTAACTTCCATCGATTGAAATTCACTAAAACTTCATCAAATGGTAGAACCATCGAAGAAGAGAAAGGGATCATCCTCCACTGCCGCTGCTGCTGCCCATCGCCGCCACGGACCATCCGAAGCACCCACAACACCTATCCATCCCTCTTTGTCATCTCTAAGATCATCCACTTTGTTTTCTTCCGATGATCAGCGTCTACGATACCTTTCTCAATTTTCTTCTAGGATCATCTTAGACCCTAAGTACCTAGACGTAGAGTTCTTTAATGATGAGACGTTTGATTGCTATCAAGTGTTTCAAAATTCTGGCTTGGTTGATTTCATGTCTTTAAAATTGCCACATTATCCTGAACTTGTATAGGTCTTCGACTGCAATTTAAAAATTCAGGATGGCATTATTTCTTCTGAGGTGCATGGTATTCCCATGATCATTGATCAATCATTGTTCTTTTCTTTGACTCATTTACCCAGTCAAGGTGCACCTTTTGAGGGCACCATTGTTGATGACTGGAAATTTGATTATTCTAGTCATGATGCTCGCCGTATGGTTTGCAATGACCAGGCTGAAATGACCGGTAGATTGCTGGTCGGGTCATTGACATTTGATAATCGCATCATGCACTATATAATTGTTAGAATTTTGCTTCCCCGGTCTTCAAATTTGGCACAAGCCTCTAAGGAGGATTTGATTCTGATGTGGGCTTTCCTTACCGGTCGTCAGGTCGACTGGGCTCACTTGGCTCGGTACCGAATGCATAAGGCATTACGGGCCAATGCACCTCTCCCTTACCCTCAATTGATAACTTTGTTTCTGCGTCATTTTCAAATTCCGCTTGATGATGAACCATTTGTTCAAGTCAAGCGTTCCTTTGCAATTGGTGCTGGTGCAGTGACTTCTTTTGGATACCGTAAGGATCGGAATGGTCAATGGCTGAAGAAAGACACACTCCCTCCTCAAGATGAGCGTACTCCTTCTCGTCCTCCTCAGCGAGATGATTCAGCCCTCCTGACTGAAGTTCTTTCCGAGTTACGGGGTCTTCGTTCTTATGTTGGTGAACGTTTCGACTCATTGGATACTCGTTTTGCCGGAATGGATATCCGTCTCACACAGCTTGAAGAAGATGTGGGTTACATTCGTCAGAGTTTCGATCTTCCACCACCACCTCCTTCTTCTTAGAATTTATTTTATAATTCTTTGTTTCTTATAAGCCATGTATTTTGGCTATGATATTTAGATTATTGTTTTCAGTACTTTATTTATCTTTCAGTATTTGGATTTTAGACTTTTATGCTTTGATTCTATGTGTTTTTGAATTTTGAACTGATTGGATTCTCTTTTGGTTATGTCTTATTTATGATTTTGGTTGGTTATGACTTATAGTTTATAAATGACTTTGATGTTTTGATGATGATCATGATGATTTGATGCAAATGCGCTTTTCAAGTTTTAATTCAAGACAATGCTTCAAGAATACAAACCACAACATCAAGATGATCACTAGTTTTTTAGGAAGGGAATTCCTAATTGATATAGCAAAAGGTTTGGCCAAGTAATTTAAGTTAAAAAGTGTTTTTCAAGAGACTTACTCTCTAGTAATCGATTACCAGTGGCCAAAAATGGTTTACAACAGCTACTAAATATTTGAATTCAAATTTTAGACTGTGTAATCGATTACACAATAACGGTAATCGATTACCAGCAGTTCATAAACATTTTAATTCAAATTTTAAAAGCTGTAATCGATTACACAAATCCTGTACTCGATTACCAGAGAAGATTTTCAGAAAATTATTTCTAAGAGTCACATCTTCTCAAATGATTTTTACATGATCACCAAAGGTCTATATATATGTGACTTGAAACACGAATTTGTTCAGAGTTTTTCAGAACAACAAGTGTTATTCTCTCAAAGAGAAAAAACATTTTATCCTCTTAAGAATTCCTTGGCCAATACACTTGTAATTCAATAAGGAATCATTTGAGTGCTCAGATTGTAAAATCTATCTCTTTCAAGAGAAATTCATTCTTCTATTCTTTCTAATTCTCTAAGGGATTAAGAGACCGAGGGTCTCTTGTTGTAAAAGAATTTTGAACACAAAGGAAAGATTGTCCTTGTGTGTTCAGAACTTGTAAAAGGATTTTACAAGATAGTGGAACTCTTAAGCGGGTTGCTTGGGGATTGGACGTAGGCACAAGGATGTGGCCGAACCAGTATAAATCCGAGTTTGCACTTTCTCTTCCCTTAAACTCTTTTATTTATTATCGTTTTATATTTATATTCAGATTGTTCTATTTGAATCATTATTTAAAAGTTCATTTTTAAGGGAATTTGTAACATGAATAGAATTTTAATTGGGGAAATAGTTTGCAATATCTTAATTCAACCCCCCTTCTTAAGATATCTGAGGCCACTTGTCTAACATTATCCAGTTCAATAAGAGAAGACAAATATAAATTAAAGAACAAATATTCACAGAAATAATCAAAGAATAACAAATAAAGAATAGACACCTAAAAATGAGCTAACTTCCCAAATAAAAAGAAGTTCCCTGGCAATGGCGCCAAAAACTTGTTCGCGTCTGGCAAGTGTACCGGATCACACAAGTAGTATAAAATGGTAACAACCGAGTATCGAACTCTCAGGGAAAAGATGATTGTGATTATGAACAGGTATGTAAACTATCTATGCAAAATGAAAGAAAATCAAGCAAGAGAAATGTTGTGTAAAAACAAGTAGAGAACGCGTTGGTCTTCCTAATAAGTTCCTGATGCTAAAACGGATGTTCTCTATTTAACACTGCCCATGTATTCCTATGTTGTCTCCTGGACTGCTAGACCCCAATTCCTCATGATAGTCTAGCCTAATCCTGATCAAGCCTCATCCGTAGATTCCTCTTGTAAGACTAAACTCAACCAGGACCGCATTAAGACACACATACACAACTAAGTTCTTATACCCCGATTCCTCGTGACAATACAACAACTTAGCCCTGTACTATCATGGACTTCAGAATCAGACCAGTTTCCACTGTCGAATGACCCTAACAAAGCATGCATCTACATGATCAAGGTAAAGGCATACTGGAATGAAAAGCAGATAGCACAGAGTGTTGGATCAAGCGGCCTCAAAATAATTAAGAAGGGGGGGTTGAATTAATTATTCCTAAACCTTTACTAATTAAAAATTTGGTCTTCTAAGGCTTTTACTTACGTTGTTAAGAGAATAAGGAGTAGAAGAGAAACTTAACCAAAAGTAAAAGCGGAAATTAAAATGCACAGCGGAAAGTAAAAGAGTAGGGAAGAAGGAGACAAACACACAAGAGTTTTTATACTGGTTCGGCAACAACCCGTGCGTACATTCAGTCCCCAAGTGACCTGCGGTCCTTGAGATTTCTTTCAACCTTCTAAAAATCCTTTTACAAGCAAAGATCCATAATGGATGTACCCTCCCATGTTCTCTTTGAACCTAGTGGATGTACCCTCCACTAGAACTGATCCACAAGAGATGTACCCTCTCTTGTTCTCAGTCAACAACCCAAGTAGATGTACCCTCTACTTGTACCACAAAGGATATACCCTCTAATGTGTTAAGACAAAGATCTCAGGCGGTTAAACCTTTGATACTTTGTGAATGGGGATGCAAAAAAATTCTCAGGCGGTTAGTCCTTTGAACACTTTTGTATAAGGGAAAGGGAAGAATCAAAAGAATTCTCAGACTGTGTCTTTTTGAATTCTTTGACAAGGGAGAAGGGAGACACAAAAGAATTCAGGTGATTAGTCCTTGGCGAATTCTTTTTGGCAAAGGGAGAAGAGATGAAAAGAATGAATAGCACAAGTTTTCAAGGTTTAGAAAACCAGAAAACTTTGGAAAGCTTTTGGCACAAAGAAGAAAAAGAAGTTCAAAGAGATTCAAGGCTTGTAAAGGATTGTAATTAATTGATTGGATTATTAGAAAAGATTGATTGAAAATGCAAAACAACGCCTTGCTTTTATAGATTCTTCATGTCTGGTCAAGAGGACCATTTAGAAGAGTTATAACATTTAGAAAAACTTAAAACCAATTTGAAAAAGTCAAAAACCATTTGAAGAGTTACATCTTTTGATTTATTCAGAAACAATCACTGGTAATCAATTACCAAATCAGTGTAATCGATTACACAAAGCTTTTATGTGAAAGGATGTGACTCTTCACATTTGAATTTGAATTTCAACGTTCAAAGGCACTGTTAATCGATTACCAAAACATTGTAATCGATTACAACTTTTTTGGAATCAATTGGAACGTTGTAAATTCATTTGAAAACTTTTTCAAATTTATTTTGCTACTGGTAATCGATTACAACAATCTGGTAATCGGTTACCAGAGAGTAAAAACTCTTTGGTAAACATGTTTTGAGAAAAATCCATGTGCTACTCAGTTTTTGAAAAAACCTTTTCATACTTATCTTGATTAAGTCTTCTCTTAATTCTTGAATCTTGAGTCTTGAATCTTGATCTTGATTCTTGAAAGCTTGATCCTTGAATCTTGATTCTTGAAATCAACTTTCCTCTTGAATCTTGAAGTGTTCTTCAACTTTCCTCTTGAATCTTGAAGTGTTCTTGATTCTATCTTGAACATCTTGAACTCATTCTTTGATTGACCTTTGCCCTTTTTGTCATCACCTTTGTCATCATCTTTGTTATCATCAAAACATCTTTGAATCAATCTTGATTCATCATGAAGCTTTGCTTCTACACAGAGAACACACAAAACATCATTACATAGATAGAAATATATTTACATCAGGTACCTACAGGGAAGATCCAATAGAGGATTTAGCTTTCCATAGTCCGGAAACCTCCTTTACAACACAAAGAAGAACAAGATGAAAGATTGCAAAAATACAAGTGGTGAGGATGTCTCCTTCACCTCTAGGGTCTCACAATCACTCACAAACTCATCTCAAGCTCTCAGAACGACTTCCGCTTCGAGCTCTCATCTCTGCAGATCTTCACACAACAAAATCTCTCAAAACTTTTTGGAACTTGGACCTTTCTCTCTCTAGAACTTCCTAAACATTCAAAAGCTTCAAGCCAAGGCCAGACTTTTGTGCAAGCAGAGGCTTCTCATGAAAAAAATGCCAAACTCCCCTCAAAAAATCTGATTTCAAGCTTAAATAGGTGGGTTGGTCCGTGCTCGCGTGCTTAGCGTAATTTTGAATCGCTTAGCATGCATAAGTGGATTGTGGCTTAGCGCACTTCTTTCGCTTAGTGAATGAGCTGAAGCGGTGTGCTTGATGACCTGGAGCGGTGCGCTCAGCGAACCTGACAACTCATCATCTTCTGGTTTCTTCCTTGCGCTTAGCCACTGAGTGTCGCGCTTAGCGAATTCTCGCTAACCCAGCAGATTGGCTTAGCGAGAAGGTGAAAACAACACTTTGCCAATTTGCCTAATTAACCTGAAATTGAGAGAAATTGATTATTAAACACACAAAACAAAAGTATAAATTATCTATTACCTATATTTAATATAAAATACTTATAATATTATAAAACAACTATAAATTGGAGAAGTTTGATACAATATACACAAGTTTTATACACAAAAGTTAGTCGTTTTCACCGACTAACAGTTGTATGCTTTTATTTTAGATTGAATGCATGATTAGGATGAAGTTTGTGTTTCTTTTCATGAGTTTGAACAAATATGCCTGTTGGACAAAGAAAGAACAAGATTGTGAACTTACAGTAGAATTGTTAGTCAGTAGACAAATTGATTGTGAAAGAAAAGCTTGAACCAAAACCGGTAAGAGTGTGACGTTACTCTGTGAGTGAATGGCTAGCTGGGAGTAATAATCTTTGCATGAATCTCTGAATTTTAGAATGATATGTGTAAATGAGAACATGATGAAGGCCATGATTTGTGTATACACAAGCCTTTTGACCAAACAACTTACCTTGCAAGATAATTGTATCCTTTGCTCCTTTTATAAGCTGAATGATTTTGTCATAAATTGAACCCTGAACATAAATAATTATCTCCTGATACCTTGCTTAGATTCTTGGAGAGCATATGGTTCAAGGCAAAATTTACCCCAAATTTAGGGGAGTAAAGTCAGTTAGAATTCAAAGAAAAAGGTAAAGCATCAACACACACAACAAATAAGTTGGATGTTAAAAAAAAGAGAAAAGAATAAATTGTGCTTTTACAATAAGGTCAAAAGAAAATTAAGAGGAAAAGATAGTGAGAAAGCTACTTGTATGACACAAGATCATTTGGATAAGTCTAGGATGTATGCTCTCTTAGAATCTAAACCTTTGAATCCTAGAAAAACCAATGAATTTTTGTAGCCAAGCCTCACTACAAGCCTGAGAAAGTCCTTATGATTCTGTTTATACATTTCTGACTTTATGGCATGAGATGAAATTCAAAGATTGGACCTCTTGTTAGTTTTTATGAATGAATAGCTTAAACACTTGTGCTTGAGTGAAACAATAGTCGTGAGATTGTGGTTTAAGATACTTTCCTTGATATCTATCTTATAATTAACTTCATCTAACTGTATAGCTCACATTTTATTCTTCTCTTTGAATAGCTGCATATTTTGTGAAAGACAAGTGATGAGTACATATTGCTTCATTTTTCTTATCATACAATCAGCAATTTTTGATGCATACACCTCTGTACATGATCACTGCATGTTATTAGCACTTGAGGACAAGTGAGTTGTTCTCTATTGCTTGAGGACAAGCAAAACTATAAATTTGGGGGATTTGTTAGTCGATGAATACGACTCACTTTTGTGTATAAAACTTGTGTAAATTGTATCAAACTTCCCCAATTTATGGTTGTTTTGTAGTATTATTGTTGGATCGAGTGACCTCAGAATAATTAAGAAGGGGGGTTGAATTAATTATTCCTAAAACTTTACCAATTAAAAATTACTCTTTTAAGACTTTTACTTATGTTGTTAATAGAATATGGAGTAGAAGAGAAACTTAACAGAAAGTAAAAGCGAAAATTAAATGCACAGCGGAAAGTAAAAGAGTAGGGAAGAAGGAAACAAACACACAAGAGTTTTTATACTGGTTCGGCAACAACCCGTGCCTACATCCAGTCCCCAAGCGACCTGCGGTCCTTGAGATTTCTTTCAACCTTGTAAAAATCCATTTACAAGCAAAGATCCACAAGGGTTGTACCCTCCCTTGTTCTCTTTGAACCCCTAGTGGATGTACCCTCCACTATAACTGATCCACAAGAGATGTATCCTCTCTTGTTCTCAGTCAAACCCAAGTAGATGTACCCTCTACTTGTACCACAAAGGATGTACCCTCCAATGTGTTAAGACAAAGATCTCAGGCTGTTAAACCTTTGATACTTTGTGAATGGGGATACAAAAGAATTCTCAGGCGGTTAAACCTTTGAACGCTTTTGTATTAGGGAATGGGAAGAATCAAAAGAATTATCAGACTGTGTCATTTTGAATTCTTTGACAAGGGAGAAGGGAGACACAAAAGAATTCAGGCGGTTAGTCCTTTGTTCTTTTGGAAAAGGGAGAAGAGAGACACAAAAAGAATTCAGGCGGTTAGTCCTTGGCGAATTCTTTTTGGCAAAGGGAGAAGAGAATGAAAAGGATGAATAGCATAAGTTTTCAAGGTTTAGAAAACCAGAAAACTTCAGAAAGCTTTTGGTACAAAGAAGAAGAAGAAGTTCAAAGAGATTCAAGGCTTGTAAAGGATTGTAATGAAATGATTGGAAAAGTATTCAAGATTGTTGTTCGAAAGATTGATTGAAAATGCAAAACAAAGCCTTGCTTTTATAGACTCTTCATGTCTGGTCAAGAAGGCCATTCAGAAGAGTTATAACTTTTATAAAAACTTAAAACCCATTTGAAAAAGTCAAAACCTTTTTGAAGAGTTACATCTTTAGATTTTTCAGAAACAAACACTGGTAATCGATTACCAAATAAGTGTAATCGATTACACAAAGCTTTTGAGTGAAACAATGTGACTCTTCACATTTAAATTTGAATTTCAACGTTCAAGGACACTGGTAATCGATTACCAAAACATTGTAATCGATTACAACCTTTTGAAAATATTTGGAACGTTGTAAATTCAGTTTGAAAAACTTTTTCAAATTCATTTTGCTACTAGTAATTGGTAATCGATTACCAGAGAGTAAAAACTCTTTGGTAAAGGTTTTGTCAAAAACTCATGTGCTATTCAAAGTTTTGAAAAACTTTTTAATACTTATCTTGATTGAGTCCTTTCTTCATTCTAGAATCTTGAGTCTTGAATCTTGATCTTGATTCTTGAGATCTTGAATCTTGAATCTTGATTCTTGATTGTAGACTTTCTTCTTGAGTCTTGAATTCTTCTTGATTCTTGAACTCTTGACTTGTTCTTGATTCACTTGAGATGTTCTTTGATTCACTTGAGTTGTTCTTTGATCTTTTGAGCTTTTTGTTCATCATCTTTGTCATCATCTTTTGTTGTCATCAAAACACCTTTGAATCACTTTCGATTCATCATGAAGCTTTGCTTCTACAATTATAAGTACTTTCTGTTAAGTATAGGTAATAGACACTTAATACTTCTATTTTGTGTATTTAATAATCAATTTCTCTCAATTTCAGGTGAATTAGGCGATTTGGCAAAGTGTTGTTTTTCACTTCCTCGCTAAGCCAATCTGCTAGCTTAGCGAGCGTCCGCTAAGCGCAACACTTAGTGGATAAGCGCGAGGAAGGATCTGGAAGAAGATGAGTTGTACAGGTTCGTTGAGTGCACCGCTTCATCTCATCAAGCGCACCACTTCATCCTATCCGATGAGCAAGAAAAGAGCGCTAAGCGAAAATTCACTAATGTGCGCTAAGCGGATCATAATCTCGCTGAGCCCGCGAACACGAACAAAGCCACCTATTTAAGCCTAAAATCAGATTTTGTGAAGGGAGTTTGGGCTGGGATTCAGAGCTTTGCATGTCTAGAGATTCTAGAGAGAGAAAGGTCCAAGTTCCAGAGAGTTTTGAGAGATTTTCTTGTGTGAAGATCTGCAAAGACTAGAACTTGAAGCAACAGCCATTCTTAGAGCTTGAGATGAGTTTTTGAGTGATTATGAGATCCTAGAAGTGAAGGAGACATCCTCACCACTTGTATTTTTGCAATCTATCATCTTGTTCTTCTCTTTGTTGTAAAGAAGGCTTCCTGGTTATGGAAAGCTAAATCCTCTGTTGGATCTTCCCTGTAGGTACCTGATGTAAATATATTTCTATCTATTTAATGATGTTATGTGTGTTCTCTGTGCTATCTATTTTTCCCTCCAGTATGCCTTTACCTTGATCACGTAGATGCATACTTTGTTAGGGTCATTCAACAATGGAAACTGGTCTTATTTTAAAGTCCTTGATAGTACAGGGCTAAGTTGTCGTACTAATCGGGGTGTGATAATTTAGTTGTGTATGTGTGTCTTAATGCAGTGCTGGTTGAGTTTAGTCCAACAAGAGAAATCTGCGGACGATGCTTGATCAGAATTAGGCTAAATTATCATGAGGAATCAGGGTTTAGTATCTCTGGAAACACCATAGGAACACATGAGCATTGTTAGATAGAGAATATCTATTTAGCATCAGGAACCTATTAGGAAGGCCAATGTGTTTTGTACTTGTTTTTACACATCATTTCTCTCGTGTGATTTTCCTTTTTGCATAGATAGTGTACATACCTGTTCATATTCACACTTATCTTTACACACCAGACACCTATTTGCTGAAATAGCTTACCAAATAACACAAGTTCCCCAAGAGTTCGATACTCAGTTCTTACCGTTTTATACTACTTGTGCGATCCAGTGCACTTGCCGGAAGCAAACAAATTCTCAATAGATTGACAAGTGTTTGGCCAATTGTTGTTTAGAGAGCATTTGACAATTAAGTTCTCTAGAAAATCTCTTTACTAATTTTCAAAGTCAGACATATATATATATATATATATATATAGGCCCATTGTGCCTTTTCAAAATAGTTTGAAAAGGTGTGTCTTTTCAAAAAGTTTTTCTGAAATTTTCTCAATGTTAATCGATTACACAGTTATATTTTTGAAGAGTCATGTCTTTTCAAAGCTTTGCTGAAATCTTTTCTCTGGTAATCGATTACACAGATCAAAATTCAAATAAGTTTGTACCGTTATGTCACCAGTTCAAAATTTCAAAATGCCATCTTCATGGTCTCTATGGTAATCGATTACAGGACCTGGAAATCGACTATCAGTTCAAAAATATCTTACTTTTGAACTGATTAAACTTTGATAAAGGTATTTTGATAAAAGACTTTGAGGCCAAACTATTGCAAATAAAAATGAGATTCTTTTAACAATTTGACTAAGTCCTTATCTGTGATTTTCTTGATCTTGTTTGTTGACTTGAAACAATTTGTGCTTTCATCAAGTAAATTCTTTTGTCATCATCAAAACCTGCATGATTCACAATTTACACCAACCACTAGGAAGTCATTATCATCAAATAGCAAGGCATCCATCAAGTATTCCTTCATCTACTTAAATTATTTAGGATCTCTTGACTTTCCTCCACTTTCTTGTCCTCTTCATCTAGCAAATATTTGGATGATCTCAAGTCATCGTCGAATGCCTTGTTCAAAGCCTCCTCAACTTGCTCTACTAGAGTTTCTCAATGGGATATGCTTTTGAGGTATCCCATCATCATCAAGGTTTGTTTCATTATCTTAATGGTTTTCTTGCTTTGTTTCCTCCTCTTATGAGTCCATGTTAGATTGTTGCCCTTTCAATGGTTTTTTGTTTATGACACATTGACCTTCCTCAACATTTGCATGTGATTCAACCATTCAAGAAGTCAACCTGTCATCATTTTGGATAGTTATCCATAGAGTTTGCATTATATTTTCTACATTAAATTTAGCTACCCTTATTTTCCCTTAAGGAAATGGATGCTCATCTACCATTACAATTCAATCCTTTTCTTGCTCATATTGAATTTGCTTCTTTATACTTTCAAACTTTTGACTCTCTTACTTATGCAACCTAGATTGCCGCATATTGACTAACTTAGGCCCTGTAATTCTAGGCTTCAAACCAGTAGATTTTCCTTCCTTCCAAGATAGGCTTTTAAACACATTTTGTTTAACTTAATGGGGAACCTAGATACGTTGCCTTGCACGAGGCTTCTGAATTCTATCAACAACACTCCTAGCCGAATTGTGCGGCTTACGAACTTTATCTGTATTTGGCTTCCAAATCAGTTTATCACACAAAAAGGGGGAGGGGGTTTAATAGTGTGTTAGGAAAACATAAAGCTTTTTTGAAAGACAATACTTTTTAAAATATACTTATCATAAGTTTAAAGAAAATTTTCTTAACAAGAATACCCAACAAAAACAGATTTTCATAAAGAGAGTTTAAATAAAACTTGTACATCCAATGATAAGATAAAAACAACTAAAAATAGACAAGTTATAACAAAAGTTAGACTAAAAACACAATATTTATACTGATTCACTCAACTTGAGATATGTTCAATTCTCCTTTATGAAACTATAAGGGGTTCCACTAATCAAACTTATTACATATGAATTTTTACTCTGCCACTCTTGGCTACAACAAGTATTCTCTATGCCACTCCTGGCTTATCCTTAATCTCCCCTTGAGATTAAAAATACCCAAGTATTATTTAATCACTAAGCCACTCCGACCTTTCCAAATAATTGTTTGAATGAATACAATATTCAAATATCTCAAAGAGAGGATATACAATGAAGTCTTAATATAACAATTAACTTTGCTAAGTAAAGGATGCAACTTTCTAGATTCTAAAGATTTTGACATCCAACACTTTTTGGTAGAGTCTCAACACTTGTATTATCTCAATGAATCTTCATATTTGTGTTGATTGTAGAGGGATTTGTGCTTGCCTCAAATAATTTTGTTATCAATAGCTTGTCTTTTCTGCTACGTGGCAGTTGGTTGACGAGAGAAGGGGGGGAGGTGATGCAATCCTACCCCGCAAGGGCATTGGATAGAAGACTCCAAGTAGATTGAGCCAGAGATGCAAGAGAAGGCCCTAGGGTTCTCATGAGCCTTAGGGTAGATTTTGGGCCCATGGGCTAAGTATGAGCCCACTTATCTTTGTACATATTAGATTAAGGTTTCATTATTTTTGGGTCTTGTATTTAGGGCTCCATAATGTAGGTAGGGTACCCTTGCAATGTAGGATTTTTCAGCCCTTGTATTTTAGGGCACCTAGACTAGTTTTTGTATTAGGGGTAGTTTTGTAATTTCACATGCATTGAGTGAATATTTGATGTGTGTGTTGGTAAATAAATTTAATTGAATTGGGAGAAGCCCAATCCAATTAAATTTTAGAGGGGGAGGTGAGCATTTCCCTGCTACACCCCATTGCCACATCATATAGTCACACTTTGTGCATGTCCTTCATGCTTTACATGCCTCATGATACCTAAGCACACTTAGTGGAGAATCTTGAACTTGATCTTGGATTAGTGGGCTGAACCATAGCTAACATTCACTAATCATAATTAGTGAAATTTTGGCTCCACAAATTCAATTTCAAATTCAAGTAAAATTTGAATTGAAATTCAAATTTCCCTCCAATTTTGTGTGACACTTAGGCTATAAATAGAGGCCATGTGTGTGCATTTTTTTCAACTTTGATCATTTGAAAATTAAACTTCAGATTTTAGAGCTCTTTTAGAGCACAAAAATTCATGCTCTTCTCTTCCTCTCCCTTCATTCATCTTCTTCCTCCAAGCTCTTATCCATGGCCTCCTATGGTGGTGAGCTTCTTCTAGACTCATCTTCTCCTTGAAGTGGCGTCTCCTCTCTCTCTTCCTTCTCCATTCTGCTGCCATTCATCTTCCACAAAGCAAAGGAATCCATCGATGAAGAAGATCCTAGGCCTACAAGCTCCAATGGAGCTAAAATCATGTGGTATCAAGAGCATCTTCATCTAGGTGATGTTTTTTTGCTTCCTCTATCTTTTTGTTCAGTGAATTCTCTTTAATTCCTTGATCTTCATCTTTTTCTCCATGTATATCCTCCATTTTCTTGTGGTTCGGTGCTCTTTAGAGTAGATTAAAAAAAATAAACCGATTAAATCTTAGATCTACACTTGTTTTTGCATTTCTATGGTTTAAATTTTGTAGATCTACTCTTGAATCTTGTTTTTGTGTTGATTTTAGGTTCAATCTTTTTTCATTCATAATATTCTTGTGCTGAACCTTTAGATCTAAATTTTCTTCCAAAATATTGATTAGAAAAAAAAAACACAAAAATCTAAGTGTAAATCACTGAATCCATGTTGTCTTAGAGTCATGTTTAGTCATAGTAATTGTCACATTATGTTCTAAGTTTGTGTTGGATTTTTATTTTGTTGATTGAATTCTAGATACATTTGTTCATGTATTCTTGTCATTCTTAGCCTATCTTTTGAAATTTGGGTCTAATTCATGTGTCATACCCTAATTTCGTCCGGGGACCTTTGCTTGATGACATGCGACCTTTCTTTGGTCCTTGTGAGGTGCTTGGCACCCATCATTAGGCAATTTGTGAAATTCCAGGACATGCCGGAAAACCAAAAAAATATTGATGCACAATCCGTAAGTTTCCGTGACACACCGAAAATCAAATGGAAGCATCGTTGCATAATTAAGTGCGATTCCGTAACATTCCGTAAGTCAAAAAGGGGATGATTATGTAATCCGCAAGGTTCCATAACATTACGGAAAGAAAACAAGTATCGTTACGAAATTCGTAAGTTTCCGTAACTTTACGAAAAAAGAATCACCAAAAAAAAGCAGAGGGAGGTGTACTTAGTAAAAATGGGGGTGCAAATAGCACCCAGGCCCACTTGGGCCCTCCAGAATATTCGTCCAGAAGGCTGTTGCTTCTGGAGGAAGCAACCTGGCTCGCCTGGGCGAGCTGGGCGGCAACCACCTCCCCTATTTTGCTATAAATAGGGGAGGAAGTGAAGAAGAAAAGGGTTCAGCCCCTTAGGCACTTCTCTCTCTTTCGAATTTGCTTGGAAAAATTGTTTCCGTGAAGAAAATCTAAGCCGAGGCGCTTCCGAAACGTTTCCGTAACGTTTTCCGTGAAGAATTTCGCAAAGGTTTCAACCGTTCTTCGACGTTCTTCATTCGTCTTCATCGTTCTTCGATCTTTAACGGGTAAGTACCTCGAACCAAGCTTTTCGATTCATTCTATGTACCCGTAGTGGTCCACATTGTGTTTTGTGTATTTCTATTCTCATTTCATTTACTTTTTATACCCCCTCTTGACGTGCTTAAGCCATTTTACTTAAGTCATTTCTCGCTTAACTTAAAAATAAAATAAATTTCCACCGAACGTTTGAATTGTATTATCCTTTAACTTCGGTTAAAATGAATTCCGACCGTTCGGTCGTGCCGTAACCACGTTGGAAATCAAAAAAGAGGTAAAAAATAATATAATAATCAAAAAACATCTTTTAGTAAAATAAAGTGGAAAATCAATCGGACGTTTTCTCTTTGGGATTTCTCATTCTTAATCGAATTGATTAATAACTAAAGTGAAACTAAAGGCTAAAATCAACTCGCCTAGTCAAGCTCGTCCATAAAAATAGGCTTTTGAAGTTTGTCATTTCAATCTCTCACTAAGTAAAATGGATCATTTTTAAGGTCCAACGCCTTAAAATGATCACCACTTTACGAAAAAAGAATCACTTGATAAGAAAGAACTACATAGGTCTGATTTCCTCATCGCAAATTGAGGAATACGTAGGAGCAAAGGGAATCACCCTTGTCGACCACAAAAAAGGAAAAATATAAAAAGGGTATAAAGGATATAAGGACATAAAAGGGAACGTAAAAATCAAAGTCATGTTTGCACATTTGATTAAAGGCTGCCGTCCCTTGTGACGGACGTGTGGGGTGCTAATACCTTCCCCGTGCGTAAATACAACTCCCGAACCTTTCACTTAAAAGTTCGTAGATCGCGTCTTTTCCGGTTTTTTCCGACGTTTTCCTCAAATAAACGTTGGTGGCGACTCCGCGCGTATTCCTTTCATGGAACACGCATCCCGTGAGTCTCGCGTCGCCCTCCCGCCGAAGGGTAGGTTGCGACATCATGCATGTTATTTAGTTCATAACCTGTTTAAAATCAATTCCTAGAAGTAGTCTTGTTCTTGAACTCTTTTTTTGTTTTCTAAGTTTCCTACATGATGCCTATGATGAAGCTGAGTTGTGGTGCTGAGTTGTGGAGTCTTAATCGAATGTGCAAACATGACTTTGATTTTTACGTTCCCTTTTATGTCCTTATATCCTTTATACCCTTTTTATATTTTTCCTTTTTTGTGGTCGACAAGGGTGTTTCCCTTTGCTCCTACATATTCCTCAATTTGCGATGAGGAAATCAGACCTACGTAGTTCTTTCTTATCAAGTGATTCTTTTTTACTTAAGTGGTGATCATTTTAAGGCGTTGGACCTTAAAAATGATCCATTTTACTTAGTGAGAAATTGAAATGACAAACTTCAAAAGCCTATTTTTATGGACGAGCTTGACTAGGCGAGTTGATTTTAGCCTTAGTTTCACTTTAGTTATTAATCAATTCGATTAAGAATGAGAAATCCCAAAGAGAAAACGTCCGATTGATTTTCCGCTTTATTTTGCTAAAAGATGTTTTTTTTATTATTATATTATTTTTTACCTCTTTTTTTGATTTCCAACGTGGTTACGGCACGACCGAACGGTTGGAATTCATTTTAACCGAAGTTAACGGACAATACAATTCAAACGTTCGGTGGAAATTTATTTTATTTTTCAAGTTAAGCAAGAAATGACTTAAGTAAAATGGCTTAAGCACGTCAAAAAGGGGTATAAAAAGTAAACAAAACGAGAATAAAAATGCACGAAACACAATGTGGACCACCAAGGGTACATAGAATGAATCGAAAAGCTCGGTTCGAGGTACTTACCCGTTGAAGATCGAAGAACGATGAAGAACGAATGAAGAACGTCGAAGAACGGTCGAAACCTTTGCGAAATTCTTCACAGAAAACGTTACGGAAACGTTTCGGAAGCGCCTCGGCTTAGATTTTCTTCACGGAAACAATTTTTCCAAGAAAATTCGAAAGGGAGCGAAGTGCCAAAGGGGCTGAACCCTTTTCTTCTTCACTTCCTCCCCTATTTATAGCAAAATAGGGGAAGTGGTTGCCGCCCAGCTCGCCCAGGCGAGCTCAGCTCGCCCAGGCGAGCCAGGTTGCTCCCTCCAGAAGCAACAGCCTTCAGGAGGAATATTCTGGAGGGCCCAAGTGGGCCTGGGTGCTATTTGCACCCCCATTTTTACTAAGTACACCTCCCTCTACTTTTTTATGGTGATTCTTTTTTCGTAAAGTTACGGAAACTTACGAATTTCGTAACGATACTTGTTTTCTTTCCGTAATGTTACGGAACCTTGCGGATTACATAATCATCCCCTTTTTGACTTACGGAATGTTACGAAATCTCACTTAATTATGCAACGATGCTTCCATTTGATTTCCGGTGTGTCACGGAAACTTACGGATTGTGCATCAATATTTTTTTGATTTTCCAGCATGTCTTGGAATTTCACAAATTGCCTAATGATGGGTGCCAAGCACCTCACAAGGACCAAAGAAAGGTCGCATGTCATCAAGCAAAGGTCCCCGGACGAAATTAGGGTATGACAGTTGCCCCTCTTTACTTGTCTTTTATTGGAGATAAAAGGAAAGTAAAGATAAGACACTAATTTCGTTCCTCTCGATTTGATGAGAGTCGCGGGTGACCATAAAATCTCCACATGCAAATGACTTGTTGTTCCTGGAATTTCACAAATTGCCTAATGATGGGTGCCAAGCACCTCACAAGGACCAAAGAAAGGTCGCATGTCATCAAGCAAAGGTCCCCGGACGAAATTAGGGTATGACACTAATTTCGTTCCTCTCGGTTGACGAGAGTCGCGGGTGACCATAAAATTTCCGCATGTAAATGACTTGTTGTTCCCGGAGGAACATAAGGTGCAGAAGACTATGTCAGTCTCTGCATGTCATCGGGCCCGCCGCCTCTGGATGACAAAAAGTTGCGGATAACCATAAGGTATCTCCGCGTGTCATCGGGCCTGCCGCCTCTGGATGACAAAAGGGTGCGGATAACCGTAAGGTATCTCCGCGTGTCATCGGGCCCGCCGCCTCTGGATGACACAAGGGTGCAGAATGACCAAATTTTGTCTCTGCGTGTCATCGGGCCCGCCGCCTCTGGATGACAAAAGGGTGCGGATAACCGTAAGGTATCTCCGCGTGTCATCGAGCCCGCCGCCTCTGGATGACACAAGGGTGCGGATAACTGTAAGGTATCTCCGCGTGTCATCGGGCCCGCCGCCTCTGGATGACACAAGGGTGCAGAATGACCAAATTTTGTCTCTGCGTGTCATCGGGCCCGCCGCCTCTGGATGACAAAAGGGTGCGGATAACCGTAAGGTATCTCCGCGTGTCATCGGGCCCGCCGCCTCTGGATGACACAAGGGTGCGGATAACCGTAAGGTATCTCCGCGTGTCATCGGGCCCGCCACCTCTGGATGACACAAGGGTGCAAGTCATATGACCTCAGGGTCAGTATGACAAAGATTATGGGGCGGCCGACAAAAGCAAGGCTCTTGCTCCTACGTATCCTCCAATGAGGAACTCAGACCTACGTAGTTCTAGATAACTTGTGAGACTTGAAAAAGTCTCCACCAGAAGATGCCTACATCTCCGGAAAGGGCGCAGATGACCATATTGGCCTCCGCTTATCAATCACACTCGAGGTGCGGATAACCGTAAGGTGTCTCCGTGGGCTACCAGCTCTTGGGGCATGGTAACCGTAAGGTGTCTCGGTGTTTTCTCCACTAAAAATGCAAACATGCTTTAGCAAAGAGACAAATATTCCAACTGATTAGAGCAGCATATGCTTTTTTGAGTGACAAACAATGCGTCCACCAAGGAAGGAGAGTCTGCTGATGAAATCCCCCATAGCCATAAATGAGATTTTGGATATTAGCATTTCGTTTCTAAATGACCATTTAGAGGAAACACTGGGTTCGACAAAAAATAGAAGAAATCCACTCAAAGTGTATCAATCTCGCACAGGTAAGTGTTTTATCCTAATTCTGAACCATAGATATGTCATGACTTCACTTTGCAAATTATTTCCTATCAAATAAAAAATTACATGCGTGATCATGGATCAATAGGACTTCCCTTGGGAATGGGTTTTCTTGATGGGTTTTTCGGCTTTTGTGTGTTTTTGGCTTTTGATTTTTTTGTTGGCTTTTTCCTTTTCTGTTTTGGTTTTGCGCGAGGCGAACAAGTCCCCGACGCACAGGATTTTGGTTGGTAATCAGAGGGAGAAGACCACTTTAGGTCATGGTTTCCTTTCCTTCTTTTTTGTTCATTTGGTGACAATTCTGTATATGCTCAGATATTGTCTGGTCCAAGGACCTCTCTGCACACTTCTTCTGGTTTCTTTGACCAGGAGCTTTCTTCTTTTTACTTTCTCCCATTCTTTGGTTGGGAATTTTCTTTCTTTCCTTTTTCTTTCTCCCACTCTTTGATTGGGAATTTCCTTTCCTCTTCTTTTCTTTCTCTTAGATTGGAAATTTCCTTTCTTCTTCTTTTTTGTCTCCGAGAGTAAGGATTGACATTCTCACCCTGGGTCAAGGTTTATGGTGAGTCAGGATTTTGGCTCAAGATTTGTAGAATGACTGGGCATGATACATGGCGGGGTTTGGTTTGGTTCAAGGATAGAAGGGGTGCCCCACATTATTTCCATAACACAAATGCAAAAATGATGATTTGGAAATTTTATGCAAAACTGGTCATGCATGTACCTATGCGGACACTCAAGTGTCAAATTTTAATGGTCATGTGATGCTAGGGCTCAGGATTCATTTCCTCTATTTTAAATCAACCCAATGTTTCCAAAATATGTTCTTTTATCAATTTGTGCATTCATCCGAGTCCATTTCGGGTGTCCGGGGAAATTTCACAGTATTCACCCTTCAGGTGTAGACACATTTTTTTTCAAAAACTAGTTATGATCAATGAATTTTTTTCAAAGAAAAGTTGGAAGTCATCTCTTTTCAAAAGCATGTCGGTTTTTCAGCTAGACAACTTATTTTTCTCCTTTTTTTTTATCATTATCATTTGTTTATTTCTTTTTCTTGTTTGTTTTTTTTTTCTCCCCCTTTTTTTCATGAGGTATTTTGCTACCTAAACATGTGTATATTTTTGTGAGGTATTTTTGCTATATACATGCATATCCAAGGTATCTTGCTACCTAAACATACATATATATATTTTGTGAGGTATCTTTTTGCTACATACATGCATATCTAAGGTATCTTGCTACCTAAACATACATATATATATTTTGTGAGGTAGTTGTTTGCTACCTAAATTACATACATGCATATCTAAGGTATTTTGCTACCTAAACATACATATTTATATTTTGTGAGGTAGTTGTTTGCTACCTAAATTACATACATGCATATCTAAGGTATTTTTCACTACCTAAACACGCATACATATATTTTGTGAGGTATGACTACCTTCCGAGCTTGTGCTCGTTTTATTTAAATTCTTAGGATCATGAGCAACTAGGTGTGTCCCACTATGACTTGAGAAACAAAGCTGATCAAATAACAAGCAGAGATTTAAAAGGTACTAGGTTGCCTCCTAGTAGCGCTTCTTTAACGTCTTGAGCTGGACGCCTTATGACTTGTCGGTCACTGACCTAGTACTTTGCTTACATTTGGCTTTGGACTTGGTCGCCTATTGGTCGGCCATGTTGTGTAGGCAATACTCAAACCTTTTTGTGGATGAGCAGAGGTGAACTCTAGAGGTGATGGCGGTGCGTCTGTTGCCCGCTGCCGGCCATCCCAATGCTACTGTGGTGTCTCGCCCTGTGCCCGTCTGGGGGCGCAGTACTTCTTGATGAAAGCCCGGTTAATGCGGGGCCTAATGACCTTGTTGGGGCGACGGGCACTCCGTAGAACTAACAGAGGCCCGTAATCAGAGCTGGAAACCCCAGGACCCTATCGGACTTCTTTGGGTCCACCGGGTGTCTTGCGGGCACAATCCCTACGAACAATAGATGACATCAGAAATCAGTTGGGGGAAGTGCATACTTACCTATGCCACGACGACATGAACTTGCTGGGGGGAACGGGCGCCCTGTAGGGCCGACAGAGGCCCGTAACCAGAGATGGAAACCCCAGGGCCCTGTTGGACTTTTTCAGGTCCACTGGGTGTCTTTGTGGGTGCGATCCCTGCAAACAATAGATGGTATCAGAAATCAGTTGAACCATATGCATACTTACCCATGTCGGGACGACACAGACCAACTGATACTTTTGCAGGGGGAGATTGGCATTGCAGTCGCTGGGCAGAATGTTGCTAAGTAGCAATGTCATCTATATCTGTGTAAGAGTGGTCATGTTGGTGCGCATTGTCCGCACTTGTCTCTTTGTAGCTGTACGGGTGAAATCTTGCCCCGGTATGCATAATAGCCATCTGACAGCCTCCCTATCTGGTCGTGCTCGCACAGTTGGCCCTCTTCCAATATCAGGGGGTGGCCTAGGAACCGTTAAAAGGAAACTACTGGCCCCTTAACCGGGAGTGAAAGTCTCGGTTAAGCATTTAAGGGCAGAGGACCTTAAATGCTCTTAAGGTGTGGATGTGGAGCACACTGAAAATGAGGACACGTAGCCCTCTAAAGGCGAGGGCGTGCAGCCCTCTCAAGGCGAGGATGTGTAGTCCTTTGGAGGTGAGGGCGTGCAGCCCTCTGATGGCGAGGACGTGATTTGCACCAGCTTTTGTCTCACTTTAGCAAGCATGGGAACAAATCAAACCAGCAAGAGGTTCTACCAAGTCAAGGTTAAAAGCTTAGATACCACCAGCATCAAGGAATTAGGGCGGTTGATGGAACCTCTCCAAATGCAAGCTTTCCGCAAGACTTACGGAAAGATCTTAGAGTTGACCTTAGCAGAGGTATCCATAGAAGTCATTGCATCACTCACCCAATACTACGACCAGCCTTTGAGATACTTCACATTCGGAGACTTCCAATTAGTACCAACCATTGAAGAATTTGAGGAAATTCTAGGATGTCCTCTCGGGGGAAGAAAACCATATCTTTCATCCGGGTGTCTCCCCTCTTTGAGCAGAAATGCAATAGTGGTCAAGGATTCAACAAGAGGTTTGGACCGCATAAAACAGACTCGGAATGGCATAGCGGGCCTACCACGGGGGTACCTAGAAGACAAGGCGAGGGGTATGGCCAATCAAGGAGATTGGGTCCCATTTATGGATGTGTTAGCTTTGCTAATTTTTGGGGTCGTCCTCTTTCCAAACGTGGATGGTTTGGTGGACCTAGCAGCAATCGACGCTTTCCTTGCCTACCACCATAGCAAGGAAAGTCCGGTGGTAGCTGTCTTGGCAGATCTATTTGACACATTTGATCGAAGGTGCGAAAAGAGTAGCGCACGGATCATCTGTTGCTTGCCCGCCCTCTGTGTTTGGTTGGTTTCGCACTTGTTCCAACAAGACACAAGACATCCATGTCCGCTCCTGAGTCATCGCTCGTGTACTGAAAAGAGGAGAATGGATTGGGACCAGCTTTTGGCCGGGATAGGAGGTAGAACAATCAGTTGGTTCCCCCGATGGAAGGAAGGAAAAGAAGGAGTCCTTTTCTCATGTGGAGGATACCCAAACATTCCGCTGGTAGGAACGAGGGGTTGTATTAACTACAATCCCGCGCTCGCTATAAGACAACTAGGGTACCCCATGAGGGGAGCACCGACGGAAGAAAGCATGTCTCCTTTCCTTGTGAGGGATTTCGGCGCACAAAATTCCAAGACTATACAAAGAATCCATAAGGCATGGGAAACCCCGTTAAGGAAAGATCAAGAACTTAGAGGCATTCATAATGGCATCATTGGTGGCTACCATGAATGGCTGAAAGTTCATATACGAGGTTTAGATTGGCTCGCCAAGTTAAAAGTCGTCAGTGAAGAGAGTTTTGAAGCACCGGAAGAGGACGAAGAAGTCCAAGCTCTCAAAAGCGAGTTAGGAAAGGCGAAACTTGCCAAGGAGAAGTTCAAGTTAGCCGTAACACACATTCGGAAGGAGTGTGCCGGGTTACGGGAAGAGAATGCAATTACCGCAAGAGCCCTTGAACAAGAGACCAAGAGGGCTCGCAAGGAAGAGTATGGCCGGAATAAATTTCGTGGAGCTCTATGGGGTAGCAATAGTGAACTCAAGCTGCGAAGGGAAGAGAGGGACCAGTCGCGAGCACATAGCATGGTTCTGAAAGAGGAGTTAGTTGCTTGTTCAAGGTCCAAAAGAAGCTTGTCTCAGCGTTTATGCGAGACGGAGACCAACATGCTAGCTATCATCGCCAAGTACCAAGAAGAGTTAGGTCTAGCCATGGCCCACGAGCATAGAATCGCAGATGAGTATGCTCAAGTATACGCGGAAAAAGAGGCTAGAGGAAGGGTGATCGACTCTTTACACCAAGAGGCAACCATGTGGATGGATCGGTTTGCTCTTACCTTAAACGGGAGTCAAGAACTTCCCCGCTTGTTAGCCAAGGCCAAGGCGATGGCAGACACCTACTCCGCCCCCGAAGAGATTCATGGGCTTCTCGGCTATTGTCAGCATATGATAGACTTAATGGCCCACATAATTAGAAATCGTTAGGAAACTTGTATGGTCTCTCAGACCTTGACTAGATACGACTTTCTTTTTGAAATAAAATGACTTGGTCCCATGTTTCTACTCCAAAAAGCTTGTGCAAATCAAATCACTCCTACATTTCATCTCTAGCCTGCATTTTTTCTTTACCCACTCCTGACGTTTGGTTTTTTAGGGAAAAACACCATAACTGAACGCGCCACAAGGCATCCCTATCGCACCAGATCCAAATCTAGAACGATGGGTGATCAAGAGGAGACACAGGAACAGATGAAAGCCGACATGTCGGCTCTGAAAGAACAAATGGCCTCCATGATGGAGGCCATGCTAAGTATGAAGCAGCTCATAGAGAAGAACGCGGCCACCGCTGCCGCTGTCAGTTCGGCTGCCGAAGCAGACCCGACTCTCTTGGCAACTGCGCACCATCCTCCCTCAAACATAGTAGGACGGGGAAGGGACACACTGGGGCACGATGGCAGCCCTCACCTGGGATACAACCGAGCGGCTTACCCTTATGGATTGCCGCCCAACTACTCACCACCCGTCTTGCAAGAAGATGCGGGCCACATTGCTTCTCCCGTCCTTGAAAGAGAGCCTCCTCAACAGCCCGACGAAATCCACAAAGACCCTCAAGACTATGCTCGAAGGGATGTCGAGTTCTATCCCCCGATCCCCGAAGGGCCGGCACCAGGCACGTTGCCTCAACCCAACATCGCGGCACCACCAATAGTTTTGTCCACGGAAGGACCGCCCCCAGCAACTGAAGAAAGGAGGAAGCTCGATCTCCTTGAGGAAAGATTGAGGGCCGTGGAAGGATTTGGGGACTATCCGTTCGCAGACATGACGGATCTTTGCTTAGTACCCGATGTTGTTATTCCCCCGAAGTTCAAAGTGCCGGACTTCGACAAGTATAAAGGGACGACTTGTCCCAAAAACCATCTCAAGATGTACTGCCGTAAGATGGGCGCCCACTCTAAGGATGAGAAGCTATTAATACACTTCTTTCAAGATAGCTTGGCCGGAGCCGCGGTAGTGTGGTACACTAATTTGGGAGCTTCCCGTATCCATACTTGGAAGGATCTGATTACTGCCTTCCTAAGGCAGTATCAGTGCGATTCTGATATGGCTCCTGACTGCACTCAACTATAGAATATGTTCAAGAAAGAGGGTGAAACCTTTAAAGAATATGCGCAGCGGTGGAGGGATTTGGCGGCACAAGTAGCTCCTCCCATGGTTGAGAGAGAGATGATCACCATGATGGTAGACACTCTGCCAGTGTTCTACCATGAGAAGCTAGTAGGTTACATGCCGTCCAGCTTTGCGGATCTAGTATTTGCCGGGGAAAGAATCGAGGTAGGATTGAAAAGAGGAAAGTTTGATTACGTTTCCTCCACAAATGCGAATGCCAAAAGAATCGGGGCAACAGGGGCAAAAAGGAAGGAAGGAGATGCCCATGCCGTCTCTTCAACACCCGCGTGGGTCAAACCCCACCAAACGCCTCATGGTACCCATTAGTACGCGCAACATCACCCGAGCTTCTCGGCTCATACCGGGAACGCCTCTAGTTCAACACCCGTGCAGCCTAAGTCACCCACCCAGAGGGAAGCTCCCCAAATTCCAACTCCGAACATGACTCGACCGGCCGGTAATTCCAACACGACAAGGAACTTCCCTCCGAGGCCATTTCCGGAATTCACCCCACTCCCAATGACGTACAAAGATCTTTTGCCATCCCTCATCGCCAATCATTTGGCCGTGGTAACTCCCGGAAGGGTCCTCGAACCCCCTTTCCCGAAGTGGTATGACCCTAACGCAACCTACAAGTACCATGGGGGTGTCCCGGGGCATTCCGTTGAAAAATGCTTGGCCCTTAAATACAAGGTCCAACATTTAATGGATGCTGGATGGCTGACTTTCCAAGAGGATCGACCCAATGTGAGAACCAACCCGCTCACCAATCATGGAGGGGGAGCGGTTAATGTCGTTGAGTCCGATAGGCCGCACAGGTCTAAACCTTTAAGGGATGTGGCAACCCCTAGGAGGTTTATCTTTGAGGCCCTACAAAAAGGAGGTGTGATTCCCCATAGTGGGTGTAAGAAGGATTCCTGTTTGCTACATTCCGGCGAGCTGCATGACATGGAGACGTGTTTGGGAGTAGAGGAGTTGTTACAGCGGATGATAGATCAAGGTCGACTGGAAGTCGGCAGTGAAGGAAAAGAAGAGCAGCATATATGCATGCAGCCCACGGATGGGAGCAGTGTTGTGAAGCCCAAACCCTTGGTGATATACTTCACCAAAAGCGCAGCTTTGCAAAAGCCCGGACACCCCTTAGTAGCCAAACCTGTTCCTTTCCTATACCAAAGTAGCCACGCAGTACCATGGAGATATACACCTCCGAGGGAGAAGGAAGAAGAAGCCACCGACGTCAACTCGTTGTCAACTAAAGTAACAAATATCACGGGATTGAGTGGTGTGACCCGTAGTGGTCGTGTGTTCGCGCTTCCGGACCTACCAGTCCAACCCGCGGACGTCAAGGGAAAAGGAAAAGTGGTGGAGGAACAAGATGGCGAAGCACCCCACGCTTCGAATAAAGATATTCCGGCAAAGGGCCTGTCGCAACCTACCCTTCGGCGGGAGGGCGACGCGTGACTCGCGGGATGCGTGTTCCACGAAAGGAATACGCGCGGAGTCGCCACCAACGTTTATTTAAGGAAAACGTCAGAAAAACCGGGAAAGACGCGATCTACGAACTTTTTAAGTGAAAGGTTCGGGAGTTGTATTTACGCACGGGGAAGGTATTTGCACCCCACACGTCCGTCCCAAGGGACGACAGCTTTTAATGGAATGTGCAAACATGACTTTGATTTTTATGTTCCCTTTTATGTCCTTATATCCTTTATACCCTTTTTATATTTTTTTTCTTTTTTGTGGTCGACAAGGGTGTTTCCCTTTGCTCCTACGTATTCCTCAATTTGGGATGAGAAAATCAGACCTACGTAGTTCTTTCTTATCAAGTGATTCTTTTTACTTAAGTGGTGATCATTTTAAGGCGTTGGACCTTAAAAATGATCCATTTTACTTAGTGAGAAATTGAAATGACAAACTTCAAAAGCCTATTTTTTATGGACGAGCTTGACTAGGCGAGTTGATTTTAGCCTTAGTTTCACTTTAGTTATTAATCAATTCGACTAAGAATGAGAGATCCCAAAGAGAAAACGTCCGATTGATTTTCCGCTTTATTTTGCTAAAAGATTTTTTTTTATTATTATATTATTTTTTACCTCCTTTTTTTTTATTTCCAACGTGGTTACGGCACGACCGAACGGTCGGAATTTATTTTAACCGAAGTTAACGGATAATACAATTCAAACGTTCGATGGAAATTTATTTTATTTTTAAGTTAAGCGAGAAATGACTTAAGTAAAATGGCTTAAGCCTGTCAAGAGGGGGTATAAAAAGTAAACAAAACGAGAATAAAAATGCACGAAACACAATGTGGACCACTACGGGTACATAGAATGAATCGAAAAGCTTGGTTCGAGGTACTTACCCGTTGAAGATCGAAGAACGATGAAGAACGAATGAAGAACGGTCGAAACCTTCGCGAAATTCTTCACGAAAAACGTTACGGAAACGTTTCGGAAGCGCCTCGGCTTAGATTTTCTTCACGGAAACAATTTTTCCAAGCAAATTCGAAAGAGAGAGAAGTGCCTAAGGGGCTGAACCCTTTTCTTCTTCACTTCCTCCCCTATTTATAGCAAAATAGGGGAGGTGGTTGCCGCCCAGCTCGCCCAGGCGAGCCAGGTTGCTTCCTCCAGAAGCAACAGCCTTCTGGAGGAATATTCTGGAGGGCCCAAGTGGGCCTGGGTGCTATTTTCACCCCCATTTTTACTAAGTACACCCCCCTCTGCTTTTTTTGGTGATTCTTTTTTCGTAAAGTTACGGAAACTTACGAATTTCGTAACGATACTCGTTTTCTTTTCGTAATGTTATGGAACCTTGCGGATTACATAATCATCCCCTTTTTGACTTACGGAATGTTACGGAACCTCACTTAATTATGCAACGATGCTTCCATTTGATTTCCGGTGTGTCACGGAAACTTACGGATTGTGCATCAATATTTTTTTTGGTTTTTCGGCATGTCCTGGAATTTCACAAATTGCCTAATGATGGATGCCAAGCACCTCACAAGGACCAAAGAAAGGTCGCATGTCATCAAGCAAAGGTCCCTGGACGAAATTAGGGTATGACAGTTGCCCCTCTTTACTTGTCTTTTATTGGAGATAAAAGGGAAGTAAAGATAAGACACTAATTTCGTTCCTCTCGATTTGACGAGAGTCGCGGGTGACCATAAAATCTCCACATGCAAATGACTTGTTGTTCCCGGAATTTCTCAAATTGCCTAATCATGGGTGCCAAGCACCTCACAAGGACCAAAGAAAGGTCGCAAGTCATCAAGCAAAGGTTCCCGGACGAAAATTAGTGTATGACACTAATTTCGCTCCTCTCGGTTGACGAGAGTCGCGGGTGACCATGACTTGTCGTTCCCGGATTTTCACAAATTGCCTAATGATGGGTGCCAAGCACCTCACAAGGACCAAAGAAAGGTCGCATGTCATCAAGCAAAGGTCCCCGGACGAAAATTAGTGTATGACACTAATTTCGCTCCTCTCGGTTGACGAAAGTCGCGGGCGACCATGACTTGTCGTTCCCGGATTTTTACAAATTGCCTAATGATGGGTGCCAAGCACCTCACAAGGACCAAAGAAAGGTCGCATGTCATCAACCAAAGGTCCCCGGACGAAAATTAGTGTATGACACTAATTTCGCTCCTCTCGGTTGACGAGAGTCGCGGGCGACCATGACTTGTCGTTCCCGGATTTTCACAAATTGCCTAATGATGGGTGCCAAGCACCTCACAAGGACCAAAGGAAGGTCGCATGTCATCAAGCAAAGGTCCCCGGACGAAAATTAGTGTATGACACTAATTTCGCTCCTCTCGGTTGACGAGAGTCGCGGGTGACCATGACCTGTCGTTCCCGGATTTTCACAAATTGCCTAATGATGGGTGCCAAGCACCTCACAAGGACCAAAGAAAGGTCGCATGTCATCAAGCAAAGGTCCTCGGACGAAAATTAGTGTATGAAACTAATTTCGCTCCTCTCGGTTGACGAGAGTCACGGGTGACCATGACTTGTCATACCCGGATTTTCACAAATTGCCTAATGATGGGTGCCAAGCACCTCACAAGGACCAAAGAAAGGTCGCATGTCATCAAGCAAAGGTCCCCAGATGAAAATTAGTGTATGACACTAATTTCGCTCCTCTCGGTTGACGAGAGTCGCGGGTGACCATGACTTGTCTTTCCCGGAGGAACAAAAGGTGCAGAAGACTTTGTCAGCCTCTGCATGCTATCAAGCGTTCTGTCTTACAGATAGCAAAAGAATTTTTATCTGGATAACCACTCGGGTATTTCCGCGTATCATCGGGCCCGCCGCCTCTGGATGACACAAGGGTGCGGATAACCGTAAGGTATCTCCGCGTATCATCGGGCCCGCCACCTCTGGATGACACAAGGGTGCAGAATGACCAAATTTTGTCTCTGCTTGTCATCGGGCCCGCCGCCTCTGGATGACAAAAGGGTGCGGATAACCGTAAGGTATCTCCACGTATCATCAGGCCCGCCGCCTCTGGATGACACAAGGGTGCGGATAACCGTAAGGTATCTCTGCGTATCATCGGGCCCGCCGCCTCTGGATGACACAAGGGTGCGGATAACCGTAAGGTATTTCCGCGTATCATCGGGCCCACCGCCTCTGGATGACACAAGGGTGTGGATAACCGTAAGGTATCTCCGCGTATCATCGGGCCCGCCGCCTCTGGATGACACAAGGGTGCAGAATGACCAAATTTTGTCTCTACTTGTCATCGGGCCCGCCGCCTCTGGATGACAAAAGGGTGCAGAATGACCAAATTTTGTCTCTGCTTGTCATCGGGCCCGCCGCCTCTGGATGACACAAGGGTGCGGATAACCGTAAGGTATCTCCGCGTATCATCGGGCCCGCCGCCTCTGGATGACACAAGGGTGCGGATAACCGTAAGGTATCTCCACGTATCATCGGGCCCGCCGCCTCTGGATGACACAAGGGTGCGGATAACCGTAAGGTGTCTCCGCGGGTTACCAACTCTTGGGTCATGGCAACAAAAAGCGGTGCGGTCGACAAAAGCGAGGCTCTTGCTTCTACGTATCCCCCAATGAGGAACTCAGACGTACGTAGTTCTGGATAACTTGTGAGACTTGAAAAAGTCTCGGTGTTTTCTTCGCTAAAATGCAAACATGCTTTAGTAAAGAGATAAATATTCCAACTGATTAGAGCAGCATACGCTTTTTTGAGTGAAAAAACAATGCGTTTACCGGGGAAGGAGAGTCTGCTGATGAAATCCCCCATAACCTTAACTGAGATTTTGGATGTTAGCATTTCGTTTCTAAATGAACATTTAGAGGAAACACTGGGTTCGACAAAATAGAAGAAAATCACTCAAAGTGTATCAATCTCGCACAGGTAAGTGTTTCATCCTAATTCCGAACCATAGATATATCATGACTTGACTTTGCAAATTATTTCCTATCAAATCAAAAATTACATGTGTGATCATGGATCAATAGGACTTCCCTTGGGAATGGGTTCTTTTGGTGGGTTTTTCGGCTTTTGTGTGTTTTTGGCTTTTGATTTTTTGTTGGCTTTTCCTTTTCTGTTTTTGTTTAGTGTGGGGCGAAAAAGTCGCTAGCGCACTGATTTTGGTTGGCAATTAAAGGGAGAAGACCATTTTAGGTCTTGGTTTCCTTTCCTTCTTTTTGTTCATTTGGTGACAGTTCTGTATTGTTCAGATATTGTCCAGTCTAAAGACCTCTCTGCACATTTCTTCTGGTTTCTTTGACCAGGAGCTTTCTTCTTTTCTTTCTCTACTTTCTCCCATTCTTTGGTTGGGACTTTTCTTTCTTTTCTTTTTTCTTTCTCCCTCTCTTTGATTGAGAATTTCCTTGTTTCCTTTTTTCCTTTGATTGGAAATTTTCCTTCTCTTTTTCTTTGATTGGAAATTTCCCTTCTATCTTTTTTTGCTTCCGAGGGTAAGGATTGACATTCTCACCATGGGTCAAGGTTTATGGTGAGTCAGGATCTTGGCTCAAGACTTGTAGAATGGCTAGGCATGGTACATGTCAGGGTTTGGTTTGGTTCAAGGATAAAAGGGATGCCCCACATTATTTCCATGACACAAATGCAAAAATGATGATTTGGAAACTTCATGCAAAACTGGTCATGCATGCACCTATGTGGACACTCAAGTGTCAAACTTTTATGGTCATGTGATGCTAGGGCTCAGGATTCATTTCCTCTATTTTAGTCAACCCAATGTTTCCAAAATATGTTCTTTTATCCATTTGTGCATTCATCCAAGTCCATTTCGGGCGTCCGGGAAAATTTCACAGCATTCACCCTTCAGGTGTACACACATTTTTTTCCAAAAACTAGCTATGATCAGCGAATTTTTCTTCAAAGAAAAGTTGGAAGTCATCTCTTTTCAAAAGCATGTTGGTTTTTCAGCTAGACAACTTATTTTTCTTTTTTCTCTCCTTTTTTTTCTTCTTTTTTTTTTCTTATTTGTTTATTTCTTTTTCTTGTTTCTCGCTTCTTTTCCCTTTTGTTCTCTTTTTTTCCTTTTTGTTTTCTTTTCCATTTCATTCATTCCATTTTTTTCTTTTCTATTTTTATTTTTATCATGATTTTTGTTTATTTTACATATATATTTTTTGGACGATGTTCCTAAACGAAGAACTCTACACGGTTCCAGAATTTCAAACACCATCGATAGTAATGATATATAAACACTAACGCAACAATCTAAAAAAATGTATGCGCTGTACAAATGACAATCGAAACAACAAAAACAAACATTAGTCTCTCAAGTCAAAACAATAACATAGAATAAAAATGATAAAAGAAATATGAAAGAAAACATGAATCTGGGGATCTCCCAGTCACGTATCTCCACTCCCTCCCAAGAAGTCAAGCAAATCGGCCATCTCCTCGTCCTCGTGGGCCTCTTCTCCATCGTCGGGAGCTTCTGGGGGTGCCTCTCCTGCTTGGGCCTCGGGCCAATCTCCGGGCCATGCAACCTCTGCCCTGAACTGGTCTGGAGTAGGGCATGAAAAAGAAGCGAAGCCCTGGCTCTGCATGCTAAGGCTCATCTGGTACAGACAATCATGGGTCTGTACATGTGCTCGGTGGTTGGCCGCCTGCTGGCGAACCAAATGCCGTAAATACTGCTCCATGTCAAATGCCCCAGCCTGGCCAGCCTGATGAGGTGGTGGTGGCGCGCCTGCGGCCTGTGGAGCATCACCCTGAGCCTGTCTCTGGGTACAGTACTTCTCAACAAAAGCCTGGGTGATGGGCGGCCGAATCACCTTGATAGGTGCAACGGGGACTCCGAACGACTGGCAGAGTCCTGTGATCAGTGCGGGGAATCCCAGGGCCCTGTTGGACTTATCTGGGTCCAAAGGGTGCCTAGTAGGCGCCATACCTGCAAAAATATAGATGGCATCAGCGATCAACTGAGCCACATGGATGCTCATCCGTGTCAGGATGGCGTACACCAGCTGACACTTCGGCATGGGAAGGTCGGAATTATGATCGGTGGGCAGGATGTTGCTGAGGAGCAACGTCATCCATATCTGGGTCAGGGTGGTCATGTTGGTGCGCATGATTCGCACTCGCCTCCCTGCAGCAGTCCGGGCAAAATCCTGCCCCGGTATACATAGCAGCTGGGCGATGGCCTCCTCATCGAACCCATCAGACCGGTTCCTCCTCTGGCCATACTCACATTCCTGGCCCTCTTCCAACACCAGCGGATATCCTAGGAGTTGGCCGATAGCGTCGGCATCAAACGGGATCCACTGACCCCTTACCCAGGATCTCATGTCACGCACGCCCTCCTCTGTTGGCCAAGCATTGGCATAAAACTCAAGGACTATTTCTGGATCAAACTTGGCCGTGGGAGTAACCAGTGATGCCCACCGCCGGCGCCCTATTTCCTCCTGGAAATCAGTATACTCATCATCCCTGAGCTGGACGCGTCGCTCCCGGAGAAACGACCATCCCTTGATGGCCTCGAAGCGCTGCTGGTGTACAGCGCTCCTAAAGCGGTGACTGTCATACTCCGGAGCGGAACTAGTTCCTTCGGCTGCCTTGTCCTTCCTGGACCTCTTTGAGGCTAGCTTCCTCGGGGCCATTTCCTGCGAAGGCAAACATTTGGAAAGTTAGTTATACCAGTGGGACACTACTCTTAAAAAATGGCATACAACCTCCTCCCATAAATACAAACATCAATGTAAATTTAGAGCAAGCTTATGCGCATATTTCCTTACGAACGTTCACTTGCACAAGACATTCTATTAACTAAGAAAAATGCACCCATATACAATCAAGGCAGCTTCGTTACCTAGATTATTTACATGTACTTCCAAGGTGTATTTGTTACTTACATCACACACATTTCTTTTGCTAAATTCACATACATGCATACTCTAAGCACTTTGGCTATCGAAAATTGCATACGTGCACATCCTGGTATTTCTAATACCTATACATACACAAACTTTATGATAAACCTTGACTATCTACACAATAAGGTGTTACATTTCATGCTTCCTTTTTTCAAGTTTTTTTTTTTTTACTACCTAAAGCCGCATACAAACTCAAGTATATTTTCTTTTGCTCACTAAAATTGTATTCAAAAAAAGGTATTTTTGTAATGTATTTCATGCAACATATTTATAGATTTTTGTGAGACATTTTGATTACCAAAAATCCTATGGACATACATCCAAGTATTTTGCTATCATACCCAAAGTGTAAATTGCCAAAGGTATTTTGCTACCTATTCTAAACCTACACATTCATGACGAGCAAAATTCCTAACCATCTAGGCATAGGGAAAATATTGTAGCGTGGCCCATAGCTGATTGCTGGCCAAAAAGGATAACTTTACCCAACATGCACCTCCTCTTGTGTTCTTTTGCATAAAAACTTCGGTTCCTAGGCCTGGCATATATGTGGGGCAATTACTATAGCCTTTTTCGGGAATGAATACATGTCCCAAAAAAAAGAAAATATGTACAAACCAAAATGCCCCATGGGTTGTTTCCTTACAAAAGTCACGCGCTAATGCCATTGAGGCATTTCACCGAACACTTGGTGGGCGCGCGTTTAGGTAACAATAGCAAGAGAACGGGGACAATGTGGCATGTCCCATTGTTTCAAAATGCATTATAGGCCTAGGGCCATCCCATACAAACCCCTAATTCAACCTAATCAAGCAAGAAAACAAACCAAAATTGCCCCATATATTTGAGCACATTCCCACAATTTAGAGCACCAAAAGGAGATCAAAATACACCAATGAAAAGCTAGAAAGCTTAGGGATGGAACACTTACTTGTTGGTGATGAACAAAAGCGCAAAACGGAATCAAAAAATGCGAAAAAGGATGACCCTAGGGCTGCAAACTCGTCAATCCCGTGGGTATGGCTTTTGAAAGGGGGGAAAAGAAGTTTTTTGAATGCAAAAACGTCCCCCCTTTCGTCATTCTTATAATTTGGTGCAGGGGTGGCTCGCCCAGGCGAGCTAACCTGCACATTTTTTTATTTTTTTATTTTTTTATTTTTTTTGAGGGGAACATTAACCATGTCCCCTCCCTTCTCATGGATTAGCGTCTTGCCTAACTTGAACTTACTTAGGTTAGAATTAGGCGTTGATTACTTATTTTTACTTTTTTAAAACAAACAAATAGTAAAAGAAAACTGCAAAATACAAAGGATACGGGGCTGCCTTGCAGCGACATTCTCTGCTTGTTTCGCGCAGAGAAGGGGCAACGATCGGTCGGTCGTGACCCCATCCCCACTTGCATCCATCCTTAAGTACCTGCAAGTAATAAACAACCAGGTATGGCCAATCTTGACCGCGTCATTATCTTACCTTGATTGGTTTCTGCCGTTCATGTTTTGTCTCTACCCCAGAAGGTAGCTCAAGATGATCCTGCCCCTGTTTTACCACAACAATATGCATGCGTATGCGTATGCGTATGCATGAATGTTTTCAAACGCAGCAAATTTAGGGAAAGTTGGTTCAGGTTCAATTCTAATTAAGCGCTTGGGGCATCCCATGAACTGAGCGGAAGGGCTCAGGTGATCACAAATTAACGCAAGGTTTGAAACTAACGTGAGGACTAAAGCCTCGAATCCACGTTCATTTCTTTGAAAGATTGTAACGAGAGATACAACAGACAGGAAATCCCTGGGGGAAATCCAAAAAACACATAAAGATAAAGAACATGCAGCGACATCCTTAATTGCCCCAGCTTCTAAGCATAATATTGTTTGACGACATCAGAATTCACGGGTGAAGGTAGCTCTTCGCCATCCATGTTGGTAAGCACCAGGGCTCCTCCGGAAAAAGCCCTCTTCACAACAAAAGGCCCTTCGTAGTTCGGGGCCCATTTCCCTCGATGGTCCTTGACAGCATGGGACATTTTCTTTAGCACAAGGTCTCCCTCATGGAACTTACGTAAGCGTACTTTCTTGTCGAATGCACTCTTCATTCTTTGCTGGTATAAGCGCCCATGACTCATGGCCGTTAAGCGCTTACCCTCAATGAGGTTGAGCTGGTCATAGCGCGTTTGAGCCCACTCTGATTCCTTTAATCCGGATTCTGCCAAGATCCTTAATGACGGGACTTCTACCTCAAACGGTAACACAGCCTCCATCCCATATACTAATGAGAACGGCGTTGCCCCAGTTGACGTTCGCACTGAAGTCCGGTAACCGTGTAACGCGAATGGGAGCATTTCGTGCCAATCCTTGTATGACACGGTCATCTTTTGGATAATCTTTTTGATATTCTTATTGGCCGCTTCCACGGCTCCATTCATCTTTGGCCGGTAGGGTGTGGAATTGTGATGCTGATTTTAAACTCCTCGCACATTTCCCCCATCATCTTGTTATTCAGGTTGGTGCCGTTTTCCGTGATAATCTTCCTTGGCAAACCATATCGGCAGATGATCTCTTTATTAATGAACCTGATCACCACATTCCTCGTGACATTGGTATATGAAGCCGCCTCGACCCACTTGGTGAAATAATCTATCGCTACGAGGATGAAGCGATGACCATTCGAGGCCTTGGGCTCAATGGCCCCGATGACATCTATTCCCCACATGGAGAAAGGTCAAGGGGCGGACATGACATTCAGAGGATGTGGTGGGGCATTGACATTATCTGAGAATGCTTGACATTTGTGGCATTTCCTCACATGGACACAACAATCACTTTCCATGGTAAGCCAGTAATAACCTGCTCTTAGGATCTTCCTGGCCATAGCATGCCCGTTGGCGTGCGTTCCAAACGAGCCCTCATGGACTTCCTCGATCATGTGATTTGCCTCATTGGCATCCACACACCGCAGGAGTGTCATGTCGTGATTTCTTTTATACAGTATGCTTCCGCTCATGAAGAAACCGGCTGCCAACCTTCTCAATGTCCTTTTATCGTTGTCGGTAATCTCTGGCGGGTATTCTTTGCTTACGACATATCGCTTGATGTCGAAATACCAAGGCTTTCGGTCCCGTTCCTCTTCCACTTGGCAACAATGCGCGGGTTTGCCACGACACCAAAATTCAATGTAGGGTAGATCCCCGTGCGGTGTTAGCTGGAACATAGACGCCAACGTAGCAAGTGCATCCGCCATTTGATTTTCCTCGCGGGGAACATGATGGAAGGAGATCTCATCGAAGGTCTTAGCCAATTCCTTGATATAGGCTTTGTAGGGTATCAGCTTGGGATCTCTAGTTTCCCATTCCCCTCTCAGTTGATGGATTACCAACGCTGAGTCGCCGTACACCTTGAGTAGTTTGACATTGGAGTCAATTGCTTCCTGGACGGCTAGGGCACATGCTTCATATTCGGCCATGTTGTTGGTGCAGTCGAATCCTAGCCTGGCTGTGAAAGGTACACATTGATTGTCCGGAGAGACCAACACTGCCCCAACGCCATGACCTAGAATGTTTGACGCTCCGTCAAACCATACAGTCCATTTGTCCCGATCTTCGTCCAATTTTTCCTCGAACAAGGCCATGATGTCCTCATCCGGGAATTCAGGATGCATGGGCTGGTAGTCGTTAAGAGGCTGTTGAGCCAAATAATCTGCTAAAGCGCTTCCTTTTATCGCCTTTTGGGTGACGTAGACTATATCAAACTCAGATAGCAGGACTTGCAACCGGGCGATTCGTCCCGTGAGAGCTGGCTTTTCAAAGATGTACTTAACCGGGTCCATTTTGGATATCAACCAGGTAGTATGGCTCAGCATGTACTGCCTTAGGCGATGGGATGCCCATACTAAAGCACAACACGTTCTTTCGAGCAAGGAGTAATTCATCTCACAGGTCGTGAACTTCTTACTTAGGTAGTAAACGGCGCGCTCTTTCTTCCCGGATTCGTCATGTTGCCCCAGCATACACCCCATTGACTCGTCCAAGATTGTCATGTACAAAATGAGAGGCCTTCCAGGTACTGGTGGCATAAGCACGGGAGGATTCATTAGGCACTTTTTGATCCTTCCAAAAGCCTCTTGGCAATCCTCATTCCAGCGATCAGTTTGGTTTTTGCGCAAGAGCTTGAACAACGGCTCACAAATGGCGGTGAGCTGCGATATGAATCTGGCAATATAATTCAAGCGTCCCAGGAAACCTCGGACTTGCCTCTCTGTACGGGGTTCTGGCATCTCAAGGATGGCCTTCACTTTTTCGGGGTCTACCTCTATCCCTTTCTGGCTTACAATGAAACCAAGCAATTTCCCTGATTTGACCCCAAAGGTACACTTAGCGGGGTTCAACCTTAATTGATATTTCTTAAGCCTTTCGAACAACTTCCGCAGGTTGACAAGGTGTTCTTCCTCGGATTTAGATTTAGCAATTATTTCGTCCACGTAGACCTCGATCTCTTGATGCATCATATCATGGAACAAAGCTACCATGGCCCGTTGATAAGTTGCCCCGGCATTCTTGAGTCCAAAGGACATCACTTTGTAACAGAACGTCCCCCACAGGGTGACGAAAGTAGTCTTTTCCATATCCTCGGGTGCCATCTTTATCTGATTGTAACCAGAGAAACCGTCCATGAAGGAAAATAAAGCGAAATTGGCCGTGTTATCCACGAGGATATCGATGTGTGGTAAAGGAAAATTGTCTTTGGGACTGGCCCGATTCAGGTCCCGATAATCCACACACATTCGTACTTTCCCATCTTTCTTAGGAACTGGTACGATGTTGGCAACCCATTCTGGATACCGAGCGACGGGCAGAAATCCAGCGTCAAATTGCTTCTTCACTTCTTCTTTTATTTTCAAGGAGGTTTCGGGCTTCATCCTTCTCAGTTTCTGTTTTACCGGGGAACACTCAGGATTTAGAGGTAATCGGTGCTGTACAATGTCAAAACTCAAACCGGGCATATCTTGGTATGACCAAGCAAAGATGTCTTGGTAGTCTTTTAGCAGGATTATTAATTCTTCACGGATAGGTGCGGTAATACCTGTACCTATCTTTACTTCCCTCTTTCCACTGCCAATTCCTAAGTCTACTAGCTCTGTTTCTTCTTGATGAGGCCCCGTTTCTTGGTCCTCATGGGCGACCATTCTTTCTAGTTCTGGGGGAAGTCCCACATCCTCATTTCCTTCATCTTCCGTTTGATTCATTTCTTGCTCGAAGTCGATAGGCGGGTCCCAGGTATTAGTACCTTCGGGGGACTCGTCATCGGATCTGCCGTTTCAGAAAAAGAAGTAAACATGCAAATGAATGAGAATGGGTAGAGACCAGGAACAGATCAAGAAAGATCCTTGTATTATAAATTCAAAAACAAAAGACACAAAGCCTTAACAAAAGGAAAAACTCTAAAGCCTAGGCCCAACTATAGAGCTTTTAAAACCGTAAAGGTTTACATTATGCTCGTTGCGTAAATGCCGGGGCGTTCTTCCACTCGCCAATTTCCCAGCCGGAAATCAGGAGGGCATGGTCGTACCAAATCCAAAGTACCCGAAACATCATCTTCGCATATCGCGAACACTTGACCTTTGTCTCCCAGACCCGCGCTTATAAAGCTTCTACTTATGTGGCAGGGCGGGCTTCCTTCACTTTCTTGTCTCCAACGCGAGCTTTGACCACTGTTCTTCCTTCCCGCGATGCTTCTTTTCATGTCTGCCTGAGTGGGCTTATAGCCTAAACCATGCTTCCCACGATTTCCTTGAGTATTTATCAGGCTAGTTATGCCGCCGTTGTCTTTGCCTAAACCCATCCCGGGTTCATAACCGTTCCCCAACATAACTCGGGCCATCATTACCGCTGCATCGGACAGACAAGGCTGCCCAAAGAGGGAGTCCACGGAGGAAATGCTGACCACCTCAATAGACTGGAAAGCAGTTTCTAACGATTCTTCTGCGGCTTCCACATAAGGCATGGAGGATGGGCAGCTTACCAAGATGTCTTCCTCACCTGACACGATGACCAAGTGCCCCTCCACTACGAATTTCAGCTTTTGGTGGAGTGTAGAAGGCACAACTCCCACTGAGTGGATCCACGGGCGCCCCAACAGACAGTTGTAAGGGGGGTTAATATCCATTATTTGGAAGGTGACTTGACAGGTGTGAGGGCCTATTTGTACTGGGAGATCGATCTCTCCCCTAACCTCTCGGCGAGTGCCGTCGAAGGCACGAACCACCATTGAACTTGGTTTTAAGTGGGAAGCATTGAATGGTAACTTCTCCAAAGTGCTCTTAGGCATCACGTTTAAACTGGAACCATTATCGATGAGCACCTTGGCTACGATATGGTCCATACACTTGACTGATACGTGTAAAGCCTTATTATGCCCTCTTCCCTCGGCGGGGATTTCTTCTTCGGTGAAGGCAAGATAGTTGTTGGCAGTGATATTGTTTTCCAGCCCTCCGAAACCTTCTACCGAGATATCTTGGGCCACATGAGCCTCGTTCAGAACTTTTACTAGCAGAGCCCGATGAGGCTCGGAGCTCATAAGTAACTCCAACAGCGAGACCCTGGCCGGGGTTTTGTTGAGCTGTTCGATAACCTTGAATTCGCTATGCTGAATTATCTGAAGGAACTCGCTGGCTTCCTCTAGCGACACCTCCTTTTTACCATCCTTTTTCTCCGGGGGGCCCTTTGCCAGAATATCTTTATTCGAAGCGTGGGGTGCTTTGCCATCTTGTTCCTCCACCACTTTTCCTTTTCCCTTGACGTCCGCGGGTTGGACTGGTAGGTCCGGAGGTGCGAACACATGACCACTACGGGTCACACCACTCAGTCCCGTGATATTTGTTACTTTAGCTGACAGCGAGCTGACGTCAGTGGCTTCTTCTTCCTTCTCCCTCGGAGGTGTATATCTCCACGGGACCGCGTGGCTATTTTGGTACGGGAAAGGAACAGGTTTGGCTACTAAGGGGTGTCCAGGCTTTTGCGAAGCTGCGCTTTTAGTGAAGTATATCACCAAGGGTTTGGGCTTCGCAATACCGCTCCCCTCCATAGATTGCATGCATATATGCTGCTCTTCTTTTCCTTCAATGCCGACTTCCAGTCGACCTTGATCTATCATCCGATGTAACAATTCCTCTACTCCCAAACACGTCTCCATGTCATGCAGCTCGCCGGAGTGTAGCAGACAGGAATCCTCCTTACACCCACTATGGGGAATCACACCTCCCTTTTGTAGGGCCTCAAAGATAAACCTCCTAGGGGTTGCCACATCCCTTAAAGGTTTAGACCTGTGCGGCCTATCGGACTCAACTGCATTAACCGCTCCCCCTCCATGATTGGCGAGCGGGTTGGTTCTCACATTGGGCCGATCCTCTTGGAAAGTCAGCCATCCAACATCCATTAAATGTTGGACCTTGTATTTAAGGGCCAAGCATTTTTCAACGGAATGCCCTGGGACACCCCCATGGTACTTGCAGGTCGCGTTAGGGTCATACCACTTCGGGAAAGGGGGTTCGAGGACCCTTCCGGGAGTTACCACGGCCAAATGATTGGCGATGAGGGATGGCAAAAGATCTTCGTACGTCATTGGGAGTGGGGTGAACTCCGGAAATGGCCTCGGAGGGAAGTTCCTTGTCGTGTTGGAATTACTGGCCGGTCGAGTCGTGTTCGGAGTTGGAACTTGGGGAGCTTCCCTCTGGGTGGGTGCCTTAGGCTGCACGGGTGTTGAACTAGAGGCGTTCCCAGTATGAGCCGAGAAGCTTGGGTGATGTTGCGCGTACTGATGGGTACTGTCGCAACCTACCCTTCGGCGGGAGGGCGACGCGTGACTCGCGGGATGCGTGTTCCATGAAAGGAATACGCGCGGAGTCGCCACCAACGTTTATTTGAGGAAAACTTCGGAAAAACCAGAAAAGACGCGATCTACGAACTTTTAAGTGAAAGGTTCGGGAGTTGTATTTACGCACGGGGAAGGTATTGGCACCCCACACGTCCGCCCCAAGGGACGGCAGCCTTTAATCGAATGTGCAAACATGACTTTGATTTTTACGTTCCCTTTTATGTCCTTATATCCTTTATACCCTTTTTATATTTTTTCTTTTTTGTGGTCGACAAGGGTGTTTCCCTTTGCTCCTACGTATTCCTCAATTTGGGATGAGAAAATCAGACCTACGTAGTTCTTTCGGAACAAAGTGTTTGGTTTAAGTTTGTTTTTTGTCTTTTTTGCAAAATATGTTTTTTATTTGAACAAAAGGTCATTTAAGGTGTTGGACCATTAAACGGTCTTTTGATTTTGAAAGGAGAGAAACGTTAAGGCATTGGACCATTAACGATCTCTTGTTTTTGAAAGGAGAGAAACGTTAAGGCATTTGGACCATTAACGATCTCTTGGGGTGGTCGACAAAAGCGGGGCTTTTGCTCCTACGTATCCTCAATTGCGATGAGGAAATCAGACCTACGTAGTTCTTGCAAAAGCGGTAGAGTCACATGTTGATTTTATGCTTTTGAACGGTCCATGTTAACCGATAAAAGCAAAGAGGACCGTTTAAGGCGTTGGACCTTAAAACGGTTTTTAGTGATTTTTCGGAAAAAAACTTGATTTGTGAGTTGATTTTAGTCTTAGTTTCACTTTGGTTATTAATCAATTCATTCAAGGAAACTTCCAAAGAAAAACGTCCGATTGATTTTTTTAATTATTTTATTCAAAGATATTTTGATTATTTTATTATTATTTTACTTTTTTTGGTTTAATCGAGGTTATAGCGTGAACGATCAGTTAGATTTCGTTTTAACAGTGATTAAACGAGATTACAACACAAATGATCGGTTGAAATTCATTTTATCATTTATTAGACGAGAAAACGGCTTAAATAAATGGTTAAAGCACGTTAAAAACGGAAGAAAAGAAAACTGAAAGTAAACGAAATTAAAGTGAAAGTACACAAAATAAGAAATGAATTGAAAGTCTCGAATTCGAAAACTTACCCGTTGAAGAACGAAGAACGAACGAAGAACGGATGAAGAACGGTGAAGAACGACGAAGAACGATGAAGAATTTCCACAGAATCGCTTACGGAAGCGTTACGGAAGTACTTCGACTTGATTTTTCTTCACGAAAACGTGTTTTTGCCCAAAATAGCCGAAATGCATAGCCAAAGGGGTCTTGAACATTTTGAAACAGCTCCCCCCTCCCCTATTTATAGAAAAAAAGGGAGGTGCTTGCCGCCCAAAGACTTAAAGAAGAAGATTTCTAAGCGCACCCGAATTACTAAGTTCACCCCCCTTTTCGTATTTTACGGAAAAGTTACGGAAGCCTTACGAAACTGTTTTCGAATTTGATTTTCATCTTTTTTCTCTTCCCTTTCACCAATGTTAAGTGGAATATGCTTACCCAAGGTTTTCGGAAATTTTACGGAAGTATTACGGAAGCCGCGGAAGCCCCGAAAACCATTTTTCAAAAACGTGGAGGAGCTTGCCGCCCAGTTGCTTCCTCAAGCAACCCAACTTCCAAAATGTTCTGGAAGGGCCTAGATTTGAATTGCTATTTACACCCCTATCTTGATAAGTTCACCCCCTTACCTTTTTTGGTGATTCTTTTTTCATAAAGTTACGGAAACTTACGAATCTCGTAACGATACTTGTTTTCTTTCCATAATGTTACGGAACCTTGCGGATTACATAATCATCCCCTTTTTGACTTACGGAATGTTACGGAATCTCACTTAATTATGCAACGATGCTTCCATTTGATTTCCGGTGTGTCACGGAAACTTACGGATTGTGCATCAATATTTTTTGGTTTTCCGGCATGTCCTGGAATTTCACAAATTGCCTAATGATGGGTGCCAAGCACCTCACAAGGACCAAAGAAAAGTCGCATGTCATCAAGCAAAGGTCCCCGAACGAAATTAGGGTATGACAGGTACCATGAGGTGTTTGCTGGGGTTTGACCCACGCGGGTGTTGAAGAGACGGCATGGGCATCTCCTTCCTTCCTTTTTGCCCCTGTTGCCCCGATTCTTTTGGCATTCGCATTTGTGGAGGAAACGTAATCAAACTTTCCTCTTTTCAATCCTACCTCGATTCTTTCCCCGGCAAACACTAGATCCGCAAAGCTGGACGGCATGTAACCTACTAGCTTCTCATAGTAGAACACTGACAGAGTGTCTACCATCATGGTGATCATCTCTCTCTCAACCATGGGAGGAGCTACTTGTGCCGCAAAATCCCTCCATCGCTGCGCATATTCTTTAAAGGTTTCACCCTCTTTCTTGAACATATTCTGCAGTTGAGTACGGTCGGGAGCCATATCAGAATTGTACTGATACTGCCTTAGGAAGGCAGTAATCAGATCCTTCCAAGTACGGATACGGGAAGCTTCCAAATTAGTGTACCACACTACCACGGCTCCGGCCAAGCTATCTTGAAAGAAGTGTATTAATAGCTTTTCATCTTTAGAGTGGGCGCCCATCTTACGGCAGTACATCTTGAGATGATTTTTGGGACAAGTCGTCCCTTTATACTTGTCGAAGTCCGGCACTTTGAACTTCGGGGGAATAACAACATCGGGTACTAAGCAAAGATCCCTCATGTCTGCGAACGGATAATCCCCAAATCCTTCCACGGCCCTCAATCTTTCCTCTAGGAGATCGAGCTTCCTCCTTTCTTCAGTTGCTGGAGGCGGCCCTTCCATGGACAAAACTATTGGTGGTGCTGCGATGTTGGGTTGAGGCAACGTGCCTGGTGCCGGCCCTTCGGGGATCGGGGGATAGAACTCGACATCCCTTCGAGCATAGTCTTGAGGGTCTTTGTGGACTTCGTCGGGCTGCTGAGGAGGCTCTCTTTCATGGACAGGAGAAGCAATGTGGCCCGCATCTTCTTGCAAGACGGGTGGTGAATAGTTGGGCGGCAATCCATAAGGGTAAGCCGCTCGGTTGTATCCCAGGTGAGGGCTGCCATCGTGCCCCAGTGTGTCCCTTCCCCGTCCTACTATGTTTGAGGGAGGATGGTGCGCAGTTGCCAAGAGAGTCGGGTCTGCTTCGGCAGCCGAACTGACAGCGGCGGCGGTGGCCGCGTTCTTCTCTATGAGCTGCTTCATACTTAACATGGCCTCCATCATGGAGGCTATTTGTTCTTTCAGAGCCGACATGTCGGCTTTCATCTGTTCCTGCGTCTCCTCTTGATCACCCATCGTTCTAGATTTGGATCTGGTGCGATAGGGATACCTTGCGGCGCGTTTAGTTATGGTGTTTTTCCCTAAAAAACCCAACGTGAGGAGGGGGTAAAGAAAGAAAATGCATGCTAGAGATGAAATGTAGGAGTGATTTGATTTGCACAAGCTTTTTGGAGTAGAAACATGGGACCAACTCATTTTATTTCAAAAAGGAAGTCGTATCTAGTCAAGGTCTGAGAGACCATACAAGTTTCCTAACGATTTCTAATTATGTGGGCCATTAAGTCTATCATATGCTGACAATAGCCGAGAAGCCCATGAATCTCTTCGGGGGCGGAGTAGGTGTCTGCCATCGCCTTGGCCTTGGCTAACAAGCGGGGAAGTTCTTGACTCCCGTTCAAGGTAAGAGCAAACCGATCCATCCACATGGTTGCCTCTTGGTGTAAAGAGTCGATCACCCTTCCTCTAGCCTCTTTTTCCGCGTATACTTGAGCATACTCGTCCGCGATTCTATGCTCGTGGGCCGTGGCTAGACCTAACTCTTCTTGGTACTTGGCGATGATAGCTAGCATGTTGGTCTCCGTCTCGCATAAACGCTGAGACAAGCTTCTTTTGGACCTTGAACAAGCAATTAACTCCTCTTTCAGAACCATGCTATGTGCTCGTGACTGGTCCCTTTCTTCCCTTCGCAACTTGAGTTCGCTATTGCTACCCCATAGAGCTCCGCGAAATTTATTCCGGCCATACTCTTCCTTGCGAGCCCTCTTGGTCTCTTGTTCAAGGGCTCTTGCGGTAATCGCATTCTCTTCCCGTAACCCGGCACACTCCTTCCGAACGTGTGTAGCGGCCAACTTGAACTTCTCCTTGGCAAGTTTCGCCTTTCCTAACTCGCTTTTGAGAGCTTGGACTTCTTCGTCCTCTTCCGGTGCTTCAAAACTCTCTTCACTGACGACTTTTAACTTGGGGAGCCAATCTAAACCTCGTATATGAACTTTCAGCCATTCGTGGTACCCACCAACGATGCCATTACGAATGCCTCTAAGTTCTTGATCTTTCCTTAACGGGGTTTCCCATGCCTTTTGGATTCTTTGTATAGACTTGGAATTTTGTGCGCCGAAATCCCTCACAAGGAAAGGAGACATGCTTTCTTCCGTCGGTGCTCCCCTCATGGGGTACCCTAGTTGTCTTATAGCGAGCGCGGGATTGTAATTAATACAACCCCTCGTTCCTACCAGCGGAATGTTTGGGTATCCTCCACATGAGAAAAGGACTCCTTCTTTTCCTTCCTTCCATCGGGGGAACCAACTGATTGTTCTACCTCCTATCCCGGCCAAAAGCTGGTCCCAATCTATTCGCCTCTTTTCAGTACACGAGCGATGGCTCAGGAGCGGACATGGATGTCTTGTGTCTTGTTGGAACAAGTGCGAAACCAACCAAACACAGAGGGCGGGCAAGCAACAGATGATCCGTGCGCTACTCTTTTCGCACCTTCGGTCAAATGTGTCAAATAGATCTGCCAAGACAGCTACCACCGGACTTTCCTTGCTATGGTGGTAGGCAAGGAAAGCGTCGATTGCTGCTAGGTCCACCAAACCATCCACGTTTGGAAAGAGGACGACCCCAAAAATTAGCAAAGCTAACACATCCATAAACGGGACCCAATCTCCTTGATTGGCCATACCTCTCGCCTTGTCTTCTAGGTACCTCCGTGGTAGGCCCGCCATGCCGTTCCGAGTCTGTTTTATGCTGTCCAAACCTCTTGCTGAATCCTTGACCACAGTTGCAATTCTGCTCAAAGAGGGGAGACACCCGGATGAAAGATATGGTTTTCTTCCCCCGAGAGGACATCCTAGAATTTCCTCAAATTCTTCAATGGTTGGTACTAATTGGAAGTCTCTGAATGTGAAGCATCTCAAAGGCTGGTCGTAGTATTGGGTGAGTGATGCAATGGCTTCTATGGATACCTCTGCTAAGGTCAATTCTAAGATCTTTCCGTAAGTCTTGCGGAAAGCTTGCATTTGGAGAGGTTCCATCAACCGCCCTAATTCCTTGATGCTGGTGGTATCTAAGCTTTTAACCTTGACTTGGTAGAACCTCTTGCCGGTTTGATTTGTTCCCATGCTTGCTAAAGTGAGACAAAAGCTGGTGCAAATCAAAACTCCGATATCTCATGGGTGGAATGGATGAATGCATGAAGGAATGCATATAACACATATGCAATCTAGGAATGCGGGGGTCCGGGGAATTCGTCCCCATCTTAGACACAACGTCTAGGGGTAGCAAAGTGCCCCAACGTACGTTTTTAAGAAGGCGACACGGACCCTCCGTTGGTTTGTTTACAAAAGGGATCAAGACAGAACCCATATGCGATGCCCATGCAAAAGACACAATGCGGGAATGTACACAGTATGACAATATTCACTGAACATAAGCAAAAGGGTATATGATACTTATGCATGGCAGTGTGAAAAATGGCACGCAGCGTGTTTGCTCATGCCCCTATTTAAGGGACCTATAAGGGAGAGAACTAACTAGGCATTTAGTGATAACCCCCAAGGTAGTCATATCTCTTTTGATGGTTTCTAGAGGTATTATCCTCTTTGAAGAACATATTGTAGCAGTAGGGACTACTAGCAACAATAAGTTTTCAAAGAGAAAAGCTCTAGATGAGGGTTCACTGTAATCAAGCAAGTCGGAGACCTCCACTCCTTATGTTCCCACGAACCCGGGTATAGGGCCCTTTTCCACTCACAGTGTGTGCAAATAGTGTTGGTGTTTGTGTGCATCAAATGAATAAATATTTACCTCATGCATACATTTTAAAACGCACTAAAAGCAATAAAGAGCTTATACACACAAGAACATAATGAAGGGAAACTAACAAAGGGATAAGTCATGGTAAAACATTGCACAAAATTAAATGGCCTAACTCTCTAAAAACAGTCCCCAGTGGAGTCGCCAACTGTCGCAACCTACCCTTCGGCGGGAGGGCGACGCGTGACTCGCGGGATGCGTGTTCCACGAAAGGAATACGCGCGGAGTCGCCACCAACGTTTATTTGAGGAAAACGTCGGAAAAACCGGGAAAGACGCGATCTACGAACTTTTTAAGTGAAAGGTTCGGGAGTTGTATTTACGCACGGGGAAGGTATTAGCACCCCACACGTCCGTCCCAAGGGACGGCAGCTTTTAATCGAATGTGCAAACATGACTTTGATTTTTATGTTCCCTTTTATGTCCTTATATCCTTTATACCCTTTTTATATTTTTTTTCTTTTTTGTGGTCGACAAGGGTGTTTCCCTTTGCTCCTACGTATTCCTCAATTTGGGATGAGAAAATCAGTCCTACGTAGTTCTTTCTTATCAAGTGATTCTTTTTACTTAAGTGGTGATCATTTTAAGGCGTTGGACCTTAAAAATGATCCATTTTACTTAGTGAGAAATTGAAATGACAAACTTCAAAAGCCTATTTTTTATGGAAGAGCTTGACTAGGCGAGTTGATTTTAGCCTTAGTTTCACTTTAGTTATTAATCAATTCGATTAAGAATGAGAGATCCCAAAGAGAAAACGTCCGATTGATTTTTCGCTTTATTTTGCTAAAAGATTTTTTTTATTATTATTATATTATTTTTTACCTCCTTTTTTTTTTTATTTCCAACGTGGTTACGGCACGACCGAACGGTCGGAATTTATTTTAACCGAAGTTAATGGATAATACAATTCAAACGTTCGATGGAAATTTATTTTATTTTTAAGTTAAGCGAGAAATGACTTAAGTAAAATGGCTTAAGCACGTCAAGAGGGGGTATAAAAAGTAAACAAAACGAGAATAAAAATGCACGAAACACAATGTGGACCACTACGGGTACATAGAATGAATCGAAAAGCTTGGTTCGAGGTACTTACCCGTTGAAGATCGAAGAACGATGAAGAACGAATGAAGAACGTCGAAGAACGGTCGAAACCTTCGCGAAATTCTTCACGGAAAACGTTACAGAAACGTTTCGGAAGCGCCTCGGCTTAGATTTTCTTCACGGAAACAATTTTTCCAAGCAAATTCGAAAGAGAGAGAAGTGCCTAAGGGGCTGAACCCTTTTCTTCTTCACTTCCTCCCCTATTTATAGCAAAATAGGGGAGGTGGTTGCCGCCCAGCTCGCCCAGGCGAGCCAGGTTGCTTCCTCCAGAAGCAACAGCCTTCTGGAGGAATATTCTGGAGGGCCCAAGTGGGCCTGGGTGCTATTTGCACCCCCATTTTTACTAAGTACACCCCCTCTGCTTTTTTTGGTGATTCTTTTTTCGTAAAGTTACGGAAACTTACGAATTTCGTAACGATACTCGTTTTCTTTCCGTAATGTTACGGAACCTTGCGGATTACATAATCATCCCCTTTTTGACTTACGGAATGTTACGGAACCTCACTTAATTATGCAACGATGCTTCCATTTGATTTCTGGTATGTCACGGAAACTTACGGATTGTGCATCAATATTTTTTTTGGTTTTTCGGCATGTCCTGGAATTTCACAAATTGCCTAATGATGGATGCCAAGCACCTCACAAGGACCAAAGAAAGGTCGCGTGTCATCAAGCAAAGGTCCCCGGACGAAATTAGGGTATGACAAGGCCTCCCGGAGAAAAAGGATGGTAAAAAGGAGGTGTTGCTAGAGGAAGCCAGCGAGTTCCTCCGGATAATTCAGCAGAGCGAATTCAAGGTTATCGAACAGCTCAACAAAACCCCAGCCAGGGTCTCGCTGTTGGAGTTACTTATGAGCTCCGAGCCTCATCGGGCTCTGCTAGTAAAAGTTCTGAACGAGGCCCATGTGGCCCAAGATATCTCGGTAGAAGGTTTCGGAGGGCTGGTCAACAATATCACTGCCAACAACTATCTTGCCTTCGCCGAAGAAGAAATCCCTACCGAGGGGAGAGGGCATAATAAGGCTTTACACGTATCAGTCAAGTGTATGGACCATATCGTAGCCAAGGTGCTCATCGATAATGGTTCCAGTTTAAACGTGATGCCTAAGAGCACTTTGGAGAAATTACCATTCAATGCTTCCCACTTAAAGCCTAGTTCAATGGTGGTTCGTGCCTTCGACGGCACTCGCCGAGAGGTTAGGGGAGAGATCGATCTCCCAGTACAAATAGGCCCTCACACCTGTCAAGTCACCTTCCAAATAATGGATATTAACCCCCCTTACAGCTGTCTGTTGGGGCGCCCGTGGATCCACTCAATGGGAGTTGTGCCCTCTACACTCCACCAAAAGTTGAAATTCGTAGTGGAGGGGCACTTGGTCATCGTGTCAGGCGAGGAAGACATCTTGGTAAGCTGCCCATCCTCTATGCCTTATGTGGAAGCCGCAGAAGAATCGTTAGAAACCGCTTTCCAGTCTTTTGAGGTGGTCAGCATTTCCTCCGTGGACTCCTTCTCTGGGCAGCCTTGTCTGTCCGATGCAGCAGTAATGATGGTCCGAGTTATGTTGGGGAACGGTTATGAACCCGGAATGGGTTTAGGCAAAGACAACGGCGGCATAACTAGCCTGATAAATGCCCAAGGAAATCGTGGGAAGTATGGTTTAGGCTATAAGCCCACTCAGGCGGACATGAAAAGAAGCATCGCGGGAAGGAAGAGCAGTGGTCAAAGCTCGTGTTGGAGACAAGAAAGTGAAGGAAGCCCGCCCTGCCACATAAGTAGAAGCTTTATAAGCGCGGGTCTGGGAGACAAAGGTCAAGTGGTCGCGATATACGAAGACGATGTTCCGAGTACATTAGATTTGGTTCGACCATGCCCTCCTGATTTCCAGCTGGGAAATTGGCGAGTGGAGGAACGCCCCGGCATTTACGCAACGAGCATAATGTAAACCTTTACGGTTTTAAAAGCTCTGTAGTTGGGCCTAGGCTTTAGAGTTTTTCCTTTGGTTAAGGCTTTGTGTCTTTTGTTGTTGGTTTTATAATACAAGGATCTTTCTTCATCTGTTCCTACGTCTCTACCCATTCTCATTCATTTGCATGTTTACTTCTTTTTCTGAAACGGCAGATCCGATGACGAGTCCCCCGAAGGTACTAATACCTGGGACCCGCCTATCGACTTCGAGCAAGAAATGAATCAAACGGAAGATGAAGGAAACGAGAATGTGGGACTTCCCCCAGAATTAGAAAGAATGGTCGCCCATGAGGACCAAGAAATAGGGCCTCATCAAGAAGAAACAGAGCTGGTAGACTTAGGAATTGGCAATGGAAAAAGGGAAGTAAAGATAGGTACAGGTATTACCGCACCTATCCGTGAAGAATTAATAATCCTGCTAAAAGACTACCAAGACATCTTTGCTTGGTCATACCAAGATATGCTCGGTTTGAGTTCTGACATTGTACAGCACCGATTACCTCTAAATCCCGAGTGTCCCCCGGTAAAACAGAAACTGAGAAGGATGAAGCCCGAAACATCCTTGAAGATAAAAGAAGAAGTGAAGAAGCAATTTGACGCTGGATTTCTGGCCGTCACTCGGTATCCAGAATGGGTTGCCAACATCGTACTGGTTCCTAAGAAAGATGGGAAAGTACGAATGTGTGTGGATTATCGGGACCTGAATCGGGCCAGTCCCAAGGACAATTTTCCTTTACCACACATCGATATCCTCGTAGATAACACGGCCAATTTCGCTTTATTTTCCTTCATAGACGGTTTCTCTGGTTACAATCAGATAAAGATGGCGCCTGAGGATATGGAAAAGACTACTTTCGTCACCCTGTGGGGGACGTTCTGTTACAAGGTAATGTCCTTTGGACTCAAGAATGCCGGGGCAACTTATCAACGGGCCATGGTAGCTTTGTTCCATGATATGATGCATCAAGAGATCGAGGTCTACGTGGACGACATAATTGCTAAATCTAAATCCGAGGAAGAACACCTTGTCAACCTGCGGAAGTTGTTCGAAAGGCTTAAGAAATATCAATTAAGGTTGAACCCCGCTAAGTGTACCTTTGGGGTCAAATCAGGGAAATTGCTTGGTTTCGTTGTAAGTCAGAAAGGGATAGAGGCAGACCCCGAAAAGGTGAAGGCTATCGTTGAGATGCCAGAACCCCGTACAGAGAGGCAAGTCCGAGGTTTCCTGGGACGCTTGAATTATATTGCCAGATTCATATCACAGCTCACTGCCATTTGTGAGCCGTTGTTCAAACTCTTACGCAAAAACCAAACTGATCGCTGGAATGAGGATTGCCAAGAAGCTTTTGGAAGGATCAAAAAGTGCCTTATGAATCCTCCCGTGCTTATGCCACCAGTACCTGGAAGGCCTCTCATTTTGTACATGACAATCTTGGACGAGTCAATGGGGTGTATGCTGGGGCAACATGACGAATCCGGGAAGAAAGAGCGCGTTGTTTACTACCTAAGTAAGAAGTTCACGACCTGTGAGATGAATTACTCCTTGCTCGAAAGAACGTGTTGTGCTTTAGTATGGGCATCCCATCGCCTAAGGCAGTACATGCTGAGCCATACTACCTGGTTGATATCCAAAATGGACCCGGTTAAGTACATCTTTGAAAAGCCAGCTCTCACGGGACGAATCGCCCGGTGGCAAGTCCTGCTATCCGAGTTTGATATAGTCTACGTCACCCAAAAGGCGATAAAAGGAAGCGCCTTAGCAGATTATTTGGCTCAATAGCCTCTTAACGACTACCAGCCCATGCATCCTGAATTCCCGGATGAGGACATCATGGCCTTGTTTGAGGAAAAATTGGACGAAGATCGGGACAAATGGACCGTATGGTTTGACGGAGCGTCAAACATTTTAGGTCATGGCGTTGGGGCAGTGTTGGTCTCTCCGGACAATCAATGTGTACCTTTCACAGCCAGGCTAGGATTCGACTGCACCAACAACATGGCCGAATATGAAGCCTGTGCCCTAGCCGTCCAGGCAGCAATTGACTCCAATGTCAAACTACTCAAGGTGTACGGCGACTCAGCGTTGGTAATCCATCAGCTGAGAGGGGAATGGGAAACTAGAGATATCAAGTTGATACCCTACAAAGCCTATATCAAGGAATTGGCTAAGACCTTCAATGAGATCTCCTTCCATCATGTTCCCCGCGAGGAAAATCAAATGGCGGATGCACTTGCTACGTTGGCGTCTATGTTCCAGCTAACACCGCACGGGGATCTACCCTACATTGAATTTTGGTGTGTGGCAAACCCGCGCATTGTTGCCAAGTGGAAGAGGAACGGGATGGAAAGCCTTGGTATTTCGACATCAAGCGATATGTCGTAAGCAAAGAATACCTGCTAGAGATTGCCGACAATGATAAAAGGACATTGAGAAGGTTGGCAGCCGGTTTCTTCATGAGCGGAAGCATACTGTATAAGAGAAATCACGACATGACACTCCTACGGTGTGTGGATGCCAGGGAGGCAAATCACATGATCGAGGAAGTCCATGAGGGCTCGTTTGGAACACACGCCAACGGGCATGCTATGGCCAGGAAGATCCTAAGAGCAGGTTATTACTGGCTTACCATGGAAAGTGATTGTTATGTCCATGTGAGGAAATGCCACAAATGTCAAGCATTCGCAGATAATGTCAATGCTCCACCACATCCTCTGAATGTCATGTCCGCCCCTTGGCCTTTCTCCATGTGGGGAATAGATGTCATCGGGGCCATTGAGCCCAAGGCCTCGAATGGTCATCGCTTCATCCTCGTAGCGATAGATTATTTTACCAAGTGGGTCGAGGCAGCTTCCTATACCAACGTCACGAGGGGTGTGGTAGTCAGGTTCATTAAGAAAGAGATCATCTGCCGATATGGTTTGCCAAGTATCACGGACAACGGCACCAACCTGAATAACAAGATGATGGGGGAAATGTGCGAGGAGTTTAAAATCCAGCATCACAATTCCACACCCTACCGGCCAAAGATGAATGGAGCCGTGGAAGTGGCCAATAAGAATATCAAAAAGATTATCCAAAAGATGACCGTGTCATACAAGGATTGGCACGAAATGCTCCCATTCGCATTACACGGTTACCGAACTTCAGTGCGAACGTCAACTGGGGCAACGCCGTTCTCATTGGTATATGGAATGGAGGCTGTGTTGCCGTTTGAGGTGGAAGTCCCGTCATTAAGGATCTTGGCAGAATCCAGATTAAAGGAATCAGAGTGGGCTCAAACGCGCTATGACTAGCTCAACCTCATCGAGGGTAAGCGCTTAACGGCCATGAGTCATGGGCGCTTATACTAGCAAAGAATGAAGAATGCATTCGACAAGAAAGTACATTTGCACAAGTTCCATGAGGGAGACCTTGTGCTAAAGAAAATGTCCCATGCTGTCAAGGACAATCGAGGGAAATGGGCCCCGAATTACGAAGGGCCTTTTGTTGTGAAGAGGGCTTTCTCCGGAGGAGCCCTGGTGCTTACCGACATGGATGTTGAAGAGTTACCTTCACCCGTGAATTCTGATGTCGTCAAACGATATTATGCTTAGAAGCTGGGGCAATTAAGGATGTCGCTGCATGTTCTTTATCTTTATGCATTTTCTAGATTTCCCCCAGGGATTTCCTGTCTGTTGTATATCTCGTTACAATCTTTCAAAGAAATGAACGTGGATTCGAGGCTTTAGTCCTCACGTTAGTTTCAAACCTTGTGTTGATTTTGATCACCTGAGCCCTTCCGCTCAGTTCATGGGATGCCCCAAGCGCTTAATTAAAATTGAACCTGAACCAACTTTCCCTAAAATTTGCTGCGTTTGAAAACATTCATGCATACGCATACGCATACGCATACGCATACGCATACGCATGCATATTGTTGTGGTAAAACAGGGGCAGGATCATCTTGAGCTACCTTCTGGGGTAGAGACAAAACATGAACAGCAGAAACCAATCAAGGTAAGACAGCGATGCGGTCAAGATTGGCCACACCAGGTTGTTTCTTACTTGCAGGTACACACGAACGGATGCAAGTGGGGATGGGGTCACGACCGACTGATCGTCGCCCCTTTCTCCACGCTAAGCAAGCGGAGAACGTCGCTGCAAGGCAGCCCCGTATCCTTTGTATTCGCAGTTTTCTTTTACTTTTTGTTTGTTTTAAAAATAAGTAATCAATGCCTAACTCTAACTTAAGTAAGTTCAAGTTAAGCAAGACGCTAAACCATAAGGAAGGAGGGGACATAGTTAATGTTCCTCTCAAAAAAAAAAAACAAAAAAAAACAAAATGCAGGTTAGCTCGCCTGGGCGAGCTGAGCTCGCCTGGGCGAGCCACCCCTGCACCAAAATATAAGAATGACGAGAGGGGGGACGTTTTTGCATTCAAAAACTTCTTTTCCCCCTTTCAAAAGCCATACCCACGGGATTTACGAGTTTGCAGCCCTAGGGTCATCATTTTTCGCATTTTTTGATTCCGTTTCGCGCTTTTGATCATCACCAACAAGTAAGTATTCCATCCCTAAGCTTTCTAGCTTTTCATTGGTGTATTTTGATCTCCTTTTGGTGCTCTAAAATGTGGGAATGTGCTCAAATATGTGGGGCAATTTTGGTTTGTTTTCTTGCTTGATTGGGTTGGATTGGGGGTTTGTATGGGATGGCCCTAGGCCTATAATGCATTTTGAAGTAATGGGGCATGCCACATTGTCCCCGTTCTCTTGCTAATGATGCCTAAACGCGCGCCCACCAAGTGTTCGGTGAAATGCCTCAATGGCATTAGCGTGTGACTTTTGTAAGGAAACAACCCATGGGGCATTTTGGTTTGTACATATTTTCTATTTTTTGGGACATGTATTCATTCCCGAAAAAGGCTAGAATAATTGCCTCACATATATACTAGGCCTAGGAACCAAAGTTTTTATGCAAAAGAACACAAGAGGAGGTGCATGTTGGGTAAAGTTACCCTTTTTTGGCCAGCGATCAGCTATGGGCCACGCTACAATATTTTCCCTATGCCTAGATGGTTAGGAATTTTGCTCATCATAAATGTGTAGGTTTAGAATAGGTAGCAAAATACCTTTGGCAATTTACACTTTGGGTATGGTAGCAAAATACTTGGATGTATGTACATATAATTTTTGGTAGTCAAAATGTCTCACAAAAATCTATAAATATGTTGCATGTTATGTAAAGAAAATACATTACAAAAATACCTTTTAATTTGAATACAATTTTAGTAAGCAAAAGAAAATATACTTGAATTTGCATGCGGCTTTAGGTAGTAAAAACCCTTGAAAAAAGCATGAAATGTAGCACCTTATTGTGTAGATAGTCAAGATTCATCATGAAGTTTGTGTATGTATAGGTATTAGAAATACCAAGATGTGCACGTATGCAATTTTTGATAGCCAAAGTGCTTAGAGTATGCATGTATGTGAATTTAGCAAAGGAAATGTGTGTGATGTAGGTAACAAATACACCTTGGAAGTACACGTGAATAATCTAGGTAACGAAGGTGCATTGATTGTATATGGGTGCATTTTTCTTAGTTATAAGAATGTCTTGTGCAAGTGAACGTTCGTAAAGAAGTGTGCGCATAAGCTTGCTCTAAATTTACATTGATGTTTGTATTTATTGGAGGGGGTTGTATGCCATTTTTGTTTTAAGGGTAGCATTTCTTGGTAAAAACTAACTTTCCAAATGTTTGCCTTCGCAGGAATGGCCCCGAGGAAGCTTGCATCAAAGAGGTCCAGGAAGGACAAGGCGGCCTAAGGAACTAGTTCCGCTCCGGAGTACGACAGTCACCGCTTTAGGAGCGCTGTACACCAGCAGCGCTTCGAGGCCATCAAGGGATGGTCGTTTCTCCGGGAGCGACGCGTCCAGCTCAGGGACGACAAGTATACTGATTTCCAGGAGGAAATAGGGCGCCGGCGGTGGACATCACTGGTTACTCCCATGGCCAAGTTCGATCCAAAAATAGCCCTTGAGTTTTATGCCAATGCTTGGCCAACAGAGGAGGGCGTGCGTGACATGAGATCCTGGGTAAGGGGTCAGTGGATCCCGTTTGATGCCGACCCTATCGGCCAGCTCCTGGGATATCCGTTGGTGTTGGAAGAGGGCCAGGAATGTGAGTATGGACAGAGGAGGAACCGGTCTGATGGGTTCGATGAGGAGGCCATCGCCCAGCTGCTATGTATACCGGGGTAGGATTTTGCCCGGACTGCTGCAGGGAGGCGAGTGCGAATCATGTGCACCAACATGACCACCCTGACCCAGATATGGATGACGTTGCTCCTCAGCAACATCCTGCCCAGCGATCATAATTCCGACCTCCCCCTACCGAAGTGTCAGCTGGTGTACGCCATCCTGACGCGGATGAGCGTCTATGTGGCTCAGTTAATCGCTGATGCCATTTATGTTTTTGCAGGTATGGCGCCTACCAGGCATCCTTTGGATCCAGATAAGTCCAACAGGGCCCTGGGATTTCCCTCGCTGATCACAGGACTCTGCCAGTCATTCGGAGTCCCCGTTGCACCTACCAAGGTAATTCGGCCGCCCATCACCCGGGCTTTTATTGAGAAGTACTGTACCCAGAGACAGGCTCAGGGTGATGCTCCACAGGCCGCAGGCGCGCCACCACCACCTCATCAGACTGGCCAGGCTGGGGCATTTGACATGGAGCAGTATTTACGGCATTTGGTTCGCCAGCAGGCGGCCAACCACCGAGCACATGTACAGACCCATGATTGTCTATACCAGATGAGCCTCAGCATGCAGAGCCAGGGCTTCGCTTCTTTTTCATGCCTTACTCTAGACCAGTTCAGGGCAGAGGTCGCATGGCCCGGAGATTGGCCCGAGGCCCAAGCAGGAGAGGCACCCCCAGAAGCTCCTAACGGTGGAGAAGAGGCCCACGAGGACGAGGAGATGGCCGATTTGCTTGACTTCTTGGGAGGGAGTGAAGATACGTGACTGGGAGATCCCCAGATTCATGTTTTCTTTCATATTTCTTTTATCATTTTTATGTTATGTTATTGTTTTGACTTGAGAGACTAATGTTTGTTTTTGTTGTTTCGATTGTCATTTGTACAGCGCATACATTTTTGTTTGGATTGTTGCGTTAGTGTTTATATATCATTACTATCAATGATGCTTGAAATTTTGGAACCGTGTAGAGTTCTTCGTTTAGGAACATCGTCAAAAAAAATAATATAATATATATAATAAAACAAACAAAAATCATGATAAAAATAAAAATAAAAATTAAAAAAGGGAAAAAGAAAGCAAGTAAGAAAGAAGAGAGCAAATAAGGAAAAAGAAAGCAAGTAAGAAAAAGAGAGGAAAAAGAAAAAAAATAATAATAAGTTGTTTAGCTGAAAAACCGACATGCTTTTGAAAAGAGATGACTTCCAACTTTTCTTTGAAAAAATTCATTGATCATAACTAGTTTTTGAAAAAAAATGTGTCTACACCTGAAGGGTGAACACTGTGAAATTTCCCCGGACGCCCGAAATGGACTCGGATGAATGCACAAATGGATAAAAGAACATATTTTGGAAACATTGGGTTGATTTAAATCCTGAGCCCTAGCATCACATGACCATAAAAGTTTGACACTTGAGTGTCCACATAGGTGCATGCATGACCAGTTTTGCATGAAGTTTCCAAATCATCATCTTTGCATTTGTGTCATGGAAATAATGTGGGGCATCCCTTTTATCTTTGAACCAAACCAAACCCTGACATGTATCATGTCTAGCCATTCTACAAGCTTTAAGACAAAATCCTGACTCACCATAAACCTTGACCCGGGGTGAGAAGGCCAATCCTTACCCTCGGAAGCAAAAAAGAAGAGAAGGAAAATTTCCAATCAAAGGAAAAAGGAGAAGGAAAATTTCCAATCAAAAAGGAAGCAAAAAAAAGGAGAGAAGGAAAATTTCCAATCAAAGAAAAAAAGAGAGGAAAGGAAATTCCCAATCAAAGAATGGGAGAGAGCAAAAAGAAAAGAAAGAAAATTCCCAATCAAAGAATGGGAGAAAGAAAAAAAGAAGAAGAAGAAAGGGAAGAAAGTTCCCGATCAAAGAAAACAGAAGAAATGTGCCGAGAGGTCCTTGGACCAGACAATATCTGAACAATACAGAATTGTCACCAAATGAACAAAAAGAAAGAAAAGGAAACCATAACCTAAAAGTGGTCTTCTCCCTTTGATTACCAACCAAAATCCTGTGCGTCGGTGACTTGCTCGCCTCGCGTCAAACAAAAACAAAAAAATCAAAAGCCAAAAACACACAAAAGCCGAAAAACCCATCAAGAGAACCCATTCCTAAGGGAAGTCCTATTGATCCATGATCACGCATGTAATTTTTGATTTTGATAGGAAATAATTTGCAAAGTCAAGTCATGACATATCTATGGTTCGGAATTAGGATAAAACACTTACCTGTGCGAGATTGATACACTTTGAGTGGATTTCTTCTATTTTTTGTCGAACCCAGTGTTTCCTCTAAATGGTCATTTAGAAACGAAATGCTAATATCCAAAATCTCATTTATGGCTATGGGGGATTTCATCAGCAGACTCTCCTTCCTTGGTGGACGCATTGTTTGTCACTCAAAAAAGCATATGCTGCTCTAATCAGTTGGAATATTTGTCTCTTTGCTAAAGCATGTTTGCATTTTTAGTGGAGAAAACACCGAGACTTTTTCAAGTCTCACAAGTTATCCAGAACTACGTAGGTCTGAGTTCCTCATTGGAGGATACGTAGGAGCAAAAGCCTCGCTTTTGTCGACCACACTGCTTTCTGTTACCATGACCCAAGAGCTGGTAGCCCGCGGAAACACCTTACGGTTATCCGCACCTCGAGTGTGATTGATAAGCGGAGGCCAATATGGTCATCTGTGCCCTTTCCGGAGATGTAGGCATCTTCTGGTGGAGACTTTTTCAAGTCTCACAAGTTATCTAGAACTACGTAGGTCTGAGTTCCTCATTGGAGGATACGTAGGAGCAAGAGCCTTGCTCATGTCGGCCGCCCCATAATCTTTGTCATACTGACCCTGAGGTCATATGACTTGCACCCTTGTGTCATCCAGAGGCGGCGGGCCCGATGACACGCGGAGATACCTTACGGTTATCCGCACCCTTTTGTCATCCAGAGGCGGCGGGCCCGATGACACGTAGAGACAAAATTTGGTCATTCTGCACCCTTGTGTCATCCAGAGGCGGCGGGCCCGATGACACGCGGAGATACCTTACGGTTATCCGCACCCTTGTGTCATCCAGAGGCGGCAGGCCCGATGACACGCAGAGACAAAATTTGGTCATTATGCACCCTTGTGTCATCCAGAGGAGGCGGGCCCGATGACACGCGGAGATACCTTACGGTTATTCGCACCCTTGTGTCATCCAGAGGCGGCGGGCCCGATGACACGCGGAGATACCTTACAGTTATCCGCACCCTTTTGTCATCCAGAGGCGGCGGGCCCGATGACACGCGGAGATATCTTACGGTTATCCGCACCCTTTTGTCATCCAGAGGCGGCGGGCCCGATGACACACAGAGACAAAATTTGGTCATTCTGCACCCTTGTGTCATCCAGAGGCGGCGGGCCCGATGACACGCGGAGATACCTTACGGTTATCCGCACCCTTGTGTCATCCAGAGGCGGCGGGCCCGATGACACGCGGAGATACCTTACGGTTATCCGCACCCTTTTGTCATCCAGAGGCGGCGGGCCCGATGACACGCAGAGACAAAATTTGGTCATTCTGCACCCTTGTGTCATCCAGAGGCGGCGGGCCTGATGACACGCGGAGATACCTTACGGTTATCCGCACCCTTTTGTCATCCAGAGGCGGCGGGCCCGATGACACGTAGAGACAAAATTTGGTCATTCTGCACCCTTGTGTCATCCAGAGGCGGCGGGCCCGATGACACGCGGAGATACCTTACGGTTATCCGCACCCTTTTTTCATCCAGAGGCAGCGGGCCCGATGACATGCAGAGACTGACATAGTCTTCTGCACCTTTTGTTCCTCCGGGAACAACAAGTCATTTACATGCGGAAATTTTATGGTCACCCGCGACTCTCATCAACCGAGAGGAACGAAATTAGTGTCATACCCTAATTTCGTCCGGGGACCTTTGCTTGATGACATGCGACCTTTCTTTGGTCCTTGTGAGGTGCTTGGCACCCATCATTAGGCAATTTGTGAAATTCCGGGAACAACAAGTCATTTGCATGTGGAGATTTTATGGTCCCCCGCGACTCTCGTCATATCGAGAGGAACAAAATTAGTGTCTTATCTTTACTTTCCTTTTATCTCCAATAAAAGACAAGTAAAGAGGGGCAACTGTCATACCCTAATTTCGTCCGGGGACCTTTGCTTGATGACATGCGACCTTTCTTTGGTCCTTGTGAGGTGCTTGGCACCCATCATTAGGCAATTTGTGAAATTCCAGGACATGCCGGAAAACCAAAAAAATATTGATGCACAATCCGTAAGTTTCCGTGACACACCGGAAATCAAATGGAAGCATCGTTGCATAATTAAGTGAGATTCCGTAACATTCCATAAGTCAAAAAGGGGATGATTATGTAATCCGCAAGGTTCCGTAACATTACGGAAAGAAAACAAGTATTGTTACGAAATTCGTAAGTTTCCGTAACTTTACGAAAAAAGAATCACAAAAAAAAAAGCAGAGGGAGGTGTACTTAGTAAAAATGGGGGTGCAAATAGCACCCAGGCCCACTTGGGCCCTCCAGAATATTCCTCCAGAAGGTTGTTGCTTCTGGAGGAAGCAACCTGGCTCGCCTGGGCGAGCTGAGCTCGCCTGGGCGACCTGGGCGGCAACCACCTCCCCTATTTTGCTATAAATAGGGGAGGAAGTGAAGAAGAAAAGGGTTCAGCCCCTTAGGCACTTCTCTCTCTTTCGAATTTGCTTGGAAAAATTGTTTCCGTGAAGAAAATCTAAGCCGAGGCGCTTCTGAAACGTTTCCGTAACGTTTTCCGTGAAGAATTTCGCAAAGGTTTCAACCGTTCTTCGACGTTCTTCATTCGTTCTTCATCGTTCTTCGATCTTCAACAGGTAAGTACCTCGAACCAAGCTTTTCGATTCATTCTATGTACCCGTAGTGGTCCACATTGTGTTTTGTGTATTTCTATTCTCATTTCATTTACTTTTTATACCCCCTCTTGACGTGCTTAAGCCATTTTACTTAAGTCATTTCTCGCTTAACTTAAAAATAAAAGAAATTTCCACCGAACGTTTGAATTGTATTATCCTTTAACTTCGGTTAAAATGAATTCCGATTGTTCGGTCGTGCCGTAACCACGTTGGAAATCAAAAAAGAGGTAAAAAATAATATAATAATCAAAAAACATCTTTTAGTAAAATAAAGCGGAAAATCAATCAGACGTTTTCTCTTTGGGATTTCTCATTCTTAATCGAATTGATTAATAACTAAAGTGAAACTAAAGGCTAAAATCAACTCGCCTAGTCAAGCTCGTCCATAAAAATAGGCTTTTGAAGTTTGTCATTTCAATCTCTCACTAAGTAAAATGGATCATTTTTAAGGTCCAACGCCTTAAAATGATCACCACTTTACGAAAAAAGAATCACTTGATAAGAAAGAACTACGTAGGTCTGATTTCCTCATCGCAAATTGAGGAATACGTAGGAGCAAAGGGAAACACCCTTGTCGACCACAAAAATGGAAAAATATAAAAAGGGTATAAAGGATATAAGGACATAAAAGGGAACGTAAAAATCAAAGTCATGTTTGCACATTTGATTAAAGGCTGCCGTCCCTTGTGACGGACGTGTGGGGTGCTAATACCTTCCCCGTGCGTAAATACAACTCCCGAACCTTTCACTTAAAAGTTCGTAGATCGCGTCTTTTCCGGTTTTTTCTGACGTTTTCCTCAAATAAACGTTGGTGGCGACTCCGTGCGTATTCCTTTCGTGGAACACGCATCCCGCGAGTCTCGCGTCGCCCTCCCGCCGAAGGGTAGGTTGCGACATCATGCATGTTATTTAGTTCATAACCTGTTTAAAATCAATTCCTAGAAGTAGTCTTGTTCTTGAACTCTTTTTTTGTTTTCAAAGTTTCCTACATGATGCCTATGATGAAGTTGAGTTGTGGTGCTGAGTTGTGGCTGGATTTATGAATCAAAATAAGTCTTAAGCTCTCTTGAATTGTGTTATTCAAGATGATTGAGCATAATCAAACACAAATTGTAACTATCCAAGCCATAAGCAACATAAACACTACTTTTGATTTCTAGGTTGAAATCGCTGGTGCTGGCAACTTGAACATACGAACTTGTATAAATTATTGAGAATTGGTCACTACGAATTCTAAGATGAAATTTTTACTGAATTTTTTGGACATCTGGAAAAAAAATTATAAATAAAGAACCAAGTGATTTGGATAAAAGGAAAAAAATAAGAAAAATCACACAAGTTGGCAAAAAAATCAGTGTCCAGGAAAAAAAAAGTGAAAGGGAAGTGTGCTTGTTATTTTGGCTCAAAATTTGTTCTATAGTTGGTGCCTATTTTATACCAATCCTAGTTTTGAAATTTCAATTGAAAATTAGTGTGAAATTTTTTTTCCAAAACTAGAGGTTTCTTGAATCTTTTTATTTTTGTTTTTTTTACTCTACTCTAGAGCTATTCTAAGTTTCTCTTTGAGTCCTAGCTTGCTTTTATGTGCTTTTCATTGCTTTAATTGTTGAAAAATCCCTAAAAATTTGTCTTGTTGAAACTCTATTGGTTTAGCTTTCATTTCATTTTTTGGGTCTTTGGTTATTGCTTGTCTCTTTGTTTCCTTGTTTGTGAGTTGCCATATAGGGAATTGGAACGGAGGATTGGTGCCATCCCTTGAAGAATTTGAGTCAAAAAGCAAGGGGAAAACCACCTTAAGAGCTATTGCACTAAGAAGCACTCCAAATTGAGTGAATCACCAAAGAGAGAACAATCACCAAAAATTGAGGACCTTTTTGTAATTTATTTAATTGAGAATTTACTTACCTTCATTGCTTTCAAATTTTGTAACAAAAAGGCCTTTCGTTGGAAGTAAGTTGGGAGCCTCCAATAGGTCACCCTACTTACATTTGTGTGTAATAATTTTAGGCAACTTTTCCTTAGGATAGTGAGTGTTTTGTTGGGAACCTTAAATGAGGTCATCAAAACACTCTTAGGATCCGCCTAGTTTACATTTCTTTCACTTTAATTTCTTGCTTACTTTCATAGCTTATTTCATTTACCTTCCCTTGTCAAACCGCCTAGATAGCTTGCCTTTAACCAATTAGTTTTTACCTTATCTTTCACACCTCTTTTAGTGTTTATTTTCGCTAGTTTCAACCATAGTTTCTTTTACCTTTTGTTTTTAAACCCCCAACAAGAAAGAACCACAACTTAGGAACCAACATGAGTCTTCATTCTTCATCTAGTGTTAATGGTGAGGGTTCTACTCCTAAGGACCCCTTGTATAAGATATTAGATGAGTTGAGATCCCATAAGTTGTGGAAAGAAAAACAAGAGAGAAAAAAAAGGAAAAAAAAAGAGTGGAAGAAATAAGTCACGATGAAAGAGAGAAAATAAGAGAGGAAGAAAGAAGAAAAATAATGAAAGAAATGAAAAGAGAAAAACATGCCTCTTATAGTAGTCATAACTCTTGCAAGAGCCTAAGTGAAGAACTTCGTGACTATCATGAAGGAAGGCATAGGTCACATCTTAGACCTCACTCCCATGGGATAGAAAATGAAAGAAAGCCTCAAAAGGCTAACATTAACCTCCCATATTGTCATGGGAAGGACAATGTAGAGGCTTACTTAGATTGGGAAATAAGGGTAGAGCAAAAACTTAAAAGAAAGTCTACTTTAAAATCTTATGGCTCTCATTCTTATCCAAATAAAGACCAAGGTCTAGGCATCTTAGGGGCAGCACCTTCTAGGCCCAAAGATGATAAGGGGAAGACAATAGAAAAGAAACCCCCTAAGGCTAGTAGGCAAGAAAAGACTAGCTCTATAAAGTGCTTTAAATGTCTTGGAAAAGGACACATTACTTCTCAATGCCCCACCAAGAAAACCATGATTATGAGGAGCCAAGACATTTATTGTTGCCAAGATGAGGCTACTACTTCACCTTCCTCTAGTGAAAGTGAAGAAGCAAAAGGGGAAGAATCTAGTGAAGAAATCTACCCCCAAGAAGAAGGACAACCTTTAATGGTTAAGGAGGAGTGTAAGGAGGTAAGTGTCTCCTCCAAGAGGTTAGCTAAGAAGGAAAGACATTTTGAAATTGTCATACCCTAATTTCGTCTGGGGACCATTGTTTGGTGGCATGCAACTCTCGTTTGACCACTTCGAGGTACTTGGCACCCATCGTTAGGTAATTTGTGAAGTTCCGTGACATGCCGGAAATCAAAAGAAAGCATCGTTGCACAATTCGTGGAGTTCCGTGACATGCCGGAAGTCAAAAAAAAGGGGATGGTTACGTAATCCGTAAAGTTTTGTGACATTATGGAAAGAAAACAAGTATCGGTACGTAATCCGTAAGGTTCCGTAACGTTACGGAAAAAGAATCAACAAAGAAGGGGGGTGAGCTTATCAAGATAGGGGTGCAAATAGCAATTCGAGTCTAGGCTCTTCTGGAACATTTTGGAAGTTGGGTTGCTTAAGGAGGAAGCAACTGGGCGGCAAGCTCCTCCACGTTTTTGAAAAATGGTTTCCGGGGCTTTCGTCGCTTCCGTAAAATTTTCGAAAACCTTGGGTAAGCATATTCCACTTAACATTGGTGAAAGGGAAGAGAAAAAAAGATGAAAGTTAAGTCATATATGCTTCCGTAAGGCTTCCATAAATTACGAAAGAAGGTGGGGTGAACTTATCAAGATAGGGGTGTAAATAGCAATTCGAGTCTAGGCCCGTCTGGAACATTTTGGAAGTTGGATTGCTTAAGGAGGAAGCAACTGGGCGGCAGACTCCTCCACGTTTTTGAAAAATTTCTGAAAATCTTGGGTAAGCATATTCCACTTAACATTGGTGAAAGGGAAGAGAAAAAAGATGAAAATCAAATCCGAAACACTTCCGTAAGGCTTCCGTAACTTTTCCGTAAAATACGAAAAGGGGGGTGAACTTAGAAATCTTCTTCATTAAGCCTCTGGGCGGCAAGCACCTCCCTTTTTTCCTATACATAGGGGAGGGGGGAGCAGTTTCAAAATGTTCAAGACCCCTTAGCTATGCATTTCGGCTATTTTGGGCAAAAAAACGTTTTCCTGAAGAAAAATCGAGTCGAAGTGCTTCCGTAACGCCTCCGTAAGCGATTCTGTGGAAATTCTTCATCGTTCTTCGTTCGTTCTTCGTTCTTCAACGGGTAAGTTTTCAAATCCGAGACTTTCAATTCATTTCTTGTTTTGTGTACTTTCACTTTAATTTCGTTTACTTTCAGCTTTCTTTTCTTCCATTTTTAACGTGCTTTAGTCATTTACTTAAGTCATTTTCTCGCCTAATCAAAGAATAAAATAAATTTCCACCGATCATTTGAATTGTAACATCCGTTAATTTCTGTTAAAATGAAATCCGACTGTTCGGTCATGCCGTTACCACGTTGGAAACCAAAAAGAGGTAAAATAATAATATAATAATAAAAAATATCTTTTAGTAAAATAAATCAAAAAAATCAATCCGACGTTTTTCTTTGGGATTTCTCTTTCTTAAATCGAATCGACTAATAACCAAAGTGAAACTAAGGCTAAAATCAATTCATAAACCAAACTTTTGTCATCGCCTAAAAAAGCCATTTTCAAAGGTCCAACGCCTTGAAATGGTCTTTTCCGCTTTTATTGGTTAAGTGTAGATTTCTAAAAAGCCTAAAATCAATATGTAACTTTGTTACCTCTTTCAAAAATAAAGAAATCATTAATGGTCCAATGCCTTAATGTTTTCTCACTTTTCAAAAGAATCGAAAGATTGTCTAATGGTCCAACGCCTTAAATGACCTTTCATTCAATAAAAACTAAAAAATAACTTAACCAAAACGCTTTGTTCACAAAAGAACTACGTAGGTCTGATTTTCTCATCACAATTGAGGAATACGTAGGAGCAAAGGGAAACGCCCTTGTCGACCACAAAAAGATAAAAACATAAAAAGGCATAAAAAAGACATAAGAACGTAAAAAGGGAAAAGAATATAAATTGAAGTCATATTTGCACATTTGATTAAAGGCTGCCGTCTCTTATGATAGACTCGTGGGGTGCTAATACCTTCCCCGTGCGTAAATACAACTTTCGAACCTTTCACTTAAAGTTTGTAGGCTACGTCTTTTCCGGTTTTTCCGATGTTTTCCTCAAATAAACGTTGGTGGTGACTCCGCGTGTATTCCTTTCTTGGAAGACGCACCCGCGAGCCCCACATCACCCTCCCGCCGAAGGGTAGCTTGCAACAGTTGGCAACTCCACTGGGGACTATTTTTAGAGAGTTAGGCCTTCTAATCTCGTGCAATATCATGGCTTCCTCTTTTGTCGGTTTCCTTTTATTTCTCTTACGTTCTTGCATATAACTCTATGATGCTTTTTAGTGTGTTTTTGAAATGTATGCATGAGATAGATATTTATTTATTTGATGCACACAACACCAACACCTTTTTTGCACACACAGTGAATTGAAAAAGGGCCTTATACCCGGGTCCATGGGAACATAAGGAGTGGAGGTGAATCTGTGGTCATGCTAGGTCTCCGACTTGCTTGATAACAGTGAACCCTCATCTAGAGTTTTTCTCTTTGATAACATATTGTTGCTGGTAGTCCCTACTGCCGCAATATATTCTTTCGAAGGGGATGATACCTCTAGAAATTGTCAAGAGAGATATGACCACCTTGGGAATTATCACTAAAAGCCTTTTAGTTCCTCCCGCTTAGGTCCCTAAAATAGGGGCACGAAGCAAACACGTTGCGTGCCTTTTAAACACTGCCATGCATATAACCTAAATGTCATGTATGCCTTTGCTGTATGATTATTTGTGGATATTGCCATACTGTGTATATCCCCGTGTTGCGCTTTTGCGCGTCTGCATCATGTCGTCACGCATGCATTGTATGTTGGTCTCGTCTTTTGTCATGGGAAGCCGGAAGATCCATATCACCTTCTTAACTACACACCTGGGACACTGCGCCCCCGAATGTGCAAGTAAGAAAAGATAATTTTCCGGGCTCTCATGTCTGTAAATGCATTCATATCATGCATCGCATAAACATCTCTTCATGGCATCATAATGAACATATCGTTCCTGCAATTGTCCGTTATCATATTCCAGCCTCACATTTTGCATGAGTCATTACATCATCATGCATATGCGTTCAACATACTTTTTGTTCTACAAACTGCATACCTTTTATTTTCATGTTTGCTCATGCATGATCCTTGCGTTTTCCTCTACAAAAAAAAACAAAAAAAAGGGGGAAGCGTGAAAATTCACACTACATTCTTAATTGCATGTGTTAGGTACCATGAGCCAACCATGTTGGGATCATAAACCCATTTCTAAAAAAAAAACACAACAACAAAACAAAATGATTGAGCATGGTACCTAATGCGTGGTTAACTAGGAAATGACGTTTCTTCGGGCATCTCAATCTCATAATTACATTTTCCATGCATAGCTTAAAGTATTCCCGAGTCTTTCATCACTATGAAATATTGTTGGAGTATTGGTGATCAGAATTGCTATTCCTTGGATTACGGGGTTGAACCAAGCTCATGCTTTTACGAAAAGGTTCATCAAGTCAAGTTGAAGTATGGAAGTAACCATCTTGCAAAATATTGGGGCAAAAGATGGATCGAGTTACATCATTGCTTCGTCTACCGCCAAACACATTTAGGACTGTTGATGTCCTTGTTACTTCCAGTTTCACCTTGACAAAGATGTAATGAACCATGTTAAAAATCTAAATTGATTCAACCCCATGTCCTGCATAAAAATTCGCAATACTTCAACTGTGCATCATTCGCATACATCCATCCTTTTCATTGGTTGCATTGCTTATTGCATTCTTTCCTTGAAAAAAAAAATGAAATTAATCATTGTTATCAAAAAGAAAAGAACACACTTTACGGCGCCCTTACAAAACTCGTGCTAGAGCTAGAGTAATGAGTGAAGTAGAGGAGGTGCAAGAGTAGAGGAAGGCCGACATGGAGGCCATGAAAGAGCAAATGGCCACAATGATGGAGGCCATGATGAGCATGAAGAAGATAATGGAAGCCAATACAATTGCAGTTGCCACTACCAGCGCTGTTGCTAAGGTAAACCCGATGCCCCCATCTGATCTCAACCAAATGAATCATCCAACCTCAGATATGGAGGGCAAAGATTTGGGAAGTACGGACGGCCCCATGATGTGCAAATTCAAAACAAGCACGCCATCCTACCATATGGCTCGCCTCCCAAGGAGGATGTCAATAACTCCGCTCCCATACTCATTGAAAGCCAACAACCCGAAACTAATCATGCACATGTCTCTTAAACCGTGGGGGAGACACATGAAATTCCCCACCACAATCTAGCCGACTTCGAGCCTTGCCTCGGATATGCCACTGAAGGGCAAGCAGTTGGTGGTATACCCCTACAAAACCCTTTGGAAGGCCCTTAGTATCACCCCCAGCTACACCTCTTGCATTCCACAACAAGTAAAAACCCTCATGCTATGGCAGAAATGGGAAAGTTGGATCATCTAGAGGAAAGGCTCAGGGCCATTGAAGGAGGTGAAGATTATGCCCTTGCTAACCTAGAAGAGTTGTTCCTAATACCCAAACATGGTCGTTCCCAAGTTCAAGGTGCCAGACTTTGACGAGTACAAGGGGACTACTTGCCCCAAGAACCATCTAAAGATGTATTGTTGGAAGATGAGGGCATACGCAAAAGATGAGGAACTACTGATACATTTCTTCCAAAAAAGTTTTACTGGGGTAGCTGTTACCTAGTACGCTAACCTGGAACCTTCCCGAGTCCATTCTTGGAAGGACCTAATGGTTGCCTTCGTTAGGTAGTGTCAGCACAATTCTGATATGGCTTCGGATAGGATGCAACTATAGAACATGTGCAAAAAAGAGCATGAATCCTTCAAGGAATATGCCCAAAGGTGGAGGGATCTGGCAGCTCAAGTAGTGCCCCCAATAACAGAGAAAGAGATTATCACAATGGTAGTAGACATATTAGCAGTCTTCTACTATGAAAAATGGTGGATTACACACCTTCAAGCTTTGCTGATTTAGTTTTCGCCGATGAAAGGATCGAAGCGAGTCTGAAAAGAGGCAAATTTAATCATCCTACTTGGACGAATGAGAAAACTGGGGCAAATGAAGAGGGTGAGATGAAGGAGAAACCCATCCTGCGATTGTCGTTCCTACATGGAAACTTCCCACCAGCCAAACAATGTCATTACTCAGCCAATAACAACCCTTCTCCTTACCCACCACCTAGTTATCCACAAAGGCCATCCCTAAATCAACCACAAAACCCACCTTCCACACAACCAATGCTAAACACCACCTTTAGCACGAACCAAAACACCAACCAAGAAATGAATTTTGCAGCAAAAAGCCTGTAGAATTCACCCCAATTCTGGTGTCCTGTGGTGACTTGCTCCCATATCTACTTGATAATGTAATGGTAGCCATAACCCCTGCTAGGTTTCCTCGACCTCCATTTGTCTAAGGATACGACTCGAACGCAATGTGTGCTTATCATGGAGGAGCCCTGGGGCATTCCATTGAGCGTTGTATGACCCTGAAGCGTAAGGTGCAAAGTCTAAATGATGCGGGCTGGCTGAAATTTGAGGAGAATCGCGTATGAGTCCTGACATTGACAAGCGACACCACACATGGGGCAATTTTGAAAGTTGTTGTTAATGACTCATCAGGATTTCCAAGTTTATGCCATTATTGTAAACCACAGTTACAATGCTAAAATGGATGAATTTGACATCCCTGTCTCTCTCATCCTTTCACAGACACATCTTTGATTATTCAACTTCCACCGAAATGTGAGTGTAAGCCATTGGTTTGTTTGCTCAAAGCGACCTGCCCTCCTGAGTGTTAACTTCCAAGACCGTTCAATCAGAGATTTCTCGTCTTGCATGTTGGTGGGGTGCCGTAAAACAACAAGTAAAGCAAAAATAAGTTTCAAAATAAGAAAAAAAAAGAAGGGCATTTGATTGACTGTGTTTTCAAGTAAAAATATAGACGTTCATGTGACCTCATTTTATCATTCTGGAAAGTTTGTCTTTTTTAGAGAGAAGTGAGTTATCAAGAATAGGAATCATTTGACTTAATCCATCAACTGAAAAAAATTCTTCAACTATTTCTCGTCCTTGGAAAATTCTTTTTGCAAGAATCAACCGCTTCTTTCATTCTCCCTTGCTACAAGGTCATAACAAAAGATAACAATTGGTACCTCAAAGCCCTACATTGGGGCTATGAGGGGCACTGTGCATGAGCCTCAAGCGAACCTAGGGGCAGATCAAAAGTTCTCACCCATCGATTCTTTTAAACAAAAAAGGGGGGGGGGACAAACCCTGACATTTCAATGGATTGATTAAACATCAAAAAGCTCCATTGTCGTCACTCCAAAATGGTCAAGTGACTAAATCAAATAGAACATACACTCTGAGGGAGTTCCCAGAGAGATTTGCAAAAGATAGGATAAGGTTGCATGAATTATCACTTCATTCAAAAGGACAGTCAATATGTGCTTTCCAAAAAAAATTAAATCAAAATCAAAATCACACAACAAGGAAACAATGACATGAACATTGTACAACTTTCCATTACATTGCAGTATTTCATATGAAGTCCGCATTTACCAAATTTCACAACAAAGGTTGCATGCATTTGCATCCCTAAACATCATGTGAACTACATAGATTTCCTACATCTAAATGTCCAATCTTGTGAATTTGGGATGACCGACCCTCTCGATGAGTCGATCTCTTGATTTCTCATAAGGGTGGACCCTTGGGTACTAGTACCTATCTTCTTCAGAGGGCTACATGTCCTCGCCATTAGAGGATTACAAGTCCTCACCATCAGAGGACTACATGTCCTCGCCTTTAGAGGACTACACGTCCTCACCTTCATAGGGCTACACGTCCTCCACTTCAAAGGACTACACGTCCTCCACTTCAGAGGACTACACGTCCTCGCCTTTAGAGGGCTACACACTCTCGCCTTCAGTGGACTCCACATCCGCACCTTAAGAGAATTTAAGGTCCTCTGCCCTTAAATTCTTAACCGAGACTTGCACTCCCGGTTAAGGGGCCAGTAGTTTCCTTTTATCAGTTCCTAGGCCACCCCCTGATCCTCGAGGAGGGCCAACTATGCAAGTACAACCAGAGGAGGAGGCTATAGTGCAGCTACTATGCATACTGGGGCAAGATTTCACCTGTGCCGCTACAAAGAGATGAGTGCGGATCATGCACACCAACATGACCACTCTTACACAGATATGGATGACGTTGCTACTTAGCAACATTCTGCCCAGCAACCACAAATACCGATCTCCCCCTGCGGAAGTATCAGTTGGTCTGTGCCTTCATGACATAGGTAAGTATGCACGTGGCTCAATTGATTTCTGATGCCCTCCACTATTTGCAGGGATCGTGCCCACAAGGCACCCAGTGGACCCGGAGGAGTTCGACAGGGCCCTGGGGTTTTCAGCTCTGGTTGCGGGCCCCTGTTAGTCCTACAGGGTGCCCGTTCCCCCCAGCAAGGTCACGCCATCATGACATAGGTAAGTATGCACATCGCTCAACTGATTTCTGATGTCATCTATTGTTTGGAGGGATCGCGCCCGCAAGACACCCAGTGGACCTGGAGAAGTCCAACAGGGTCCTGGGGTTTCCAGCTCTGATTACGAGCCTCTGTCAGTTTTACGGAGTGCCTGTCACCCCCAACAAGGTCATTAGGCCCCGCATTAACCGGGCTTTCATCAAGAAGTACTGCACCCCCAGGCAGGCGCAGGGCGAGACACCACAACAGCATTGGGATGGCCGGTAACGGGCAACAAATGCACCGCCACCACCTCTAGAGTTCATCTCAGCTCATCCACAAAAAGGTTAGAGCATTGCCTACGACACATGGCCGACCAATAGGCGACTAAAGTCCAAAGCCAAAGGTAAGCAAAGTACTAGGTCCGTGACCGACAAGTCATCATGCGTTCAGCTCAAGACGTTAAAGAAGCACTACTAGGAGGCAACCTAGTAACTTTTAAATTTCTGCTTGTTATTTGATCATCTTTTGTTTCGCAAGTCATAGTAGGACACACCTAGTTGCTCATGATCCTAGGAATTTAAATAAAGCAAGCGCAAGCAAGGAAGGTAGTCATACCTCACAAAATATATGTATGTATGTTTAGGTAGCAAGATACCTTAGATATGCATGTATGTAGCAAAAAGATATCTCACAAAATATATATATGTGTGTTTAGGTAGCAAGATACCTTGGATATGCATGTATATAGCAAAAATATCTCACAAAACATATATATGTATGTTTAGGTAGCAAGATACCTTGGACACGCATATATATAGAAAAATACCTCACAAAAATATACATATGTTTCGGTAGCAAAATACCTCATGGAAAAAGAAAGAAAAAGAAAAAAAAAAGAAAGAAGAGATAGGAAATGAACAAATGATAAATAACTTAAAAAAGAAAAAAAAAAAGGAAAAGGAAAAGAGAGCAAGTAAGAAAAGAAAAAGAAGGAAGGAAAAAAGAAAATAATAAGAATAAAGAGTTGTCTAGCTAAAAAACAACATGCTCGTGAAGAGAGATAATTTTCAACTTTTATTTGAAGGAAAAAATTCGCTGATCATAGCTAGCTTTTGAAAAAAAATGTGAGTACACATTTGAAGGGTAAATGCTGCGAAAGTTTTTCCGAACACCCAAGATAGACTCGGATGAATGCACAAATTGATAAAAGAACATATTTTGGAAACACTGGGTTGACTAAAATAGAGAAAATGAATTATGAGCCCTAGCATCACATGACCAAAACATTTTCGACACTTAAGTGTCCACATAGGTGCATGCATGACTAGTTTTGCATAAAATTTCCAAATCATCATTGTTGCATTTGTGTCATGGAAATAATGTGGGGCATTCCCTTTTATCCCTGAACCAGACCAACACCCTGACATATATCATGTCCATCCGTTCTACAAGCCTTGAGCCAAATTCCCAACTCACCATAAACCTTGCCCTCAAAAGAAAACAAAAAAAGAAAAAGAAAAGAAGAGAAAAGGAGAGAAGGAGAAAATTCCAGATCAAAAGAATCAGAAGAAAGCAAAAAGGGAAAATTCCCAATCAAGGAAAATGGGGGAAAGCAAAAGAGAAAGAAAATTCCCGATCAAGGATCGAAATAAAAACAGAAGAAATATGCAGAAAAGTCTTTGGATCAGACAATATCTGAACAATAAAGAATTGTCACCAAGTAAAAGAAAGGAAACCATGATCTAAAGTGGTCTTCTCCCTTTGATTGGCAACCTAAATCCTGTGCGTCGATGACTTGTTCACCTCACACTAAACAAAAACAGAAAAGGAAAAATTCAAAAACACTCAAAGCCAAAGTTCCCACCAAATAAACACCATTCCCAAGAAAAAGTCCTATTGATCCATGATCACGCATGTAATCTTTGATTAGATAGGAAATAATTTGCAAAATCAAGTCATGGCATATCTATGGTTCGGAATTAGGATGAAACACTTACCCGCGTGAGATTGATACACTTTGAGTGATTTTCTTCTATTTTTGTTGAACCCAGTTGATGTGCCATCATTTTCTTCTATTTTCTAAACCCTTTTTGCACCATTTTAATTATTGATTGGTCTTAATTGTCAATTAATCAGGCAGTTTTATTATTTGGGCTCATTTAGCTAATTTGATGTTTTTAATCTAATTTCAGGAATTAATGAAACATTGGGCTTAATCTGGATTTTAGTTATGGACTTGAAGAGGGCAAATAAAGCAGTGCTTACCATAGTTAATTTCTAATTAGGAAATTTCGCAATTTTATTTTATGTTGTTCAGTGTTTATTTCATTTTGGGCCAGAGTATTGTAATAGGGCCCAGTGACTTTGAGTGACTCTTTTTAAATAGCAGCCTTGGGATTCATGCAAGGCTATTCTGTTATGCTATTCATTATTCAGAGCTTTTGTTTTAGGGTTTTACGTTTTCTGCTTTGATGCTGCTGTTCACGTAATGCAATTTTACGTTTTCTGCTTCTAATTACAATTTTGTTCTTGCTTCTTCTTCTACTCTCATTTACGTTTCTGTTTCATTTACATTTCTGTTCATTTACGTTACTGTTCATTTACGTTTCTGCTTCATGTTTCATTTGCATTTTCTGTTTGAATCTATGGAAGGCTAGTTTTTCTGGTGTTGTTTCCTTTTCAGGACGAAGCCCAACTCTCTTTGAGGTTTCGTTTGTAATGTGGTTTCCTGGTAGTTTTCCCTTCACCAGTTATCCCAAATTCGTGAACATTAATCAGTGCACGCTTCGTTTTTGATTAATTGCCTCTGAGCCTAACTTGGGTTCATGCTTAATGGACGAAGGGGTAACTGGTGTATGTGGTGCCTAATCACGTATTGATAACCCTAAGTTGATTTTCGCTTAGTAAATTGAAATAGGGTTGGATTAAGTGGTTGACTGTTAGGGACGAATTCTCCATAACCCAGGATAAGAGAATGGCTTCTGAATCAGAGGAAACGACCCGTTTTTAATAATAGTAGTTTCAAATTCCAGTTTACTTGTTCTGCTCTTTAATCATGAAACAAACAAACCCCCCCAATCGTTACTGTTACTGCGCAAGTATATTATGAACATTTGGTTTGTCATTGCTCGTTGGGAAACGACCTAGGATCACTTCTTGGTTACTGCATTTTCATGTTTATTTGATTCGGGTACGACCTCGATCAAATTTGGCACCGTTGCCGGGGAGCAGTGTCCAAAGGTTCATAATAGCTAGCTAGTGTTGTGTGTTTAATCCTTTCGTGTTTTATGTTTAATTGTTAGTATTGTGTTAGTATGTGTGTTAGTATGTGTGTTAGTGTTGTTTAGTGTCCTGATATTTTGTTTAATGTGTGTTCTGTTTCAGTTTTCCCATTAAGCATTTCCCCTATTTCAGTCTTGGGTGTTTTGCTGTGAATAGTGTTTTGCGACGGACTTAGCGACCACTTTTGCTTGCGGCAAAAACAGAGTAGTAGTAGAGATCAATTAGAGACCGATTTTAGCGACCACCCATGCTGAATTATTTGAGATTTTTTTGTTTTAGTAGCTAGGGTTGTTATTTTTGGCTGAATTTTTTTTGTGGTAACTTCTTTTAACCTATATTTTGTGGGAAAAATAGCTAGAGCCTTTAGTTTGGTCAGATTTGAAAGTTCCAAAAAATTAGCAAATTTTGTGTTTGTCGAAACTTCAAACGGGCATAACTTTTGCTCCGGTTATCAGAATCGCAATTATTATATATGTATTTGGGGTAGAAAAAAATTTCCTATGCCATGGCAGCCTGCCATAGGCCAGCTGAGGTCTCCATCGTCCAAAAATAGTGATTCTGTCAAAAGTTTTTTATTTTTCAAGTTTTATTCACTTATTTTTCTTAACCTACCATTTTTAGCTTCCATAGTTAGACTTTGAATTTTTGCCTGAAATTTTTTGTGCTATCTTCTCATCATTGTATAAGGTTGCTCACAAAATTTCAAGTCATTTGGATATCATTTGAGGGTAGCTGTAGTTCAAACCTGCACCTTCATTTACATGACAAGGCAACTAGTTGTGCATGCTGAATGTAGTGTATGACTAGAGGCAATCCATCTGACTTACAACCCTTTGACCCTGAGATAGATAGGACATTTCATAGATTAGTTAGGCATCATTTTATACCTTTTGATCATCCTGAGCATTCCATTACTGGTGAATCTGTGCATTCTGTTATTGGTGATTTTGAACATCCTGATTTGGAGCATTATAATTTTGAGCATTCTGATTCTGAACATTCTGATTCTGCAAATTCTGAGAACATGGCACAACCTCCACCCCGTGAGAGGACTCTAAGGGAAATGGCTGCACCTGATTTCACCTACGAAAGCTTGTGCATCCAATACCCTGATGAGGATGTCCCATATGTTCTTAAAACTGGACTGATTCATTTGCTTCCAAAGTTTCATGGCGTTGCAGGTGAAGACCCGCACAAACATTTAAAGGAATTTCATATTGTCTGCTCCACCATGAAACCCCCAGATGTCCAAGAGGATCACATATTTCTGAAGGCTTTTCCTCATTCATTAGGGGGAGTGGCAAAGGACTGGCTGTATTACCTTGCTCCAAGGTCCATCACGAGCTGGGATGACCTTAAGAGAGTATTCTTAGAAAAAAATTTCCCTGCTTCCAGGACCACAACCAACAGGAAAGATATCTCAGGTATTAGACAACTCAGTGGAGAGAGCCTGTATGAGTACTGGGAGCGATTTAAAAAACTATGTGCCAGTTGCCCTCACCATCAGATTTCGGAGCAGCTTCTTCTCCAATATTTTTATGAAGGACTCAGTAATATGGAGAGAAGTATGATAGATGCTGCCAGTGGTGGAGCCCTTGGAGGCAAGACTCCTGTTGAAGCCAGGAATTTAATTGAGAAGATGGCTTCTAACTCCCAGTAGTTTAGCGCCAGAAATGATGCTATAGTCATTAGAGGAGTGCATGAGGTAGCTCAAACTCAGCTGCATCATCTGAGACTAAGAAGCTTGAAGGCAAACTGGATGCATTGGTTAACTTGGTAACCCAGCTGGCCTTGAATCAGAAATCTGTACCTGTCGCAAGGGTTTGTGGTTTGTGCTCCTCTGCTGACCACCATACAGACCTTTGCCCTTCCATGCAGCAACCTGGAGCAATTGAGCAGCCTGAAGCTTATGCTGCAAATATTTACAATAGACCTCCTCAACCTCAGCAGCAAAATCAACCACAGCAGAACAATTATTACCTCTCCAGCAACAGATACAACCCTGGATGAAGGAATCACCCTAATCTTAGATGGTCCAGCCCTCAGCAACAACAACAGCAACCTGCTCCTTCCTTCCAAAATGTTGCTGGCCCAAGCAGACCATACATTCCTCCACCAATCCAACAACAGCAACAACCCCAGAAACAACCAACAGTTGAGGCCCCTCGACAACCTTCCCTCGAAGAACTTGTGAGGCAAATGACTATGCAAAACATGCAGTTTCAACAAGAGACCAGAGCTTCCATTCAGAGCTTGACTAATTAGATGGGACAATTAGCTACACAATTGAATCAACAACAGTCCCAGAATTCTGACAAGCTACCTTCTCAAGCTGTCCAAAATCCCAAAAATGTCAGTGCCATTTCATTGAGGTCGGGAAAGCAATGTCAAGGACCTCAACCCGTAGCACCTTCCTCATCTGCAAATGAACCTGCCAAACTTCACTCTACTCCAGAAAAAGGTGATGACAAAAATTTACCTAACAATTTCTGTGCAGGTGAATCTTCTTCCACAAGTAATTCTGATTTGCAGAAGTAGCACATTCCCCCTCTTCCATTCCCTCCAAGAGCAGTTTCCAACAAAAAAATGGAAGAGGCAGAGAAAGAGATCTTGGAAACGTTTAGAAAAGTAGAGGTAAACATACCTCTGTTGGATGCAATAAAGCAAATTCCAAGATATGCTTAATTCTTGAAGGAGCTGTGCACTAATAAGCGGAAGCTTAAAGGAAGTGAACGAATTAGCATGGGTAGAAATGTCTCCGCATTGATTGGTAAATCTGTTCCTCAAATTCCTGAAAAATGCAAAGATCCAGGTACATTCAGCATACCTTGTATTATAGGGAATATTAAGTTTGACAATGCCATGCTAGATTTAGGAGCCTCTATTCGTGTTATGCCTCTGTCTATTTTTAATTCTCTATCTCTAGGTCCCTTGCAGTCAACTGATGTGGTAATTCATTTAGCTAATATAAGTGTTGCCTATCCTGTTGGTTTCATAGAAGATGTCTTAGTTAGAGTTGGTGAATTGATTTTCCCTGTTGATTTTTATATCTTGAATATGGAAGATGGATTTTCTCAAGGATCAGTTCCCATCATTCTAGGCAGACCCTTTATGAAAACTGCTAGAACTAAGATAGGAGAGTCTGCATTGACTATAGGAGGCTGAACCAGGTTACCAAAAAAGACCATTTTCCCCTACCATTCATTGACCAAATGCTTGAACGCCTGGCAGGTAAATCCCACTACTGTTTCCTTGATGGTTTTTTTGGTTATATGCAAATTACTATTGCTCCTGAGGATCAGGAAAAGACCACATTCACCTGCCCCTTCGGCACTTTTGCTTATAGGAGGATGCCTTTCAGCCTGTGCAATGCCCCTGGTACCTTCCAGCGGTGCATGATTAGTATTTTCAGTGATTTTTAGAAAATTGCATAGAGGTGTTTATGGATGATTTCACTGTATATGGATCCTCTTTTGATGGTTGTTTGAATAGTTTGGAAAAAGTTTTGAATAGATGCATTGAAACTAACCTTGTTCTAAATTTTGAAAAATGTCATTTTATGGTTGAGCAACGTATAGTTTTAGGCCACATTATTTCCAATAAGGGTATTGAAGTAGATCCTGCAAAAAATTCTGTTATTTCATAATTGCCTTACCCCTCTTGTGTGCAAGAGGTGCGATCTTTTCTTGGTCATGCAGGATTCTACAGGCGCTTTATAAGGGATTTTAGCAAAGTAGCCCTTCCATTGTCCAACTTGTTGCAAAAGGAGGTGGAGTTTGACTTTAATGACAGATGCAAAGAGGCTTTTGATTGCCTCAAAAGAGCGCTGACTGCCACCCCCATCATCCGGGCACCCGATTGGACAGCCCCTTTTGAGCTTATGTGTGATGCATCAAATTATGCATTGGGGGCTGTCCTTGCTCAGAAAATTGATAAATTGCCCAGGGTGATATATTATGCTTCTAGGACTTTAGATGTTGCCCAAGCGAATTATACTACTACTGAGAAAGAGCTTCTAGCCATAGATTTTGCTCTTGAAAAATTTCGATCTTATATGCTTGGTACCCGCATTATTGTTTACACTGACCATGCAGCTCTAAAGTACTTGTTGAAGAAGGCTGATTCTAAGCCTAGGTTGATCCGATGGATTCTCTGGCTCCAAGAGTTTGACTTGGAGATCCATGATAGGAGCGGAGCACAAAATCTAGTTGTTGATCATTTGAGTCGGATCGAACATGTATCAGATGCGGATTCACCCATTCGGGATGATTTCCCGGATGATCATTTGTATATACTGTATAGTATTTCTGACTCTCTTTCTACTCCCTGGTTTGCTAACATTGTCAATTATTTAGTTGCCTCTGTTTTTCCTCCCTTAGCATCTAAGGCCCAAAAAGATAAAATTAAAAGTGATGCTAAGCATTTTTTTTGGGATGACCCCTACTTGTGGAAATTGTGCAGTGATCAGGTAATTAGACGATGCATTCCAGATCATGAGACTGACTCAGTCCTACAGTTCTGTCATTCTTCCGCACCGGGAGGTCATCTGGGTGTTCAAAGGACAGCTCGCAAAGTGCTTGATTGTGGTTTTTATTGGCCCACCATCTTTAAAGATGCGTGGAAGATCTGCAACACTTGTGAGCAGTGTCAGAGAGCAGGAAATACACTTACATGGCGACAACAAATGCCTCAGCAACCTATGCTATTCTGTGAGGTGTTTGATGTTTGGGGTATAGATTTCATGGGCCCTTTTCCTGTCTCTTTTGGTTATGTTTACATTCTCCTTGCAATTGACTATGTTTCAAAATGGGTGGAAGCCAAGCCCACTAGAACTAATGATGCTAAAGTTGTTGCAGACTTTGTCAGGTCTAATCTGTTTTGCAGGTTTTGAGTACCTAAAGCAATTGTTAGTGATCAAGGAACCCATTTTTGCAACAGGACAATGCATGCCCTGCTTAAAAAGAACGGGGTGGTACACAGGGTATCCACACCATACCACCCCCAGACCAATGGACAGGCAGAAATTTCTAACCGGGAAATCAAGCAAATTTTAGAGAAGATTGTGCAGCCAAGCAGGAAAGATTGGAGTACCATGCTTGATGATGCTCTTTGGGCACATCGGATTGCCTACAAAGCACCCATAGGAATGTCTCCTTATCGGATTGTCTTTGGAAAGGCATGTCATCTTCCAGTGGAAATTGAGCACAAAGCTTACTGGGCAGTGAAGACTTGCAACTTCTCTATGGATCAAGCTGGTGAGGAAAGAAAGTTGCAACTGAGTGAGTTAGATGAAATCCGCCTAGAAGCCTACGAGAATGCCAAGTTCTACAAAGAAAAGACCAAGAAGTTCCATGATAGCATGATAGTTAAAAAGGACTTCATGGTTGGGCAAAAAGTGTTATTGTATAATTCTAGGCTTGGACTCATGAGTGGTAAGTTGAGGTCTAAGTGGATTGGTCCTTTTGTTGTTACTAATGTTTTTCCTTATGGTACAGTTGAGATCAAAACCGACTCCACAAACAAGAGCTTCAAGGTCAATGGACATCGACTTAAGCCATTCCTCACGAACCCTTCTTTAGTGGACGTAGTGGTGGAAGAGACTTCCTTACTCCACCCTACTCTTCCTCCACCATGACTTAGGGAGTTTTTCTTTTCCTATCTCCTTCTTTGCTTTTATTACACTTGTCCGATTCTCTTTGATGATTTAATTGTTTTTAATCTTTTCATTGTGCTACATTGAGGACAATGTGTTGTTTAAGTATGGGGGGGGGGGGGGGGAGTGTTCTTTGGTTTTGCTAGTTTTGTTGGTTTTGTTAATTTGTTAGTTGTGTTAATTTGATAATGTTGTTAGTTTCGTCGGATTTTTTAGTTTAATATTTTGGGTCAATTTTGTGTGCATGTACGACTTTGCATGTTTTTCTTTGAATTATAGGATATGTTCAAGAAATGGGTAATTGTTTTGAAAATAAAAGTTCTTGACATTTTGTGACTTGAAATCCTTGATTCTCCTCTACATGTCATAATAGTTTTGAAAGCTCAATTTGAAAGTGATGAGTTTACCTTTGTGAGAATTTGAGTCATCCATCATCATAATCATTTGGTGTGTTTTGCCCCATTGATTGCTTACACAATAGCCTTGGCTTGATTCTTGTTGATGCTTCCTAATTCACATGCATATTTGGAAATGATTGAGGCAATTTTGTTCTTATAAGCTTCTATCCAAATGGACTTACCTTGAATTAATTCCTTTGATAGCCCTTTTGAACCTTGTTTCCCTTTCCTTGTTTTGAAGCTCACTACAAGCCTTAAATGAAAAACCATGATATCACCATATCCTTAAGGAATTTTGGAGCTTTGGAATTGTTTTGGGAATAAGTGTGGGGAGTTTTTGTTTCATTGGATAACTTGTTTTGTTGGCTATGCTTCATGATGTATTTTGGGCCATACTTGATGTACATTGTATATTGGTTAAATGTTGGACATGCTGAATGAAAAATGTTGTTTCTCAAAGGCTATAGAGTAAAAAAAAAAATTCGAAAAAATAAAAAGAAAAGCAATAAAGTTGAGTGAATAAGATCTTAAATGGCACAAGAATGATGAAACTCTTGGTTCTACTCTTTATGTTTAAATTTTATCTTTACTTCTTTTTATTTTCTTATTTTTTTTTCTTAATATGCACTTATTCCCCATTGCTCCTCTATTCCTTTGGGATTTAGCCACTTATTCCATATTTCTCCATACCTTGTCCTTGGCCCCATTACAACCTTAAAAGACCTTTTGATCCTCATGTGCTTGTGTTTGTGGGTTGATTGTCAATTTTAGAATCTTGCCAAGTTTATGTGGTGTTTGCTTTCACGTGTGCTTTGAGGGTAAATAGTAGCCTAGACACTTGAGAGATAGAGTGTATATCTTGTGAGGCTTTATCACTTTTCATTCTTGAGCTGATTAACTATTTTGCCATGATTGGGTTGCTTGGATGATTTTCATGAATGTCTTGACTTTTTGGATCTCCTAATGTTAGATGTTACCCATTCCTTTCATTCCTTGATGTTCATTGAGAAATATGTGAATGTTTTTGTTTGTCTCTCTTTGATATCCTTGGATTTTGTTCTTTGTTTCATTTTGCCCAAAAGTGCAAAAGGATAAGTATGGGGGATTTTGATGTGCCATCATTTTCTTCTATTTTCTAAACCCTTTTTGCACCATTTTAATTACTGATTGGTCTTAATTGTCAATTAATCAGGCAGTTTTATTATTTGGGCTCATTTAGCTAATTTGATGTTTTTAATCTAATTTCAGGAATTAATGAAACATTGGGCTTAATCCGGATTTTGGTTATGGACTTGAAGAGGGCAAATAAAGCAGCGCTTACCTTAGTTAATTTCTAATTAGCAAATTTCGCAATTTTATTTTATGTTGTTCAGTGTTTATTTCGTTTTGGGCCAGAGTATTGTAATAGGGCCCAGTGACTTTGAGTGACTCTTTTTAAATAGCAGCCTTGGGATTCGTGCAAGGCTATTCTGTTATGCTATTCATTATTCAGAGCTTTTGTTTTAGGGTTTTACGTTTTTTGCTTTGATGCTACTGTTCACGTAATGCAATTTTATGTTTTCTGCTTCTAATTACAATTTCGTTCTTGCTTCTTCTTCTACTCTAATTTACGTTTCTGTTTCATTTACATTTCTGTTCATTTACGTTTCTGTTCATTTACGTTTCTGCTTTACGTTTCCCAAATTCGTGAACATTAATCAGTGCACGCTTCGTGTTCGATTAATTGCCTCTGAGCTTAACTTGCGTTCATGCTTAATGGACGAAGGGGTAATTGGTGTATGTGGTGCCTAATCACGTATTGATAACCCTAAGTTGATTTTCGCTTAGTAAATTGAAATAGGGTTGGATTAAGTGGTTGACTGTTAGGGACGAATTCTCCATAACCCAGGATAAGAGAATGGCTTTTGAATCAGAGGAAACGACCCGTTTTTAATATTAGTAGTTTCAAATTCCAGTTTACTTGTTCTGCTCTTTAATCACGAAACAAACAAACCCCCCCAATCGTTACTATTACTGCGCAAGTATATTATGAACATTTGGTTTGTCATTGCTCGTTGGGAAACGACCTAGGATCACTTCCTAGTTACTGCATTTTCATGTTTATTTGATTCGGGTACGGCCTCGATCACCAGTGTTTCCTCTAAATGCTCATTTAGAAGCGAAATGCTAACATCCAAAATCTCATTTATGGTTATGAGAAGATTTCATCAGTATACTTCCCTTCCCCGGTAGACACATTGTTTTTCATCCGAAAAGCATATGTTGCTCTGATTAGTTGGAAGTTCTCTCTTTACTAATGCATGTTCGCATTTTAGTGAAGAAAACACCAAGACTATTTTTAGTCTCGCAAGTTATCCAGAACTACGTCGGTCTGAGTTTCTCATTGAGGATACGTAGGAGCAAGAGTCTCGCTTTTGTCGGCCGCCCCACAATTTCTGTCATACTAACACTGGAGTCACGTGACATGCGGAGATACCCGAGTGGTTATCCGTTTAAACTTTCTTTTGCTATCTCTAAGACTCAAAGCATGATAGCACGCAGAGACTAATGTCGTCCTCTGCACCCTTTGTCAATCGCGGCCAACAACCCCGTTGACACGCGGAGATTTACGTCATCTTCCATGCAGACAATTTCTGTCATACTGACACTGGAGTCACGTGACATGCGGAGATACCCGAGTGGTTATCCGTTTAAACTTTCTTTTGCTATCTCTAAGACTCAAAGCATGATAGCACGCAGAGACTAATGTCGTCCTCTGCACCCTTTGTCAAACGCGGCCAACAACCCCGTTGACACGCGGAGATTTACGTCATCTTCCATGCAGACAATTTCTGTCATACTGACACTGGAGTCACGTGACATGCGGAGATACCCGAGTGGTTATCCGTTTAAACTTTCTTTTGCTATCTCTAAGACTCAAAGCATGATAGCACGCAGAGACTAATGTCGTCCTCTGCACCCTTTGTCAATCGCGACCAACAAGCCCGTTGATACACGGAGATTTACGTCATCTTCCATGCAGACAATTTCTGTCATACTGACACTAGAGTCACGTGACATGCTGAGATACCCGAGTGGTTATACGTTTAAACTTTCTTTTGCTATCTCTAAGACTCAAAGCATGATAGCACGCAGAGACTAATGTCGTCCTCTACACCCTTTGTCAATCGCGGCCAACAAGCCCGTTGACACGCGGAGATTTACGTCATCTTCCATGCAAAAAATTTCTGTCATACTGACACTGGAGTCACGTGACATGCGGAGATACTCGAGTGGTTATCCGTTTAAACTTTCGTTTGCTATCTCTAAGACTCAAAGCATGATAGCACGCAGAGACTAACGTCGTCTTCTGCACCCTTTGTCAATTGCGGCCAACAAGCCCGTTGACACGCGGAGATTTATGTCATCTTTTGCACAGAAAATTTCTGTCATACTGACACTGGAGTCACGTGACATGTGGAGATACCCGAGTGGTTATCCGTTTAAACCTGTTTTTGCTATCTCTAAGACTCAAAGCATGATAGCACGTAGAGACTAACGTTGTCTTCTGCACCTTTTGTCATCCAGAGGCGGCGGGCCCGATGACATGCGGGAACTAGTTGGTCCCGCATTTTTACCTTTATCATTCAAGAGCAGTAAGTTGGGTGGTAAACGCGCTTAGACGAATTATGCGCCTTTGTCATCTAGGGACAGTGAGTCAGTTGCATGCGGAGATATCTTATGGTCACCCGCGACTTTCGTCAACCGAGAGGAACGAAATTAGTGTCTTATCTTTACTTCCCTTTTATCTCCAATAAAAGACAAGTAAAGAAGGGCAACTGTCATACCCTAATTTCGTTCGGGGACCATTGTTTGGTGGCATGCAACTTTCATTTGACCACTTCGAGGTACTTGGCACCCATCGTTAGGCAATTCGTGAAGTTCCGTGACATGCCGGAAATCAAAAGAAAGCATCGTTGCACAATTCGTGGAGTTCCGTGACATGCCGGAAATCAAAAGAAAACATCGTTGCACAATTCGTGAGGTTTCGTAACATTCTGGAAGTAAAAAAAAGGGGGTGGTTGCATAATCTGTAAAGTTTTGTGACATTATGGAAAGAAAACAAGTATCGTTACATAATCCGTAAGGTTCCGTAACGTTACGGAAAAAGAATCAGCAAAGAAGGGGGTGAACTTATCAAGATATGTGTGTAAATAGCAATTCAAGTCTAGGCCCTTCTGGAACATTTTGGAAGTTGGGTTGCTTAAGGAGGAAGCAACTGGGCGGCAAGCTCCTCCACGTTTTTGAAAAATGGTTTCCGGGGCTTCCGTCGCTTCCGTAATGCTTCCGTAAAATTTTCGAAAACCTTGGGTAAGCATATTCCACTTAACATTGGTGAAAGGGAAGAGAAAAAAAGATGAAAGTTAAGTCATATATGCTTCCGAAAATTTTTCGTAAATTACAAAAGAAGGTGGGGTGAACTTATCAAGATAGGGGTGTAAATAGCAATTCGAGTCTAGGCCCTTCTGGAACATTTTGGAAGTTGGGTTGCTTAAGGAGGAAGCAACTGGGCGGCAAGCTCCTCCACGTTTTTGAAAAATCGTTTCCGGGGCTTCCGTAATGCTTCAGTAAAATTTCCGAAAATCTTGGGTAAGCATATTCCACTTAACATTGGTGAAAGGGAAGAGAAAAAAGATGAAAATCGAATCCAAAACACTTCCGTAAGGCTTCCGTAACTTTTCCGTAAAATACGAAAAGGGGGGTGAACTTAGAAATTTGGGTGCACTTAGAAATCTTCTTCATTAAGTCTCTGGGCGGCAAGCACCTCCCTTTTTTCCTATAAATAGGGGAGGGGGGAGCTGTTTTAAAATGTTCAAGACCCCTTGGCTATGCATTTTGGCTATTTGGGGCAAAAAACATATTTTCGTGAAGAAAAATCGAGTCGAAGTGCTTCCGTAACGCCTCCGTAAGCGATTATGTGGAAATTCTTCATCGTTCTTCACCGTTCTTCGTTCGTTCTTCGTTCTTCAACGGGTAAGTTTTCGAATCTGAGACTTTCAATTCATTTCTTGTTTTGTGTACTTTCACTTTAATTTCGTTTACTTTCAATTTTCTTTTCTTCCGTTTTAACGTGCTTTAGTCATTTACTTAAGTCATTTTCTCGCCTAATCAAAGAATAAAATAAATTTCCACCGATCATTTGAATTGTAACATCCGTTAATTTCTGTTAAAATGAAATTCGACCGTTCGGTCATGCCGTAACCACGTTGGAAACCAAAAAGAGGTAAAATAATAATATAATAATCAAAAATATCTTTTAGTAAAATAAATCAAAAAAAATCAATCGGACGTTTTTATTTGGGATTTCTCCTTCTTAAATCGAATCGACTAATAACCAAAGTGAAACTAAGGCTAAAATCAATTCGTAAACCAAACTTTTGTCATCGCCTAAAAAAGTCATTTTCAAAGGTCCGACGCCTTGGAATGGTCTTTTCCGCTTTTATTGGTTAAGTGTAGATTTCTAAAAAGCCTAAAATCAATATGTAACTTTGTTACCTCTTTCAAAAATAAAGAAATCATTAATGGTCCAATGCCTTAATTTTTTCTCACTTTTCAAAAGAATCGAAAGATTGTCTAATGGTCCAATGCCTTAAATGATATTTCATTCAATAAAAACTAAAAAATAACTTAACCAAAACGCTTTGTTCACAAAATAAATACGTAGGTCTGATTTTCTCATAACAATTGAGAAATACGTAGGAGCAAAGGGAAACGCCCTTGTCGACCACAAAAAGATAAAAACATAAAAAGGCATAAAAAAGACATAAAAACGTAAAAAGGGAAAAGAATATAAATTGAAGTCATATTTGCACATTTGATTAAAGGCTGCCGTCTCTTGTGACGGACGCGTGGGGTGCTAATACCTTCCTCGTTCGTAAATACAACTCCCGAACCTTTCACTTAAAGTTCGTAGGCTACGTCTTTTCCGGTTTTTCTGACGTTTTCCTCAAATAAACGTTGGTGGCGACTCCGCGCGTATTCAAATTCAAAACCTTTTTCAACAGCTATTTCTCAACCCCGTCTTCTGGTAATCAATTACACTTCCTGGTAATCGATTACCAGAGCCTTGCATGTCTTGAAAGCACTTTGTTTTAAGGCAAGGCTTGGTCTTTAGTGAATCTTGAAACAAGGCTTTGTTTGTTGAAGCAATCTTGAATTATTCTTGAAGCAAATGCTTATCATTTGAAGCAGCCTTGTTAGATTCTTTTTTGACATCATCAAAATCATGTATACATACATTCACAGATTGTACTAAGCATTTTGGGACAACCTCCATAGAGGAAACTTGTCCATAATGGACCCTTGAGAAGAGTCTTCAATCATGGTGGATCCTTGAATGGTTGGATGGTTGGCTATTGAGGTAACATATGGGATCTAGTAGGATCATCCTATAACCCACTAAGGGTATTACCATAATTATGCTTACGATTCTAAAATATGAAAATTAAAAATATTATACAACAATCTCATGCGAAAGCTAACATATAGACATTACAACTTGATTTCCATATATAATATAAAATACAACTTATTTCTCATAACATTCACTTAATACAACATATAATAAAATACACAAAAATAAAAAATAATTAAGCTACATCTTCCATGATAAGGCTTTGTGCTACAACAACACGGATCATCACCTGTTTCCTGAAAAGGAAGGAACTTAAAGGGATAAGACATAATGTCTCAATGAGTGTTCTAAGGCCTCTAAGGTTGGGTTAGACCCCTCTACCAGAAAAACTCAATCATTTGTCTCTCAAGGCTTTACTCTCAGTGGATCTCTATCAAACCTTATCATTTCTAAATTTGGGTATACATCCATCGATCATAAAAGTTTTCCTCTAACTTATCCCTTTTAATCACTTACTACACTAGTTCATCTTCACTAATTGAAATACAATAAATCACACTAGAAGGAGGGTTGGATAGTGTGTTAGTCAAAATATAAAACCTTTTTGGACTTATTTTTTAGTTAAAACCTTGTGTGCTGAATGTATCAATAATGGACTTTGAAATACTTTGATAAGCTAAAGAAAAGAAATAAAAATACTTCATTTTATACTTGGTCACTTAACCTGAGCTACATCCAATTCTCCTTTACCAACCAATAAAGGGTTCCACTAATCAAATTTGATTACAACTGTCATACCCTAATTTCGTCCGGGGACCATAATTTGTTGGCATGCGACCTTCGCTTGACCACCTCGAAATATTTAACACCCATCGTTGTATAATCCGTAAAGTCTCGCAACATTTTGGAAATCAAAACAAGCATTGTCGCGCAATCCATAAAGATCCGCAACATTCAAGAAGTCAAAAAGAGCATTGTTGCGTAATCCATAAAGTCCCACAACATTCCGGAGGGCAAAAAGAGTATCGTTGTGTAATCCGTAAAGTTTCGAGATGTTTCGGGAAGAAACCGGTCAAAAACACAAAAACGGGAGGGTATTTAGCAAAGTGGGGTGTGTGTAAATAAACGTGAGTGTATTTAGCAAAGAGGGGGTGAACTTATCAAGATCCTCTACTTTTTGTTGAAAAGTGGTTTCCGAGGCTTCTGGGGCTTCCGTAATGCTTCCGTAAAATTTCTGAAAACCTTGAGTAAGCATATTTCACTTAATATTGGTGAAAGGGAAGAAGAAAAAGAGGAAAATCAAGTCCTATATGCTTCCGTAAGGCTTCCGTAATGCTTCTGTAAAATTTTCGTAAACCTAAATAAGCATATTTCACTTAATATGGGTGAGAAGGAAGAGAAAAAAAGAAGAAAGTCAAGTCCTATATGCTTCCGTAAGGCTTCCGTAAATTTTCCGTAAATTACGAAAGAAGGGGGGTGAACTTATCAAGATGGGGGTGCAAATAGCAATTTTCAAATTATCGAATCTGGGCTCTTCCAGAACATTTTGGGAGCTGGGTTACTTAAGTAAGTAACCCAGCTCGCCTGGGCGAGCTGGGCGGCAACCTCCTCCCCTTTTTCCTATAAATAGGCGATGGGAGGTTGTTCCAAAGGGTCCCTAACCCCTTTGGCTATGCATTTCAGTTGTTTTGGGTGAAAAAATTGTTTCCGTGAAGAAAATCCAAGCTGAGGTGCTTCCATAACGCTTTTGAGACGTTTCTATGAGCAAATCCGTGAAGGTTTTCCGTTGTTCTTCACCGTTCTTCATTCGTTTTTCGTTCTTCAACCGATAGGTTTTCGAATCAGAGGCTTTCAATTCATTTCTTGTTCTGTTGGCTTTCATCTTTATTTCGTTCACTTTCGGTTTTCTTTTCTTCCGTTTTTAACGTGATTTAACCGATCGTTTAAGTCGTTATCTCGCCTAATAAATGATAAATGAATTTCAACTTATCATTTGCGTTGTAATTTCGTTTAATCACTGTTAAAGCAAAATCTAACCGATCGTTCACACTGTAACCACGGTTAAAAAAAAAGCAAAATAATAATAAAATAATCAAAATATCTTGAAAAAATTATAATAAAATAATCAAAATATCTTTGAATAAAATAATCAATCGGACGTTTTTCTTTGGAAGTTTCCTTGAATGAATTGACTAATAACCAAAGTTAAACTAAGGCTAAAATCAACTCACAACTCAAGCTTTGTCAACAAAAATCACTAAAAAACCATTTTAAGGTTCAATGACTTAAACGGTCCTCTTTGCTTTTATCGGTTAACAAGGACCGTTCAAAAGCATAAAATAACATGTAACTTTACCGCTTTTGCAAGAACTACGTAAGTCTGAGTTCCTCATCACAAATTGAGGATACGTAGGAGTAAAAGCCCCGCTTTTGTCGACCACCCCAAGAGATCGTTAATGGTCCAATGCCTTAACGTTTCTCTACTTTCAAAAAACCAAGAGATCGTTAATGGTCCAACGCCATAATGTTTCTCTCCTTTCAAAACCAAGAGATCATTAATGGTCCAACGCCTTAACGTTTCTCTCCTTTCCAAAAATCAAAAGATCGTTTAATGGTCCAACGCCTTAAACGACTTTTGTTCGGTCAAAATATATCTTGCAAAAAAAGATAAAAACAACTTAACCAACGTTTAGTTCTAGAAAGAACTACGTAGGTCTGATTTCCTCATCGCAATTGAGGAATACGTAGGAGCAAGGGAAACACCCTTGTCGACCACCAAAATATAAAAATACAAAAAGGCCCATAAAAACATAAAAACACAAAAAGACATAAAAAAAGGGAAAATAAAACATTTTTAAGTCATATTTGCACACTTGATTAAAGTCTGCCGTCCCTTGTGACGGACTCGTGGGGTGCTAATACCTTCCCCGTGCATAAAAACAACTCCCGAACCTTTCACACTTAAAGTTCGTAGACCACACTTTTTCCAGTTTTTTCGACGTTTTCCATAAATAAACGTTGGTGGTGACTCCACGCGCCTTTCTCCCATGAAAGACTCACCTGCGAGCCCCGCGTCGCCCTCCCGCCGAAGGGTAGGTTGCGACAGTTGGCGACTCCATTGAGACTTTTTTTAGAGAGTTAGGCCTTCTAATCTCGTGCAATATCATGACTTCCTCTTTTGTCGGTTTCCTTTTATTTGTCTTACATTCTTGTATATAACTCTTTGATGCTTTTGGTGTGTTTTTGAAATGTTTGCATGAGATAGATATTTATTCATTTGATGCACACAAACACCAACACTATTTGTACACACGGTGAGTTGAAAATGGGCCCTATACCCGGGTCCATGGGAACATAAGGAGTGGAGGTGAATTTGTGGTCATGCTGGGTCTCCGACTTGCTTGATAACAATGAACCCTCATCTAGAGTTTTTCTCTTTGACAACGTATTGTTGCTGGCAGTCCCTATTGCCGCAATATGTTTTTTCGAAGGGGATGATACCTCTAGAAACCATCAAGAGAGATATGACCACCTTGGGAATTATCACTAAAAGCCTTTTAGTTCCTCCCATTTAGGTTCCCAAAGTAGGGGCACAAAGCAAACATGCTACATGTTTTGTTTTCTTTTAAACACTGCCATGCATATAACCTAAATGTCATGTACGCCTTTGCTATATGATTATTTGAGGATATTGCCATGCTGTGTACATCCCCCTGTTGCGCTTTTGCACATCTGCATCATGTCATCATGCATGCGTTGTATGTTGGTCTCGTCTTTTGTCACGGGAAGCCGGAAGGTCCATATCACCTTCTTAACTGCACACATGGGGCATTGCGCCCCCGAATGCGTAAGTAAGAAGAGATGATTTTCTAGGCTCTCGTGTCCGTAAATGCATTCATATCATGCATCGCATAAGCATCTCTTCATGGCATCGTAATGGACGTATCGTTCCTGCATTTGTCACTTATCATTTCATGCATTGCATTTTGCATAAGTCATTTCATCACCATGCATCTGCATCTAACATGCTTTTTTGCATACCTTTTATTTTCATGTTTACTCATGCATGATCCTTGCGTTTTCCTCTGCAAAACAAAAACAAAAAGGAAGCATGAAAATTCACACTGCACTCTTAGTTGCATGTGTTAGGTACCATGAGCCTACCATGTTGGGATCATAAACCCATTTCTTAAAAAAAAACAACAAAACAAAATGATTGAGCATGGTACCTAATGCGTGGCTAACTAGGAAATGATGTTTCTTCGTGCATCTCAATCTCTTAATTACATTTTCCATGCATAGTGTAGACAAAGGATCAAGCTGAAAGTTTTGATGATGCCAAAGGATTACATGAATCATATGCTTCTCAAAGATTTACTCAAGACAAAGCAATTAGAGTTAATCAAGATGGATGATCAAGACAGTCTATAGAGTCTTAGAAAGGATATTAAAATAGAAGGGTATTCCAATTGGATTAGCAAAAGGTTTGGCCAAGAATTTTAAGCTAAAAAGTGTTTTTCAACAAAATTACTCCCTGGTAATCGATTACCATAGGATGTAATCGATTACCAGTGGCCAAAAATGATTTACAACAGCTATTAAAATTTGAATTCAAAATTTGCACTGTGTAATCGATTACACATATATGGTAATCGATTACCAGCAGTTTCTGAATGTTTTAATTCAAATTTTAAAAGCTGTAATCGATTACACAATTACTGTAATCGATTACCAGACAAGATTTTCAGAAAAATAATTTTAAGAGTCACAACTTTTCAAAGGCTTTATTCATGACCACCAATGGTCTATATATATGTGACTCAAACACGAAATTGCTTAGAGATTTTCAGAACAACAAGTGTTTATCCTCTCTAAAAGCAAATTCATTTTATCCTCTTAAGAATTCCTTGGCCAATTTAATTGCAATTCATTAAGGAATTATTTGAGTGCTCAATCTGTAAAATCCATCTCTTTCTAGAGAGATTTGTTCTTCTTCTTCTTCTCATTCTCTAAGGGATTAAGAGACTGTGAGTCTCTTGTTGTAAAGGAATTCTAAACACAAAGGAAGGATTGTCCTTGTGTGTTTAGAACTTGTAAAAAGAATTTACAAGATAGTGGAACTCTCAAGCGGGTTGCTTGGGGACTGGACGTAGGCACAAGGGTGTGGCCGAACCAGTATAAAACTGAGTTTGCATTTTCTCTTCCCTTAATCTCCTTTATTTATTATTGCTTTATATTCATATTCAAATTGTTTCATTTGAATTAATATTTAAGAAGATTGTCATTAAGGGAATTCATAACTTGGTTAAAAAGTGAAATAGATTTTTAATTAGGGGAAATAGTTTGGAATATCTTAATTCAACCCCCCCTTCTTAAGATATCTGAGGCCACTTGTCTAACACATAGCATACGTATTCCCGAGTCTTTGATCTCTATGAAATGTTGTCGAGTATTGGCGATCAAAATTGCCATTCCTTGGGTTATGGGATTGAACCTAGCTCATGCTTTTACGAAAAGGTTCATCAAGTCAAGTTGAAGTATGGCAGTAACCATCTTGGAAAAATTGGGGCAAAAGATGGATCGAGTTACATCGCTGCTTCGTCTACTGCCAAACACATTTAGGACTGTTGATGTCCTTGTTACTTCCAGTTTCACCTTGACAAAGATGTCATGGACCATGTTGAAAATCTAAATTGATTCGACCCCATGTCCTACGTAAAAATTCGCAATACTTCAACTGTGCATCATTTGCATACATTCGTGCTTTTCATTTGTTGCATTGCTCATTGCATTCTTTCCTTGAAAAACAATGAACTTAATCATTGTTATCAAAAGAAAAGAACACGCTTTACGGCACCCTTACCGAACCCGTGCTAGAGCTAGAGTAATGGGTGAAGTAGAGGAGGTGCAAGAGCAGATGAAGACTGACATGGAGGCCGCGAAAGAGCAAATGGCCACAATGATGGAGGCCATGATGAGCATGAAGAAGATAATGGAGGTCAATGCAGCTGCAATAGCCGCTACCAGCACCATTGCTGAGGTGGACTTGACCCCCCATATGGCCTCAACCAACTAACTCATCCAACCTCAGATATGGTAGGTCTGGAAGGCAAAGAGTTGGGAGCTACGGGCAGCCCTCATTTATTGCGAAAAACAAGCATGGCTTCCCACCATATGGCTTGCCCCCCAACTATACGCCATCCAATGTGGCGTACACTCCCAATGAGAATGTCAATAACTCCACTCCTATACTCATTGAGAGCCAACAACCTCAATTTGATCATGCACATGTCTCTCAACCCATTGGGGAGACACATGAAATGCCCCACCACAATCTAGCCGAGTTCGAGCCTTGCCTCGGATATGCCACTGAAGGGCAAGCAGCTGGTGATATACCCCTGCAAAACACTTTGGAGGGCCCTCAGTATCACCCACAACCACACCCCTTGCATTCCACACCGGGTAAAAACCCTCATGCTATGGCAGAAATGGGAGAGTCGGATCATCTAGAGGAAAGGCTCAGGGCCATTGAAGGAGGCGAAAATTATGCCTTTGCTAACCTAGAAGAGTTGTTCTTAGTACCCAATATCATCACCCCTCCCAAGTTCAAGGTGCCAGACTTTGACAAGTACAAGGGGATTACTTGCCTTAAGAACCAACTAAAGATGTATTGTCGAAAGATGGGGGCATACGCAAGAACTAAAGATGTATTGCCTTAAGAACTGCTGATACATTTCTTCTAAGAAAGTCTTACTGGGGTAGCTGTTACCTGGTACACTAACTTGGAACCTTCCCGAGTCCATTCTTGGAAGGACCTAATGGTTGCCTTTGTTGGGCAGTGTCAGTACAGTTCTGATATGGCTCCGGATAGGATGCAACTACAGAACATGTGCAAAAAGGGGCATGAATCTTTCAAAGAATACGCCCAAAGGTGGAGAGACTTGGCAGCCCAGGTGGCACCCCCAATGACGAAAAGGGAGATGATCATTGTGATAGTAGACACATTACCAGTGTTCTACTATGAAAAGATGGTGCGCTACACACCTTCAAGCTTTGCGGATTTGGTCTTCGCTGGCGAAAAGATCAAAGTGGGCATGGAAAGAGGTAAATCTGATCATCCTGCTTTGATGAATGCGAAAACTGGGGCAAATGAAGAGGGTGAGAATGAAGGAGAAACCCATGTTGCGACTGCCATTCCTACATGGAAAATCCCCCACCAGCTCAACAACATCATTTCTCAGCCAATATCAGCCCTTCTCATTACCCACCACCCAGTAATCCACAAAGTCCATCCCTAAATCAACCATAATTCCTGTCTACCGCATGCCCAATGCCCAAACACCACCTTTAGCAAAAACCAAAAAAGGAATTTTGCAGCAAAAAGCTTGTAGGATTCACCCCAAATTTCGGTGTCATATGCTAACTTGCTCCCATATCTACTTGATAATGCAATGGTAGCCATAACCTCTTCTAGGTTTCCTCAACCTCCATTTCTCCGAGGATACGACTCGAACGCAACGTGTGCTTATCATGGAGGAGCCCCGGGGCATTCCATTGAGCATTGTAGGGCCCTAAAGCATAAGGTTCAAGGTCTAATTGATGCGGGCTGGCTGAAATTTGAGGAGAATTGCGTGTAAGTCCTGACATTGACAAGAGATGCCACACATGGGGCAATTTGAAGGTTGTTGTTAGATGTCTCTAATGACTCGTTTGCATTTTCAAGTTTATGCCATTATTGTAAACCACAATTACAATACTAAATAATATGGATAAATTTAACATCCTTATCTCTCTTATCCTCTCACAAACACATCTTTGCTTATTCAACTTCCACCGGAATGTGAGTGTAAGCCATTGGTTCGTTTGCTCAAGCGACCTGCGCTCCTGAGTGTTGGCTTCCAAGACCGTTCAATCAGAGATTACTCGTCCTGCACGTTGGTGGGGTGCCGTAAAATGACGAGTAAAGCAAAAAAAAAAGTTCAAAAAGAAAAAAAAAGGCATTTGATTGACTATGTTTTGAAGTAAAAATATAGACATTCATGTGACCTCATTTTATCATTCCTGAAAGTTTGTCTTTTTTAGAGAGAAGTGAGTTATCAAGAATAGGAGTCATTTGACTTAACCCATCAACTGAAAAAAAAAATCCTTCAACTACGTCTCGTCCTTGAAAAATTCTTTTTGCGAGAATCAAACTGCCTCTTTCATTCTTCCTTGCTACAAGGTTGTGAAAACAAAACAACGATGGTTACCTCAGAGCCCTACACTGGGGCAATGAAAGGCACCATGCATAAACCTCAAGTGAACCTAGGGGCAGATTAGAAGTTCTCACCCAATAGGCTCCTTGCTACAAGGTCATGACGAAAGACAACAATTGACACCTCAAAGCCTTACATTGGGGCAATGAGGGGCATCATGCATGAGCCTCAAGTGAACATAGGGGCAGATTAGAAGTTCTCACCCAATAGGTTCCCAGCTACAAGGTCATGACGAAAGATAACGATTGGTACCTCAAAGCCTTACACTGGGGCAATGAGGGGCACCATGCATGAGCCTCAAGCGAACCTAAGGGTAGATCAAAAGTTCTCACCCGCCGATGTTTTTAAACAAAAAAAAAGGGAGTGAAAAACCCTGGGATTTCAATGGATTGATTAAACGGCTCCATTGTCGTCACTCCAAAATGGTCAAGTGTTTAAATCAAACAAAACATACACTCTGAGGGAGTTCCCAGAGAGATTTGCAAAAGATAGGATAAGGTTGCATGAATTATCATCTCTTTCAAAAGGACAATCAAATTGTGTTTTCCAAAAAAATTAAATCAAAATCAAAATCATAAAATAGGGAAAGAATGTCGTGAACATTGTACAACTTTCCATTACATTGCATTGTTTCATATGAAGTCCGCATTTACCAAATTTCAAGACAAAGGTTGCATGCATCTGCATCCCTAAAAATCATGTTGGTTGCATAGATTTCCCACATCTAATGTCCAATCTTTTGAATTTGGAATGATCGGCCCTCTCTGTGGCGTCCCCAAAATAATGACTGGTTTAATAGTAATGATTTAAATAACAAACCATGGTAAATCTTTTTTTTTTCTTCTTTTTCTTTTTCATTTCTTTCTCTCTTCACAATAATTAGATTCAAAAGGAAAATCCTCACTATAGAGTCCTGAATGGCCAGTTCACAACTCTATTCGGAGTCATTTCTTTCTTACCGCTCGTAATCTCTAAACTAATTTGTTGTTTCAAAGGAAGAGTATACCAGCCATTACTTTAGGTCGTCACGTGAAAATAATAAAATAAAATACGGTCGGTAAACTCTTTTGTAAATAAAGTTTGCTAATGCTTTCTTTTCAAATAACAAGGTTAAACATAAGTACATTCATCATTTAAAAGCTGTCCAAAATATGGGAGTTTTACAAAATACATAGTGTCATCCAAAGCAAAAGCATCCACTGAAGTAGCTTCAGCCACATGTGCACAATCATCAAATTCCTATACAATAGGTCTACCCGTACAAAAACAAAAGAGTAAACCTAACAGTCAGTCCTAGATACACCCACCCTCAAAAAGTATATAAAACTAGTCCATAGAACTGTCTACTATGATGAAGAGCCTCCACTGATCGCCATCTCTCTAGGGCCACTATCCTCCGTAGAGTTTGCCTCAGATGCCGACATGACGTCCTCGGGAGAATCCACCTCAGGGACTGGGTCCTCATCACCCTCTAGAAAATCAAGAGCATCCACAGCAGGCTTAGGAGGTAGCTCCTCAGGGTCCTCCTCAGGGTCTTCCTCGGATGACATCACCTCAATCACGTGGACTGGCTCCACTAGACGGTATGGTGTATGCGTGGGTAGTATCCACTCCACAGTGCGCTGAAGCGTGCGTGCGGGTTCATCTGGATGCACCAATGAAGTAGTCGTAAATCGAATCGTGCCCCGAAATCGGCACCTCGTGTTGCCTTCGAGGGTCTCCCAAGCTCCCTCTAGGCACTCCATCTCCACTCGATCATGGATTAGTTGCGCCGCCATCATGATCTACAAGAAAGAAAAGAAAGGGGTAGACTCTTTCACGAGAATCTAACTACGCCGCAACACAATGCGTCTCATAACCACTACATGCAATTAAAAGGGGTATCTTTAGGCTTTTCATCTCTGGTAATCGATTACCAGAGGCCAAACTCGAATTACACAGCTTCAAGACATGAAAACTTGAAAAAGGCACTGTGTAATCGATTACACATACTTGGTAATCGATTACCAGTGACCCATTCCTCTGTGTAATCGATTACACAGACTGGTAATCGATTACCAGAGGCCTCCACAATCTTCCAGTTCCCTTTTTAAGCCTGGTAATCGATTACACCCCTTGGTCATCGATTACCAGAAGCTCTCCTAGCTTCCTGACCTCGTTTTCAAGCCTGGTAATCGATTACACCCCTTGGTAATCGATTACCAGGGACCATCTTAGTCTCCTGTCTTCATTTTTAAGCCTTGTAATCGATTACCCACCCTTGGTAATCGATTACCAGAGGCCATAACCCATATGTCACACAAGATTCACAGCTGGCCAGCCACCACACAAGCCTCCTTGCTTTGTGGTCTTTGTTCCTTTTATCTGTTGACTGCCAGGAGCTCGCCTGATTAGGTACATCACAGGTTCTCACTGACTGACTATGCCCGGGTTGGGTCGGGATTGTTCAAGCTTGGTTTTGGGCAATAGCACCCCACCTGACGTCCCCAAGGTCTCCTGACCCCCGCGACATATCTCCAGGCACCACTCTGTGGTCAACGAATAAAAGCAAGAAGTCTCACCCTTCTACACTTCCTCATTTCAAGCTTGTCGGATTATGGGGTACCCATCACATGTGGTACTAGGTGGCGGTCGGGCGATGGTGCAAAACGATTCTCCACATCCACAAATCACATATAACCCACCATCCCCTGTTGCCCACCTCCAACTGAGCTCACGTACTCCCACGTAGCCCTTATCCTCGTTCCTCTCAACACCGAGTCCCCATCAATCCTCCCAAGCTTCCACAACATCCGAGTAATTCCACATCCAATCATCATGGACTAACAAAACCAAGCAAAACAGGGCAAAGGCAGAAAACTCTGCCCAAAACACAACTCAAAATCACAGCTTTTCACATACAAATACCTCAGTAACATTTCCTTCATTCCAATTCGTTAACCATTGGATCGACTCGAAAATTTTACTGGAAGTCTCTAGTACATAAGTCTACCTTTTGACCGTTGGGATCTGCTAGCAAATGTCCAGAACCCCATATGTACTACCCTTTTCACAACCAGCTATACACAAGCATTTTTCTGCACTTATACAAAATTCTGCATAAAGTGCAGATTTCGAAAACCACTCTTTCCCTCATCCAATTTTGCCCAAATTGAATCCTACAAGTCCCAAATCATGTACCAATCATGTCTAAACCAAGGGCAAGCTTCAGACCAAGGCAACACAAAATCTAGGTATCCAAAACCCCTCAATTTAATGGATTTTCAAGGTTTGAGAAGTGAAATTGAGAATGAGGTAAATTTGGAGCAAACTCTCACCTCACACAAGTCTATAACATCAATTTAAACTTGCTCAAACTGGATTTACACCTAAAATTCCACCGAATCAAAATTTGACTCCTCAACACCCAATTTTACCCTAGAAATGGCTCTTTGTTCACTTTGGTCATTTGTTTTTCTCTCTTGTACAGCCCAAGCTTTCTCATAAGTCCTAAATGACATTTCAAGCTAGGATTAACTCACTTTAACCTCCAAATGCCACTAAATCCAGATTTGGCCTTCCAACTCTCAAAACCTCACTCTTTTTCCACTCATAACACCATATTCTCACTTTCTAACCCTAGGTTAACTCTACCCTTCATCTCTAACAGTTTTCCATAAGCAATTTCAGCACATAAACATCACAAGCATCATCATAAAAACCCTAAAACTAAATGGGTAAGCTTAACTCATCCAAACATGGCAAGTTCAACATGCTTTCAACAAATCCCTTCACAAATAACTATCATGAAGCTGAAACCTAGCAAAACTACCCATCATACCTCCCAAAACCCAATACCCACGAAAATCAAGTGAGAAAGAAGTCTACCCAAACCTGAAATTTCGAGGTCCCACACGTAGAGATGCGCTTCACGACTCCGAAAATGCCTTCCTTTCGCGATTTGGAGCAGAAATGGGCACCAAAGGTTGGAGCTTTAATGGAGTTTCAATGGAGGATGAAGAAGAAAGAAAAAGCAACGTGAGGGAGAGGGAGAAAGCTTCTGAAATGTGGGCTGAGTGAGGAGAGATAGAGTTGCCTTTTGGTTTAAAAAAAGCTTTTTTGTTTTTTCTATTATTTTATTTAAGCTATGCCACATGTCTCCATTTGAGTGGAGCAAAAGGCCCACTTTTCTCTTGATGTGACTCATGCTCAGCCACATGAAGAGAAAAATCTGACCTTTTGAAATGCCAAAGTCCCGCCTCGGTTTGCGTGCCATTTCTCTGGTTCCAGTCCCTCACGTTTCTCTGCACTCGTCGGGGCCAGTTTTCGAAAGTAGGCAATATATGTATCAAAACGCTCAGAATAAAACCCCGAGCGTGGTTCAGAGGTTGGTTTTGTTAAATTTTAAGTTACACGCAAAACGATGATTTTTAGACTAATTAATTGAGAATTAACCTATAACCTTCCAGTTATGGATTTCTCTTCCTTAATTAACCTAACCCGCGTATCTTGCCCCACTATTCCCACTTCTACCAGGAACATATATGCATATACACTGAATAATACTTATATATATATATATATATATATATATATAATCATTCGGAATGCACCGTTTACAAAAATTTCGGGTAGAAATTTCCAGGATGTCACACTCTCAATGAGTTAATCTCTTGCTTTCTCATAAGGGTGGACCCTTGGGTACTAGTACCCTCACCTTTAGAGGGCTACACACCTCCACCTTCAAAGGGCTACACGCCCTCGCCTTCAGAGAGCTACACGCCCTCACCTTTAGAGGACTACACGTCGTCGCCTTCAGAGGGCTACACGCCCTCGCCTTCAGAGGACTACACGTCCTCACCATCAGAGGGTTGCACGTCCTCGCCATCAGAGGGCCACACGCCCTCGCCTTCAAAGGACTACACGTACTCAACTTCAGAGGACTACACGTCCTCCCCTTCAAAGGACTACACGTCCTCACCTTCAGAGGGCTACACGTCCTCACCTTCAGAGGGCTACACACCCTCGCCTTCATAGGGCTACACGCCCTCACCTTCAGAGGACTACACGTCCTCACCTTCAGAGGACTACACGCCCTCGCTTTCAGAGGACTACACGTCCTCGCCTTCAGAGGACTACACATCCTCACCTTGAGAGGGCTACACGTCCTCACCATCAGAGGGCTACACGCCCTCGCCTTCAGAGGGCTACGCGCTTTCACCTTCAGAGGACTACACGTCCTCGCCTTCAGAGGACTACACGTCCTCGCCTTCAAAGGACTACACGTCCTTGCCTTTAGAGGGCTACATGCCCTCGCCTTTAGAGGACTACACGTCCTCGTCATAAGAAGGTTGCATGCCCTCGCCTTCAGAGGACTACACGTCCTCGCCTTCAGAGGACTACACATCCTCACCTTCAGAGGACTACACGTCTTCCCCTTTAGAGGACTACATGCCCTCCCCTTCAGAGGACTACACATCCTCACCTTCAAAGGACTACATGTCCTCACCTTCAGAGGGCTACACACCCTTACCTTCAAAGGACTACACGTCCTCACCTTCAGAGAACAACACGTCCTCTCTTTCAGAGGGCTACGCGCCCTCACCTTCAGAGGAATACACGTCCTCGCCTTCAGAGGACTACATGTCCTCGCCTTCAGAGGGTTACACGCCCTCGCCTTCAGAGGACTACATGTGATGCAATCCTACCCCCCAAGGGTATTGGATAGAAGACTCCAAGAGGATTGGGCTAGAGCTACTAAAGAAGGCTCTAGGGTTCTCATGACCCTTAGGGTAGATTTTCTGAGCCCATGGACCAAGGTTGGGTCCTCTCTTCTTTGTAAATATTAGAATAGGTTTTTCCTTCTTTTGGGCCTTGTATTTTGGCCATTCTAATAGTATAGGGTTTTAGCCTTGTATGTCAGGGCATTTTGAGTAGTCTTTGTAGTAGGGACTTTTTTTTTATATTTTCATGTATTTTGTCATGGGGGTGAGCTTAGCTATTATAGGGGTGTGTAGCTAAGCTCTAGCTTCTCTTCTCAAGGAGGTGAGCTTAGTTATTAGAGGGGTGTGTGTAGTTAATCTCTAGCTTCTCAAGGAGGTGAGCTTAGTTTTTAGATGGGTGTGTGTAGCTAAGCTCTAGCTTCTCAAGAAAGTTTTCTCAAAGAAGCTTCTCAAGGAAGTTTTCTCAAGAAAGCTTCTCAAGGAAGCTACCTAGTCTATAAATAGAAGCATGTGTAACACTTATTGTAACTTTGATGAATGAGAGTCTTGTGAGACACAACTTAAAGTTCAACTTATCTCCCTTTTTCTTCCATCAATTTTGTGCTCCCCCCTCTCTCTTTATCTCCCTCTTTCTTTTCCTCCATTGAAGCATCCTCTCCAAGCTTCTTATCCAAGGCTCATCTTGGTGGTGAAGCTCCTTCTTCCATGGCTTATTCCCTAGTGGATGGCGCCTCTTCTCACCTCTTCTCCTTTGTCTTCCGCTGCATCTCCATGGTGGAAAATCACCATTAAAGGACCTCATTGAATCTCAAAGATCCAGCCTTCATAGAAGCCCCACAAGTAAGCTTCCATCAAGTGGTTATCAGAGCAAATGGGCTTCAAGTAGGTGCTCCTTAAACCTCCATAATTTTTTTTGCTTTACCTTCTCCTCCATTATTGTTTCTTCATTTTTCTCCATGTATCTCCTCACATGTCTTGCGCTAAATGTTGTTAACATGATTCTTTAGAGTTTCCACTGATTAAACTTTCTATAGAATCTAGATTTTATTTTCTATGGTTCAAATTTCTTGTTCTTGTTCTTGAACCATGAATTTTGTTGAGTTTAGGTTCCTTTGAGTTTTGTCTTGTTATTTTTTTGTGGCTGAAACCTAAACCATAAAATTCTTACAAAAATATTAAAGTAGAAGAAAACCTCAAAAATCTAGAGTGACTTGTTCACCTATTGTAGTTTTGTCATAGAAGTCATGTCTAGTCATGAAACTTGTCACATAAGATTTCTTATGTTGTGCTGAATTTTATTTTCTTGTTTCTTTGTCTGACCCATTTGTTCATAAGTGTATGAAATTCTTTTAGCCTATTATTATATTTGAGTCAAATCTTTCATGTTAATTAGTCCTTAACATGTTCATGCAAAATTCTTAGAGAGTCTTTGATTGTGAACCTTTTCTTGAACTTTTAGGTTTAATTATGATTGTGCCTATTGTGAATTTGAGTTTTGGTGATTGAATTGCTGGCTGAAATGTTGATCCTAAGTGAATATTGAACTCCTAAAACTGTGGTAAACAATCCTAGTGAGTTCAACATACATAGGAAGGTTGAAAGTAAGCCCAAGGCAATCAATATACCATGCTTAAAAAAAAAATCACTGGTGCTGACAACTTGGACATACAAACTTGTAAAAATTACTTCGAATTGGTTACTTCGAATTTTGAGCTTCAATTTTGACTGAATTTTCTAGACATCTAGAAAAAAGTTATAAAAAAAGAAACAAGTGATTTGGATAAAAGGAAAAAATACGAAAAATCACACAAGTTGGCAGGAAAATCTGTATCAAGAAAAAAAAAGGTGAAAGGGAAGTGTGCTTGTTGTTTTGGCTCAAAATTTATTCTATAATTGGAAATTTCAATTGAAAATTAGTGTGAAGTCAAGTGCCAAAGCTAGAGGTTTTTTGAGTCTTTTTTTTATATAGTTTTTTTTACTCTACTCTAGAACCATTCTAAGTTTCTCTTTGAGTCCTAGCTTGCTTCTATGTCCTTTTCATTGTTTTAATTGTTGAATAATCCTTGAAAAATTGTCTTGTTAAAACTCCATTGGTTTAGCTTTCATTTAATTTTTTTTGGTCTTTGATCATTTCTTGTCTCTTTGTTTCCTTGTTTGTGAGTTGCCAAATAGGGAATTGGAAAGGAGGATTGGTGTCATCCCTTGAAGAATTTGAGTCAAGAAGCACGGGGCCAACCACCTTAAGAGCTATTTGACTAAGAAGCACTCCAAATTGAGTGAATCACCAAAGAGATAAAAACCACCAAAATTGAGGACGTTTTGTAATTTTTTAATTTGCAATTTACTTACCTTAATTGCTTTCAAGTTTTGTAACAAAAAGGCTTTTCATTGGAAGTGTGTTGGGAGCCTCCAATAGGTTACCAAACTTCCATTTGTGTGTAATAATTTTAGGCAATATTTCCTTGGGATAGTGAGTGTTTTGTTGGGAACCTTGATGTGGTCATCCAAACACTCTTAGGATTCACCTAGTTTACTTTTCTTGCTTACTTTCATAGCTTATTTCTTTTACCTTCCATTGTCAAACCGCCTACATAGCTTGCATTTTACCAAATTGGTTTTTACCTTATCTTTCACACCTCTTTTAGTGTTTATTTTGGCTATTTTCAACCATAGCTTCTTTTACCTTATGTTTTCAAACCCCCAACAAGAAAGAACCACAACTTAGGAACCAACATGAGTCATCATTCATCTAGTGTTAATGGCAAGGGTACTTACTAGTCATAAAGACCCTTTATCTAGAATCTTAGATGAGTTGAGTTCCCTCAAGTTATGGAAAGAAAAACAAGAGAGAAAAGAAAAAGGAAAAAAAAGAGTGGAAGAAATAAGTCAAGGTGAAAGAAAGAAAATAAGAGAGGAAGAAAGAAGAAAATAATGAAAGAAATGAAAAGAGAAAAACATGCCTCCTATAGTAGTCATAACTCTTGCAAGAGCCTAAGTGAAGAACTTCGAGACTATTACGAAGGAAGGCATAGGTCACATCTTAGACCTCACTCCCATAGAAGAGAAAAGGAAAGAAAGCCTCAAAAGGCTAACATTAACCTCCCATACTTCCTTGGGAAGGACAATGTAGAGGCTAACTTAGTTTGGGAAATAAGGGTAGAGCAACAAATTAAAAATAAGTCTATGTCAAAATCTTATGGCTCTCACTCTTATCCAATGAAATACCAAGGTCAAGGCATTTAGGGGTGACACCTTCTGAGCCCAAAGATGATAAGGGGAAGAAAATAGAAAAGCAAGCCCCTAAGGCTAGTATACAAGAGAAAAGTGGCTCTATAAAGTGCTTTAAATGTCTTGGAAGATGACACATTACTTCTCAATGCCCCACCACAAAATCCATGATTATGAGGGGCCAAGACATTTATAGTAGCCAAGATAAGGCTACTACTTCACCTTCCTCTAGTGAAAGTGAAGAAGCCAAAGGGGAAGAATCTAGTGAAGAAATCTACCCCCAAGAAGAAGGACAACCATTAGTTGTTAAAGAGAAGTGTAAGGAGGTAAGTATCTCCTCCAAGAGGTTAGCTAAGAAAGAAACTCATTTTACAATAAAGACGAACATTAAAGAAACTTTCCCTCTTAGACAACCTCCACATTTTCTCTTTTGTAGAAAGACACTTGCTAGCATTGCCACACCTCTTGGGCTTGAGTTTATTCCTCAAGTAAAGAAGTTGTTGGATGAGGGTTTGGTTCACAAGAGCTTAAATCCTTGTCCTTTGTTGGTGCCCGAAATAGTTATTATTAGGCACCAAGTCCCTAAAATAGGTGGTATGATGAATGTTTTGAGTGGTGCAACCCTCTTTTGCAAAATCATTCATGCACCCAACATCTTCATGATTCATGTACATAGGGACTCATTAGGTAGGTTTGTTCTTATTTTTGGTTTTGTTACAAACCTAGGTGCTCATATGGGACACCTTAGGTTTGTTGTATTTTTGTAAGAATAATCAACATGAAAATACAGAAAAAAGTTATGTTTTATTGCATTACTTTCCTTAATTTTTTAAATAGTGATCAAGGGGTTCCCACAGACCCTAAGAGAATAAAGGTCATTCCTGATTGGCCCACTCCACCAAGTATAAGGAAAATCTGGGGCTATCATGACTTAACAAACTTTTATAAAAGGTGTGTCCCATATTTTTCTATACCTGTAGCACCACTAATACATATGTTTTTATTCTTTTTACAGGTGTCGAGGGAAGGAGCCCAGAGTATGAAGAACCTCGGGATTTGAGGTCAAATCCTTTCCAAGGTGGAGGGGATGATGCAATTCTACCCCCAAAGGTATTGGATAGAAGACTCCAAGAGGATTGGGCTAGAGATACTAAAGAAGGCCCTAGGGTTCTCATGAACCTTAGGGTAGATTTTTTGAGCCCATGGACCAAGGTTGGGTCCTCTCTTCTTTGTAAATATTAGAATAGGTTTTTCCTTCTTTTGGGCCTTGTATTTTTGCAATTCTAGTAGTATAGGGTTTTAGCCTTGTATTTTAGGGCATTTTGAGTAGTCTTTGTAGTAAGGACTTTTTTTTATATTTTCATGTATTTTGTCATGGGGTGAGCTTAGCTATTATAGGGCTGTGTAGCTAAGCTCTAGCTTCTCTTCTCAAGGAGGTGAGCTTAGTTATTAGAGTGGTGTGTGTAGCTAAGCTCTAGCTTCTCAAGGAAGTTTTCTCAAGAAAGATTCTCAAGGAAGCTACCTAGTCTATAAATAGAAGCATGTGTAACACTTGTTGTAATAAGAGTCTTGTGAGACACAACTCAAAGTTCAACTTCTCTCCCTTTTTCTTCCTTCAATTTTGTGCTCCCCCCTCTCTCTTTCTCTCCCTCTTTCTTTTCCTCCATTGAAGCATCCTCTCCAAGCTTCTTATCCAAGGCTCATCTTGGTGGTGAAGCTCCTTCTACCATGGGTCATTCCCTAGTGGATGGAGCCTCCTCTCACCTCTTCTCCTTTGTCTTCCGCTGCATCTCCATGGTGGAAAATCACCATTAAAGGACCTCATTGAAGCTCAAAGATCCAGCCTCCATAGAAGCCCCACAAGCAAGCTTCCATCAACACGTCCTAGCCATCAGAGGCTTGCACCCCCTCGCCTTCAAAGGATTACATGTCCTCGCCTTCAGAGGACTGCATGTCCTCACCTTCAGAGGACTACACGTCCTCACCTTCAGAGGGCTACACACCCTCACCTTCAGAGGGCTCTATGCCCTTGCCTTCAGAGGACTGCACGTCCTAAACTTTAGAGGACTACACGTCCTCACCTTCAGAGGACTACACGTCCTCACCTTCAAAGGGCTGCACGCCCTTGCCTTCATAGGGCTACGCGCCCTCGCCTTCAGAGGTCTACGCACCCTAACCTTCAGAGGACTACACGTCCTCACCTTCAGAGGGCTATAGGTCCTCGCCTTCAGAGAACTACACGTCCTCACGTTTAGAGGACTACACGTCCTCACCTTCAGAGGGTAGCACGCCCTTGCCTTCATAGGGCTACACACCTGCACCTTCAGCGGGCTACACGCCCTTGCTTTCAGAGGACTACACATCCTCACCTTCAGAGGGCTACACGCCCTCGCCTTTAGAGGACTACACGTCCTCGCCTCCAAAGGGCTACACGCCCTCACCTTCAGAGGACTACACATCCTCGCTTTCAGAGGGCTGCATGCCTTCGCCTTCAGAGAGCTGCACGCCCTCACTATCAAAGGGCTACACGCCCTCACCTTTAGAGGACTACACGTCCTCACCTTTAGAGGACTACACGACCTCACCTTCAGAGGGCTTCATGCCCTCACTTTCAGAGGGCTACACGTCCTCGCCTTCAGAGGGCTACATGACCTCACCTTCAGAGTGCTACACGTCCTCGCCTTCAGAGGGCTACATGCCCTCGCCTTCAGAAGGCTACATGTCCTCGGCTTCAGAGGACTACACGTCCTCACCTTCAGAGGACTACACGCCCTCGCCTTCAGAGGGCTACACACCCTCGCCTTTAGAGGGCTGCACATCCTCGCCATCAGAGGACTACACAACTTCGCCTTCAAAGGGCGTCACGTCCTCGATTTCAAAGGGCTGCACACCCTCACCATTGGAGGGCTACGTGTCCTCACTTTCAGTGGGCTGCATATCCACACCTTAAGAGAATTTTAGGTCCTCTACCCTTAATGCTTAATCGTGACTTGCGCTCTCGGTTAAAGGGCCAGTAGTTTCATTTTATCAGTCCCTTTGTCACGTCCCTAATATTGGAGGGCGACCAACTATGCAAGCAGAACCAGAGAGGGAGGCTATCGCGCAACTACTATGCATACCGGGACAAGATTTCACCCGTGCCACTACAAAGAGACAAGTGCGGATCATGCGCACCATCATGACCACTCTTACACAGATATGGATGACGTTGCTACTTAGCAACATTCTGCCCAACAACCACAAATAGCGATCTCCCCCGACGGAAGTATCAGTTGGTCTGTGCCTTCATGACATAGGTAAGTATGCACATGGCTCAATTGATTTCTGATGCCATCCACTATTTGCAGGGATCGCGCCCACAAGACACCCAGTGGACCTGAAGAAGTCCAATAGGGCCCTGGGGTTTCCAACTCTGGTTATGGGCCTCTGTCAGTCCTACCGGGTGCCTGTCCCGCCAGCAAGGTCACGCCATCATGACATAAGTAAGTATGCATATCACTCAACTAATTTCTGATGTCATCTATTGTTTGCAGGGATCGCGCCCGCAAGACACCTAGTGGACCCGAAGAAGTCCAACAGGGTCCTGGGGTTTCCTGCTCTGATTACGGGCCTCTGTTAGTTCTATGGAGTGCCCATCGCCCCCAGCAAGGTAATCAGGACCCCTACTAACCGAGCTTTCATCAAGAAGTATTGCGCCTCCAGGCAGGCACAGGGCATGACACCACAACAGCCTGGGGATGGCCGGCAACGGGTAATAGAAGCACCACCGCCATCTCTAGAGCCCCTCATCTTATCTACAAAGGCTAGAACTTTGCCTACGACCTGTGGCCGACCAGCAGGCGACCAAGTCCAAAGCCAAAGGTAAGCAAAAGTACTAGGTCTGTGACCGACAAGTCATCACGCATCCAGCTCAAGACGTTAAAGAAGCGCTACTAGGAGGCAGCCTAGTACCTTTTAAATCTCTGCTTGTTACTTGATCACCTTTGTTACTAATGTCATAGTAGGACACACCTAGTTGCTCATTATCCTAGGAATTTAAATAAAACAAGCACAAGCTCGGAAGGTAGTCATACCTCAATATATATATATATATATATATATATATATATATATATATGTTTAGGTAGCAAAATACCTCATGAAAAGAAAAAACAAACAAGAACAAAAAATATATCTTTCGGCTAAAAAGCCAGCACGCTTTTGAAAAGAATTAACTTCCAGCTTTTCTTTTAAAAAAGACTCTCCGATCAAAAAGAGCATTGTTGCGCAATTTGTAAAGTCCCGCAACATTCTGGAGGGCAAAAAGAGTATCGTTGCATAATCCGTAAAGTTTCGAGATGTTTCGGGAAGAAACTGGTCAAAAACACGAAAATGGGAGTGTATTTAGCAAAGTGGGGTGTGTGTAAATAAATAGGAGTGTATTTAGCAAAGAGGGGGGGTGAACTTATCAAGATCCTCCACATTTTGTTGAAAAGTGGTTTTCGGGGCTTCCAGGGCTTCCGTAAAATTTCTGAAAACCTTGAGTAAGCATATTTCACTTAATATTGGTGAAAGGGAAGAGGAAAAAGAAGAAAATCAAGTCCTATATGCTTCCGTAAGGCCTCCGTAATGCTTCCATAAAATTTTTGTAACCCTAAATAAGCATATTTCACTTAATATGGGTGAGAAGGAAGAGAAAAAAAGAAGAAAGTCAAGTCCTATATGCTTCCGTAAGGCTTTCATAACTTTTCCATAAATTACAAAAGAAAGGGGTGAACTTATAAAGATTGGGGTGCAAATAGAAATTTTCAAATTTTCGAATCTGGGCTCTTCCAGAACATTTTGGAAGCTGGGTTACTTAAGGAGCAAGCAACCCAGCTCACCTGGGCGAGCTGAGCTCGCCTGGGTGAGCTGGGCGGCAACCTCCTCCCCCTTTTCCTATAAATAGGCGATGGGAGGTTGTTTCAAAGGGTCCCTAACCCCCTTGGCTATGCATTTCAGTTGTTTTAGGTGAAAAAATTGTTTCTGTGAAGAAAATCCAAGCTGAGGTGCTTCCGTAACGCTTATGAGATGTTTCCGTGAGCAAATCCGTGAAGGTTTTCCATCGTTCTTCACCATTCTTCATCCGTTCTTCATTTGTTCTTCGTTCTTCAACTGGTAGGTTTTCGAATCTGAGACTTTCAATTCATTTCTTGTTCTGCTGGCTTTAATCTTTATTTCATTCACTTTCGGTTTTCTTTTGTTCCGTTTTTAACGTGCTTTAACCGATCGTTTAAGCCGTTATCTCAACTAATAAATGATAAAATGAATTTCAACCGATCATTTGCGTTGTAATTTTGTTTAATCACTGTTAAAGCAAAATTTAACCGATCGTTCACACTGTAACCACGGTTAAACCCAAAAAAAGCAAAATAATAATAAAATAATCAAAATATCTTGAAAAAATAATAATAATATAATCAAAATATCTTTGAATAAAATAATCAATCAGACGTTTTTCTTTAGAAGTTTCCTTGAAAGAATTGACTAATAACCAAAGTGAAACTAAGACTAAAATCAAGTCACAAATCAAGCTTTGTCCACAAAAATCACTAAAAAATCATTTTAAGGTCCAACGCCTTAAACGTTCCTCTTTGCTTTTATCGGTTAACATGGACCGTTCAAAAGCATAAAATCAACATGTAACTTTACCGCTTTTGCAAGAACTACGTAAGTCTGAGTTCCTCATCACAAATTGAGGATACTTAGGAGCAAAAGCCCCGCTTTTGTCGACCACCCCAAGAGATCGTTAATGGTCCAACGCCTTAACGTTTCTCTCCTTTCAAAAAACCAAGAGATCGTTAATGGTCCAACGCCTTAACGTTTCTCTCATTTCAAAAAACCAAGAGATCGTTAATGGTCCAACGCCTTAACATTTCTCTCCTTTCAAAACCAAGAGATCGTTAATGGTCCAACGCCTTAACGTTTCTCTCCTTTCCAAAAATCAAAAGATCGTTTAATGGTCCAACGCCTTAAACGACTTTTGTTCGGTCAAAATATATCTTGCAAAAAAAGATAAAAACAAGTTAACCAACGTTTAGTTCTAGAAAGAACTACGTAGGTCTGATTTTCTCATCGCAATTAAGGAATACATAGGAGCAAGAGAAACACCCTTGTCGACCACCAAAAGATAAAAAATACAAAAAGGCCCATAAAAAGCATAAAAACACAAAAAGACATAAAAAAAGGAAAATAAAACATTTTGAAGTCATATTTGCACACTTGATTAAAGGCTACCGTCCCTTGTGACGGACGCGTGGGGTGCTAATACCTTCCCCGTGCATAAAAACCACTCCCGAACCTTTCACACTTAAAGTTCGTAGACCACACTTTTTCCAGTTTTTCCGACGTTTTCCTTAAAGAAACGTTGGTGGTGACTCCGCGCACCTTTCTCCCACGAAAGACGCACCCGCGAGCCCTGCGTCGCCCTCCCGCCGAAGGGTAGGTTGCGATAACAACAATTTTCTGCCACTTTTTGCTTACAAGTATTCTCAGGGCCACTATTGGAACAACCCTTAGACTCCCCCCTAAATCTAAGAACACCCAAGTATTATTTTTTCACTGAGCCACTCTTGGCTTTCACAAACAAAAGTTTGATATAGAATTAGAGATTCTTTACAACACTCAACAAGTGAATTTATAATGTACTTCTAATCTCTCAAATGTACTTTTCATATCACAAAGAATGGACTCGCTTATGCTCAATGTATTTCTTAAAAAATGCTTTTCTTGATTCACGACTCTTGTTTTTTTGTACGTGTTCGTTGTTGTTCTTCAATCCTTGATGTCGTATTTATAGGTAGAGAAAAACTCATAATTGTGGAGAGTTTCTTTGGAATTGAGTAATATGACCATTGAGCATATTGATCTTGTTCCCTAGAATAAGAAGATCTTGGGAGTTTCTATCTAATATGATAAAAAAATTTCATATCTATCATTCATAGCTGTATATGGTCATTAGACTCATAAAAGAAAATATAAGATTAATTTGCAATTTTATTCCTTTTAAAACAGAATCGTATAAATTGGCATAAATTAATAAATCAAACAAAATGCTTATTCCAATTTTTGTATGGATGGACAGGACAAGTACTTCCTACTTTCAGTAGATGAGGTATCCATTATTGGATAAGTCTCACATGGTGTTACTTCCAATCATCAAACCTATTTGACTTACATGTAATAGAATGGTTAATATAAATTTATATCTTTTTTCATCAAAACCTTAAGAGATGTATGGGTAATCCAGTGATGGATCGTCTAGCATCTAACAATCTCCCCCTTTTTGATGAAGAAAAACTATATAAATTTTGAGCAATGAATATAGTGTATATATATCATAATAATTTCAGTATGAATGACAACATATCAAAATGTTATCTGTAGTAACTTTTAACTCCCCCTAAGTCTAATATACTCATGCATGAGTGGATGCAAGTGTAACCATAAATGTATTGGACTATTTCAAAATACCTTATTTTATTAATTGACTGGTGTTTACATAAAAAATTCTTTCATAAACTTCTCCCCCTTTTATCATTAGCAAAAAGACAGTGGGTTTGAAGGTGAAAGAAGTGATGGAGAACATCATTGCTGATCCTGAGTGGGGGTGGTGGTGGGAGATTTGGGGATGGTGGAATATCAGAGTGAGTAGGTGGTGGCAAAAGTGTTTGAGGAATGATTGTTTATGGTGGAGGGTCAAGGCTAAGTGTTTGCTTTTGGGTGGGGGTTGGAAGAATGGATGGAACACTTACTAGTGGTTGAGGTTGGACGGGCGGAAGCAATATTGTAGTAGTAGCAGCAGCACTGGACAGACACATCTGGGCCTGATGGAAATTAAGAATGAGATATTCACCAAGGCTACTAAGCTAAGTAGAGATAACTTGTTGCATGGTGCATCTAAACTCTTCATTCTCAGCCATTTGTTTCTCAGCAAAGCTATCCATAGCTAGTCCAATCATCTCCTTTAGTTCAGTTTTAGTCACTACTTCTGGAGGAGCAAAATTGATTGGAGTGGGTCCAGAGGTGGTGGTGTGGATAGTGACAACAGTTGTGTCTTAGGATGTGGCTTCATTTGAGGTTGGTTCCGTTAGAACCTCATTTTCCATATCTTTGGGCTTCTCAATAGCAAGAATTGGAGTGGACTCAACCACTTTTGGTGAATCAATAATAACAATTGGTTTTGACACCAACTTTCTTGGTTTAGTCTTTTTTTCCTCTACTTCAACCTTTCTCTTAATAGTAGCTTTGCATCTGGCTTTTGCATCAACCTGATGCAATCCTACCCCCAAGGGTATTGGATAGAAGACTCCAATAGGATTGGGCTACAACGGCTAAAGAAGGCCCTAGGGTTCTTATGAACCTCGGGATAGATTTCTGAGCCCATGGGCCAAGATTAGGTCCATTCTTCTTTGTAAATATTAGAATAGGATTTCCTTCTTTTAGGCCTTGTATTTTGGCCATTCTAGTAGTATAGGATTTTAGCCTTGTATTTCAAGGCATTTTGAGTAGTCTTAGTAGTATGGACTTTTTTGTATTTTCATGTATTTTGGCATAGGGGTGAGCTTAGCTATTAGAGGGGTGTGTGTAGCTAAGCATTTTCATGTATTTTGGCATGGGGGTGAGCTTAGCTATTAGAGGGGTGTGTGTAGCTAAGTTCTATCTTCTCAATGAAGTTTCTCAAGGAAGCTTTTCAAGGAGATGAGCTTAGTTATTAGAGGGGCTGTGTGTAGGTAAACTCTAGCTTCTAAAGGAAGCTTTCATTTAGTTAGTGACCTAGGCTATAAATAGAAGCATGTGTAACACTTGTCATAAATTTGATGAATGAGAAACTTGTGAGACACACTTCAAAGTTCAACTTCTCTTCATAATTCTCCTTCAAATCCATGCCCCTCTCTCTCACACACACACACACATATTTTCTTCCTCCATTGAAGCTTCCTCTCTAAGCTTCTTATCGAAGACACTCTCTTGGTGGTGAAGCTCCTCCTTCCATGGCTTATTCCCTAGTGGATGGCACCTCTTCTCACCTCTTCTCCTTTATCTTCCACTGCAACTCCATGGTTGAAAATCACCATTGAAGGACCTCCTTGAAGCTCAAAGATCCAGCCTCTATAGAAGCTTCTCAAACAAGCTTCTATCACAACCTTTCTCTTTGCTTCCTGTTCCAGCCCGATTTTCCATGTTGCTTCACACTTGGCCCGGTCAGCTTGTTGCAATCCATGAAGGTGTTGAACTTGGGCTTTTAGTTTCTCCATACTCATCTTCCTATTGTGGAAGACAGGATGACAGAAGATAATGGACAACTTTCTCAAACGCTCCAGGATGTCATCCTCATGATTGTTCGCAAAGCAAGCATTTGCATAATCAAAGTTGTATACTTTGGTTGGATGCAAAATTTGAATGGAATCCCTTTGATTTGAAGGAGGCACTTGTTTAGAGTTTAAGGAGATTGCACCATTTGTGTCATATCACACAGTTTGATTCCACAAGATCCTAGAATTATGAACATCAAGCTCCCTAATGAGCTTTTTCCCTAGTGCAGAGTCTTCCAGATTACATGTATGGTTGACTAGTTATGTCTTCTAACCTCTACTTGGCATTTCTTCGCTAAAGTATAGCTTGAAGCCCTTCTTCTTCCCTTCATCACAAATTGGAAGTCGTGGGTATGTTCTGTCTACCATCATCTTAAAGTTACTGTATTTGCTAATGTGGAGCCCAGGGGGATAAGCAATGGCCTAGTCAGGATGCATCATATCATGTCAAGATCCTATTTAGAAGGTCTTAGGCATCCCTGGTTGGAGGGAATGAATCTGGTGTGAGGGGTCCAGATGTGCACCTCCTTGGGCCATTGGGTTTGAGAGTGGGATTTTCCTTGGAGGGGTCCATGCTGATGGCTGCTACAAACAAATTACTTGATGTGATAGCTTTCTTTTGCTTTTCCTCTGTTGCCACCAGGAATCGAAGATACCATTGGGCATCCATTTAAGACCCATCTTGACTAGGTTTAGATACACTGGTCTCGTCCATGAAGGGGTATCGAGAGCCATTTCGGCATCTAGAGGCAAAACCTCATAAGCAGGAAATGGAGTATGGACATGATCATTCTTTGTCCATTGGGTTGGAGTTACTACCTTAAGTTGTCATTGGATGGGTTACAAATATGGGTACTGGACGATATCGCTCTTCTTGCAGTAGTTTTGTTGATTTCTTGTAAAACAAGCAACAACAAACTTTTTGTGAGCAATCACCTTTCTTGTTTATTGTACCCATGGTCTCTAATTCTACTTCCATATGGATCCAAGCAATGGAAACTTGGATGTGTTGATTGGAGAGAGAGGCTTTTTCATTTGTACTAGTGGTGGCCAAGATGGTTATGGAGTGGGAGTTAGAGTTACCTCACTGTCTAACGAACTAGAGCCATGGGAGGATGGTATTCTAATGGGTTCCTTTGGAGTCATGGACTTTTGTGCAACTCACGCCTTCCTTTATTTTAGGAAAGAGGATGGGATGATTGGTTGATCAAGCTTTTGCTTCTTTTGATCAACAACTACTTCTTGCTCTTCCTTGGGATTATCAGAGGGCCCTTATCCCCTGTTTCACTCAAATCCCTCAAGTTCTAAGCCTTGGAGGCCTGCTTAGAGATCTGCCTTTGACTTCTCCTGACTAGAGTGGTATGTGGACAAGTCTTCTAAGATTGGACTGGATGAGAGGGTCTAGACTCTTCATGCTTTTTATTCATCTATTTCTCCTTGGAGATAATTTCTTCTTCTTCCTCTTTTTGTTGGGCTTGCTTCCAGGTTTAGAACTTGCCCATTTGCTCCTTGAGAATCCTTTGTATCTTTTTAGCAAGGCCAAAAGTTTCTAGAGCCTTGTCTTCACCAACAACAATCTTACTAGCTTCTTCTGCCTTTTCTGTTAGATTTCATCTTGTTCCACTAGAGGAATAAACCTATTCCTCTAGATGTCTAGCTTCATTGCTTTTAAGTTGACAGCACTAAAGTGCAATTGTCTAGCGATGAGAGTATTGATGCAATCCTACCCTGCAAGGGCATTGGATAGAAGACTACAAGTAGATTAGGCTACAGATGCAAGAGAAGGCCCTAGGATTCTCATGAGCCTTAGGGCAGATTTCGGGCCCACGGGCTGAGTATGAGCCCACTTATCTTAGTACATATTAGATTAAGGTTTCATTAATTTTGGGCCTTGTATTTAGGGCTCCATAATGTAAGATTTTTCAGCCCTTGTATTTTAAGGAACCTAGACTAGTTTTTGTATTAAGGGTAGTTTTGTAATTTCACATGCATTAATTGAATATTTGATGTATGTTGGAAAATAAATTTAATTGAATTGGGAGAAGCCCAATCCAATTAAATTTTAGAAGGGGGGGTGAGCATTTGCTTGCTACACCCCATTGCCACATCATATAGTCACACTTTGTGCATGTCCTTCATGCTTTACATGCCTCATGACACCTAAGCACAACTAAAACTCACCAATCATAATTAGTGAAAATTTGGATTAGTGGGCTGAACCATAACTAATCATAATTAGTGAAAATTTGGCTCCACAAATTCAATTTCAAATCCAAGTGAAATTTGAATAGAAATTCAAATTTCCCTCCAATTTTGTGTGACACTTAGGCTATAGATAGAGGTCATGTGTGTGCACTTTTTCAACTTTGATCATTTGAGAATTACACTTCAAAGTTCAGACCTCTTTTGAGGCACAAATTTTGTGTTGCCTCTCTCCTTCTCCCTCCATACTTCTTCTCCTACCTCCAAGCTCTTATCCATGGCTTCCTATGGTGGTGAGCTTCTTCTTGACTCATCTTCTCCTTGAAGTGGCGTCTCCTCTCAGCTCTTCTTCTTCTTCATTCCACTGCCATTAAAATTCAAAAAGCAAAGGACTCCATTGATGAAGAAGATCCAAGGCCTACAAGCTCCAATAGAGCTACATCATGTGGTATCAAGAGCATCTTCATCTAGGTGATGTTCTTTTGCTTGCTCTATCTTTTTGTTTGGTCAATTCACTTTAATTCCTTGTTATTCATCATATTCTCCATGTATATCCTCCATTGTCTTGTGGTTTGGTGTTGTTTAGAGTAGATTCAAAAAAAAATAAACCGATTAAATCTTAGATCTACACTTGTTCTTGCATTTCTATGGTTCAAATTTTATAGATCTACTCTTGAATCATGTTTTTGTGTTGAGTTTAGGTTCTATCATTTTTCAGTCATATTATTCTTGATTAGATCTAAATTTTCTTCCAAATATTGATTAGAAAAAAAAAACACAAAAATCTAAGTGTAAATCACTTAATCCATGGTTTCTTAGAGTCATGTTTAGTCATAGTAATTGTCACATAATGTTCTAAGTTTGTTGAATTTTTATTTTGTTGATTGAATTCTAGATACATTTGTTCATGCATTATTGTCATTCTTAGCCTATCTTTTGAATTTTGAGTCTAATTCATGCATGTTATTTAGTTCATAACATGTTCTAAATCAATTCCTAGAAGTAATCTTGTTGTTGAACTTTTTTTTTTTGTTTTCTAGGTTTCCTACATGATGCCCATGATGAAGTTGAGTTGTGGTGCTGAGTTGTGGCTGGATTTGTGAATCAAAATAAGTCTTAAGCTCTCTTGAATTGAGTTATTCAAGATAATTGAGCATAAGCAAACATAAATTGTAACTATCCAAGCCTTAAGCAACATAAACACTACTCTTGATTTCTAGGTTGAAATCGCTGGTGCTGGTAGCTTGAACATACGAACTTGTATAAATTACTGAGAATTGGTCACTACGAATTCTGAGATGAAATTTTTACTGATTTTTTTGGACATCTGGAAAAAAAATTATAAATAAAGAACCAAGCGATTTGGATAAAAGGAAAAAATAAGAAAAATAACACAAGTTGGCAGAAAAATCAGTGTCCGGGAAAAAAAGAGTGAAAGGGAAGTGTGCTTGTTGTTTTGGCTCAAAATTTGTTCTATAATTGGTGCCTATTTTATACTAATCTTAGTTCTGAAATTTCAATTGAAAATTAGTGTGAAAACAAGATCCAAAACTAGAGGTTTCATGAGTCTTTTTTTTTAGTTTTTTTTTACTCTCCTCTAGAGCCATTCTAAGTTTCTCTTTGAGTTCTAGCTTGCTTTTATGTGCTTTTCATTGCTTTAATTGTTGAAAAATCCTTGAAAATTTGTCTTGTTAAAACCCTATTGGTTTAACTTTCATTTCATTTTTTTGGTCTTTGGTTATTGGCTGTCTCTTTGTTTCCTTGTTTGTGAGTTGCCACATAGGGAATTGGAAAGGAGGATTGGTGCCATCCATTGAAGAATTTGAGTCAAGAAGCAAGGGAACAACCACCTTATGAGCCATTGGACTAAGAAACACTCCAAATTGAGTGAAACACCACAAAGAGAATAGCCACCAAAATTGAAGACTTTTTTTTTTGTAATTTTGTAATTGGCAATTTGCTTTGCTTTCAAATTTTGTAACAAAAAGGCCTTTCGTTGAAAGTAAGTTGGGAGCCTCCAATAGGTCAACTTACTTCCATTTGTGTGTAATAATTTTAGGCCATTTTCCCTTAGGATAGTGAGTGTTTTATTGGGAACCTTAAATAAGGTCATCCAAACACTCTTAGGATCCGCCTAGTTTACATTTCTTGCACTTTAATTTCTTGTTTACTTTCATAGCTTATTTCCTTTACCTTCCATTGTCAAACCGCCTAGATAGCTTGACTTTTACCAATTAGTTTTTACCTTATCTTTCACACCTCGTTTAGTGTTTATTTTTGCTAGTTTCAACCATAGTTTCTTTTACCTTTTGTTTTCAAACCCCCAACAAGAAAGAACCATAACTTAGAAACCAACATGAGTCTTCATTCTTCATCTAGTGTTAATGGTAAGCATTATACTCCTAAGGGCCCCTTGTATAAGATATTAGATGAGTTGAGATCCCTTAAGTTGTGGAAAGAAAAACAAGAGAGAAAAGAAAATGGTAAAAAAAGAGTGGAAGAAATAAGTCAAGATGAAAGAGAGAAAATAAGAGAGGAAGAAAGAAGAAAAATAATGAAAGAAATGAAAAGAGAAAAAAATGCCTCATATAGTAGTCATAACTCTTACAAGAGCCTAAGTGAAGAACTTCGTGACTATTATGAAGGAAGGCATAGGTCACATCTTAGACCTCACTCCTATAGGAGAGAAAATGAAAGAAAGCCTCAAGAGGCTAACATTAACCTCCCATACTTCCATGGGAAGGACAATGTAGAGGCTTACTTAGATTGGGAAATAAGGGTAGAGCAAAATAGGTATTATTAGGGTTTGGTTTGCAAGAGCTTAAATCCTTGTGCTTTGTTGGTGCCCAAAATAGGTATTATTAGGCACCAAATCCCTAAAATAGGTGGTATGATGAATGTTTTGAGTGGTGCAACACTCTTTTGTAAAATCACTCGTGCACCCAACATCTTCATGATTTGTGTACATAGGGACTCATTAGGTAGGTTTGTTCTTATTTTTAGTTTCAATACAAACTTAGGTACTCATATGGGACACCTTAGGTTTGTCATACTTTTTGGTAGGAATAATCAATATGAAAATACAGAAAAAGGTATGTTTTATTGCATTACTTTTCTTAATTTTTTAAATAGTGATCAAGGGGTTCCCATGAAGCCTAAGAGAATAAAGGTCATTCCTGAGTGGCCCACTCCACCAAGTATAAAGAAAATTTGGGGCTTCCATGACTTAACAAACTTTTACAAAAGGTTTGTCCCATATTTTTCTATACTTGTAGCACCTCTCATTGAGTTGGTGAGGAACCAAGTTCCTTCAAGGGAAGATGCCCAAGAAATGGGTTTTCAAACCTTGCCTTACTTCAACATATCAAACACCACTAATATATATGTTTTTGTTCTTTTTACAGGTGTTGATTAAAAAAGCCCAGAGTTTCAAGAACCTCAGGATTTGAGGTCAAATCCTTTTCAAGAGGGATGGAATGATGCAATCCTACCCCACAAGGGCATTGGATAGAAGACTCCAAGTATATTGGGCCAGAGATACAAGAGAAGGCCCTAGGGTTCTCATGAGCCTTAGGGAAGATTCCGGGCCCATGGGCTAAGTATGAGCCCACTTATGCATATTAGATTAAGGTTTCATTATTTTTGGGCCTTGTATTTAGGGCTCCCTAATATAGGTAGGGTACCCTAGAAATGTAGGATTTTTCAGCCCTTGTATTTTAGGGCACCTAGACTAGTTTTCGTATTAGGGGTAGTTTTGTAATTTCACATGCATTAAGTGAATATTGGATGTGTGTGTTGGAAAATAAATTTAATTGAATTGGGAGAAGCCCAATCCAATTAAATTTTAAAGGAGGGAGTGAGCATTTGCTTGCTACACCCCATTGCCACATCATATAGTCACACTTTGTGTATGTCATTCATGCTTTACATGCCTAAGCATACTTAATGGAGAATCTGGGACTTGATCTTGGATTAGTGGACTGAACGATAAGTAAAATTCACTAATCATTATTAGTGAAATTTTGGCTCCAAAATTATGTTCCACAAATTCAATTTCAAGTCCAAGTGAAATTTGAATAGAAATTCAAATTTTCCTCCAATTTTGTATGACACTTAGGCTATAAATAGAGGTCATGCATGTGCATTTTTTCAACTTTGATCATTTGAGAATTGGACTTCAAAGTTCAGACCTCTTTTGAGGTACAAATTTCATATTGCCTCTCTCCTTCTCCCTCCATTCTTCTTCTCCTACCTCCAAGCTCTTATCCATGGCTTCCTATGGTGGTGAGCTTCTTCTTGACTCATCTTCTCCTTGAAGTGGTGTCTCCTCTCAACTCTTCTTCTTCTCCATTCTACTGCCATTAAAATTCAAGAAGCAAAGGGCTCCATTGATGAAGAATATCCAAGGCCTACAAGCTCCAATGGAGCTACATCAAGTACCTTTACTGATGATGGACTACTTAAAGTCATTGTCCATTCTCTTGAAGAAGTGAAAGTCTTGGTATTCCCATAGGAGTTTGTTGATGAAGGCAACATAGTAGATTTTATTCACTCCTCCCAGAGTCTTTATGTTGATGTAGATAGTGTGTGGATGGTCAAAAGGGATCTCGTCCATCAAATGGAAGAGCACAAATTTGTCTTGCTCGAATAGAGAGTCTTTTGAGCTTACTTTATGCATGAAGCTCTTTTGAGTGATGTTGGACAAGACCTTGGCCATATCACACAGAAGGTTCTACTGGACCTTATTTTTCTCGGCTACCTCCTTGAGGCTCTTCCCATAGAGAGCTCTTGGAACATGACTCTTACAGGTATTCTCCCAGTCTTCTTAGTATGTGCTTTTATGCACCATGTGACTTGTGCAATGGACACCATGGATAACACCATCTTTTTTTTTTCTAAGAACCATAGACACAATGGTCTTCTAGTCCTTGATTTGAGTGTTCCTCCAAAACATCCTGATGAGTTCTAGGTATATCATTTGTGGATTATTGAAATAACCATTGACGCCACAAAGCAATAGAGTGCACTATATGTGGAGACAGAGTCCTCCTAGCATTCCAATGTCAAAGAAGTGTTCAAGAGACTAGACTTGAAATCCTCAAGAGTGATGCAATCCTTTTCAACACTTAAAGAATTCATAAAATTTTCATATGAAGCGGGGAGTAGCTAAATAAATCATTGTAAGATCTTAATCTTCTAAATTGACATCAATGTCACAGAGCTCCAACAAGATAGATTTTAACTCAATCAGATGATCTTTCAGAGGCGTACCTTCCTTCATTTGAAGGCCAAATAGACGTCATTTCAACAACAACTTGTTGCAGATTGATTTCATCATGAAGAGTTTCTCCAAGTTGAGCCATAACATAGAAACTCTTCATAAACTTCATAAAGTACTTCAATAGACAATAACAAAAGAATTAGTGAATGTAGTTTTTCTTCTTGTTGCTCAAGAATGAACTTATCAATCTCCATCATTTGTCTAAAGAGAGGTTCCCAAATCCCTTGTTCTTTCAACAAGGCATGCATCTTGGTGGACTAGAGTTAAAGTTGTTCTTCCTTGATATTTTCTTAATCTTGATTGTTGTTTTTCATTAGATGATGGATGATAGAGATGTAGTGTTGGTCGCCTAGTCTAGTACTCTTGTCTTCTGTATTAGTTGTTCAATCTTCTATAATCTGGTGGAGCATGAAAACACAAAGAAGGGAGCATCAAGTCTTGTGGTTCATTAACATAAGTTGTGTTGTAACTGTAACTAATTTTTGTTTTTATGTTGTAACCAATTTTGGTTAGATAGTTAACTATTGTCTTCTTTATAAGGAGCTTTCAACCACTTTATTGTAAATTATGTTTTTCACAATAAACTTAACAATTAAGTAGTATATCTTTCTTCTCATTCTACCATTTGAGCTTCCTTATCTTAATAGAATTTCTCGAATCTTCCCAACAAATTGGTATCTAGGCTTCGATTCAAGATCAGTTCCACAACTATTTTATGGAAGATCTAGTCACCAATGATCAACCATTCTGTTTGTTATCTATTCATGCTACATCTTCAAGATTTTGTCAAGAAGATGGTTAACACAATCAAGATTGAGAAATTCATAGGGAAGAATAGCTTCAGGCTTTGGTGCATCAAGATGCAATCCTTGTTGAAAGAACGGGGCATCTGGGCTCCTCCCTCCAGTCAATCATCAAAGATTGATAAGTCAATGCTTGAGTTACAAGAGGAAAAGTCACATTCGCTAATTCTCTTATCTTTGTCTGATGAGGTTCTTTATGAAGTTTCTAAAAAACTGACTATTGTTGGGCTTTGACTAAAATTAGAGAAACTTTCATAACAAAATTAATCTACAACAAGTTTCTTTTGAAATGGCGTTTGCTTGGCCTCCAAATTAGGGAAGGTATTCCAATGAAGGAACATCTTGATGAGATAAACTATATTCTAATGGAGCTACGGGCATTACTGTCAAGATGGAAGAAAAAGATCTAGCAATGATTTTCTTAGCCTCTCTTCCTCCCTTCTATGTGAATTTTTTGAGTTCTTTCAGTACAGGAAAGGACTCCATTACACTTGAAGAAGTCATGTCTAATCTCTATTCTATGAAGCTTTAACTAAAGGCGTTTGGGAATGGTGATGAATCCTCTACGTCCGTATTATCAGTGACTAATTTTGCTAAAGAGTAGAAGAAAAGAAAGACAAAGGTACCAAAACGAGCAAAGATTATCCTAAGGACATCCACAATTTCTATAAAGAATTGGGTAAGTGGAAATGAAATTGTCAAAAGAAAACAAAGAAAGATTTTGTTGTTGCTTTGGCTCAAAATGACTACTCGTCACAAAGCAATTTGGTTCTAGTTGATGGTGAACAACTACAACAACATTCTAAATAATGGGTACTGAACTTAGGTTGTTTTGATCATATGTGTGCATAGGTGATGGAAACTTGCTTGAGAAGCTTCTATGGAGGCTGAGGCTGCATCTTTGAGCTTCAATCAGGTCCTTCAATGGTGATTTTCAACCATGGATATGCAGCGGAAGATAAAGGAGAAGGGGTAAGAGGAGGTGCCATCCACTAGGGAATAAGCTATGGAAGGAGGAGCTTCACCACCAAGAGAGTGTCTTGGATAAGAAGCTTAGAGAGGAAGCTTCAATGGAGGAAAAGAATGAGAGAGAGAGGGGGCATGAAATTGAAGGAGACAAAAGAGGGAGAGAAGTGGAACTTTGAAGTATTACACATTAGAGAGGAAGCTTCAATGGAGGAAAAGAATGAGAGAGAGAGGGGGCATGAAATTGAAGGAGACAAAAGAGGAAGAGAAGTGGAACTTTGAAGGTCAGTAACTAAATGAAAGCTTCCTTGAGAAGCTTCCTTGAGAAGCTAATGTTTAGCTACACATCCCCTCTAATAACTAAGCTCACCTCCTTGAGAAGCTTCCTTAAGAAACTTCCTTGAGAAGCTTCCTTGAGAAGCTAAAGCTTAGCTACACACACACCTCCAATAGCTAAGCTCACCCGCAAGCCATAATACATGAAAATCCTTAGCTACACACACCTTTCTAATAGCTAAGCTCACCCACATGCCAAAATACATGAAAATACAAAAATGTCCCTACTACAAAGACTACTCATAATGCCCTGAAATACAAGGCTAAAACCTTATACTACTAGAATGGGGAAAATACAAGGCCAAAAAGAAGGAAAACCTATTCTAATATTTACAAAAAAGAGTGGCCCAACCTTGGCCCATGGGCTAAAATATCTACCCTGAGGTTCATGAGAACCCTAGGGCCTTCTTTAGTCGCTCGAGCCTAATCCTCATGGAGTCTTCAATCCAATACCTTTGGGGGGTAGGATTGCATTATCCTCTCCCCCTTGGAAAGGATTTGACCTCAAATCCAGAGGTTCTTGATACTCTGGGCTTCTTCCCTCGATACCTACAAAAAGAATAAAAACATATATATTAGTGGTGTTGGATATGTTAGAGTAGGGTAAGGTCTGAAAACCCCTTTCCTGCACATCTTCCCATGAGGGAACATGGTTCCTCACCAACTCAAAGAGTGGTGCTACAAGTATAGAAAAATATGGGACAAACCTTTTGTAAAAGTTTATTAAGGCATGGAAGCCCCAAATTTTCCTTATACTTGGTGGAGTGGGCCACTCAAGAATGACCTTTATTCTCTTAAGGTCCGTGGGAACCCCTTGATCACTATTTAAAAAATTAAGGAACGTAATGCAATAAAACATTTCTTTTTTTTGTATTTTCATGTTGATTATTCCTACAAAAAAAGTACGACAAACCTAAGGTGTCTCAATAAAACATGCCTTTTTTTTGTATTTTCATGTTCGCTACTATAAATGTCTTGGCCCCTCATAATCATGGTTTTCATGGTGAGGCATTAAGAAGTAATGTGTCCTCTTCCAAGACATTTAAAGCACTTTATAGAGCTAGTCTTCTATTGCATACTAGCCTTAGGGGGGTTGCTTTTTTATTGTCTTCCCCTTATCGTCTTTAAGCTTAGAAGATGTCGTCCCTAAGATGCCTTGACCTTGGCTTTTCTTTGGATAAGAATGAGAGCCATAAGATTTTGAAGTAGACTTCCTTTCAAGTTGTTGCTCTACCCTTATTTCCCAATCTAAGTAAGCCTCTACATTGTCCTTCCTATGGAAGTATGGAAGGTTAATGTTAGCCTCTTGAGGCTTTCTTTCCTTTTCTCTCCTATGGGAGTGAGGTCTAAGATGTGACCTATGCCTTCCTTCATAATAGTCACGAAGTTCTTAACTTAGGCTCTTGCAACAGTCATGACTACTATAGGAGACATGTTTTTCTTTTCTTAACTCTTTTAGTGTTTTCCTTTTTTCTTCTACCCTTTTTTTGTTCCCTCTCATCTTGATTTATTTCTACCCTCTCTTTTCCTTTTTCTTTTCTTTCTAGTTTTTCTTTCCATAACTTGAGGGAACTCAACTCATCAAAGATTCTAGATAAAGGGTCCTTATGACTAGTACCCTCACCATTAATACTAGATGAATGATGACTCGTGTTGGTTCCTAAGTTGTGGTTCTTTCTTGTTGGGGGTTTGCAAAAGGTAAAAGCTAGGGTTCAAAAGAACTCAAGATAAGCGTGATAAGCAAGAAGAAAGTATTATGCAGTAGCAAGATAAACTAGGTGTGATAAGTAAAGAAAATAAGCTATGAAAGTAAGGAAGAAATTAAAGTGCAAGAAATGTAAACTAGTAGGATCCTAGAAGTGTTTGGATGACCACATTTAAGGTTCCCAACAAAACATTCACTATCCTAAGGAAAAATTGCCTAAAATTATTACACCCAAATGGACGTTTGGTAACCTATTGGAGGCTCCCAACACACTTCCAATGAAAGGCCTTTTTGTTACAAAATTTGAAAGCAATGAAGGTAAGTAAATTGCCAATACCAATGTTATTAAAAAGTCCCCATTTTTTGTGGTTGTTCCGTCTTTGGTGTTTCACTCAATTTGGAGTGCTTCTTAGTCCAATAGCTCTTAAGGTGGTAAGCCCCTTGCTTCTTGACTCAAATTCTTCAAGGGATGGCACCAATCCTCCTTTCCAATTCCCTATATAGCAACTCAAAAACAAGGAAACAAAGAAACAAGCAATAACAAAAGTCCAAAAAATCAAATGAAAGCTAAACCAATAGAGTTTTAACAAGACAAATTTTCAAGGATTATTCAACAATCAAAGCAATGAAAATCACATAAAAGCAAGCTAGGACTCAAAGAGAAACCTAGAATGGCTCTAGAGCAGAGTAAAAAAACTATATAAAAAAAAGACTCAAGAAACCTCTAGTTTTGGCACTTGTTTTCACACTACTTTTCAATTGAAATTTCAGAACTAAGATTGGTATAAAATAGGCACCAATTATAGAACAAATTTTGAGCCAAAACAACATGCAAACTTCCCTTTCACTTCTTTTTTTCCTGGACACTGATTTTCCTGCCAAATTGTGTGATTTTTGTTATTTTTTCCTTAGATCCAAATCAGTTGGTTCTTTTTTCTAATTTTTTTCAAGATGTCTAGAAAATTCAGTACAAATTTCAGCTGCAGTGACCAATTCCCAGTAATTTTTACAAGTTTGTATGTTCAAGTTGCCAGCACCAACGATTTCAGACTTCAACTTTTTTAAGCATGGTATATTGATTGCCTTAGGATTACTTTCAACCTTCCTATGTATGTTGAACTCACTAGGCTTGTTTACAACAGTTTTAGGAGTGCAATATTCACTTAGGATCAAAATTTCACCTAGCAATTCAATCACCAAAACTCAAATTCACAATACACACCATCATAAGGAAACCTAAAAGTTCAAGAAAAGGTTCGCAATCAAAGACTCTCTAAGAATTTTGCATGAACATGTTAAGGACTAATTAGCATGCAAGATTTGACTCAAATCAACTAATAGGCTAAAATAATTTCATACCCTCGTGAACAAATGAGTTAGACAAAGAAACAAGAAAAATAAAATTCAGCACAACATAAGAAATCTTATGTGACAAGTTTCGTGACTGGACATGACTTCTATGACAAAACTACAATAGGTGAACAAGTCACTCTAGATTTTTGAAGTTTTATTCTACTTTAATGTTTTTCTAAGAATTTTATGGTTTAGGTTTCAGCCACAAAAAATAGCAAGACAAAACTCAAAGGAACCTAAACTCAACATAATTCATGGTTCAAGAACTAAAACAAGAAATTTGAACCATAGAAAATCAAATCTAGCTTCTATAAAAAGTTTAATCGGTGGAAATTCTAAAGAATCATATTAACAACATTTAGCATAATACATATGAGCAGATACATTGAGAAAAATGAAGAAACAACAATGGAGTAGAAGGTAAAGCTGAAAATTAATGGAGGTTTAAGGAGCACCTACTTGAAGCTCTTGTGCTCTGATTACCACTAGATGGAAGCTTTCTTGAGAAGCTTCTATGGAGGATTCATCTTTGAGCTTCACTGAGGTCCTTCAATGGTGATTTTCAACCATGGATATGCAGTGGAAGATAAAGGAGAAGAGGTGAGAGGAGGCGCCATTCACTAGGGAATAAGCCATGGAAGGAGGAGCTTCACCACAAAGAGTGTGCCTTGGATAAGAAGCTTAGAGAGGAAGCTTCAATGGAGGAAAATAATGAGAGATAGGGGGCACAAAATTGAAGGAGAAAAAAGAGGGAGAGAAGTGGAACTTTGAAGTGTCTCACAAGACTCTCATTCATCAAAGTTATGACAAGTGTTACACATGCTTTTATTTATAGCCTAGGTCACTAACTAAATGAAATCTTCCTTGAGAAGCTAAAGCTTGGCTAGACACACCCCTCTAATAGCTAAGCTCACATGCATGCCAAAATACATGAAAATGCTTAGTTACACACACCCCTCTAATAGCTAAGCTCACCCCCATGCCAAAATACATGAAAATACAAAAAAGTCCCTACTACAAAGACTACTCATAATGCCCTGAAATACAAGGCTAAAACCCTATACTAGTAGAATAGCCAAAAAACAAGGCCAAAAAGAAGGAAAACATATTATAATATTTACAAAGAAGAGTGAACCCAACCTTGGTCCATGGGCCCATAAATCTATCCTAAGGTTCATGAGAACCCTAGGGCCTTCTTTAGCCACTCTAGCCCAATCCTCTTGGAGTCTTCTATCCAATATCCTTGGGGGGTAGGATTGCATCAATAGGGACATTGGCTTGTGACATATGAGAAGAAGTTTGGTGGTAACATCCTCATAGGTAACAATGCCCCATCTAAGTTCATAGGTATAGGATTTGTACAAATCATAATGTATGATGGTGTTGTTAGAGCCTTAACTGAAGTTCATCACATTCTAGAACTTAAGAAAAATCTTGTATTTGTGGTTGCCATGGAATTGAAAGGTTTTTCTTGTTGGGTTGAAGTTGGAGTTATGTAGATCAAAGGGAAAGGTGAGAAATATGACGGTACTCATAAACCAAGAGGGGGGTGAATTGGTTTTCAAAACAAAACAAACTTTTAAAACCAGAGTTACAAAAACTTCTTTTGTACGGATCACAACGTAAAAATTTCATAAACTGAACTCAATCAATACTGAATCAATCCACAATTTACACGAGATCCTTCATTAAAGTTCTTTCTTTCACAGAGATATATTCTTGAACCTTTACAAAACTGATCAAGACTAGAATGAGAGATAAAAATCAAATCACGAGAAGAAGTACACAACCTTTTTATACTGGTTCACTCTCTATCACTAAAGAAACTAATCCAGTAATCAAATCCAAAAACAGAATTAGATTTTCACTATGAATATAGAATCCTCACAAGCAATCATAACCAATCTACAATTCCCTCCCTAGAAAAAGAGACATAGGCACCCAACACTAGGGTCCTTTGTAAATAAGAGCCTAAGAGAAACCTACCCTTAGCCCAAACTAGGAACACCTATTCTGACATGCATTCAGCGATTCATGCATAACCAAAAGATGTGTAAGACCGTGCATAGAAAACCAAGAGTAAAGATAGACACAACTCACTTAAACTTAAGAAAGTGACACAACTCACTTGTCACAAAACATCTTCACAACTAATAAGATTTGAAGTTGTGAGTTGCTGTTGCATTATCTATGATTACTCCAAAATGACATGGGTATTCATGATGAAGCAGAAATCTAAAGCTTTCAAATTTTTCAAGCATTGGATGATTCTTATGAAGAATCAAATAGAAAATACACTAAATTGTCTTAGGAATGACAATGGCTTAGAATTATGTTGTACTGAATTCGATGAATTTTGTAGAAATGAAGGCATAGCAAGACAATGTATTGTACGATATACTCCACAACAAAATAGAGTAGCTGAAAGAATGAACTGGACCATGTTGGAAAAGGCGAGATGCATGCTATTCAGACTTGAATAGTTCCTAGGCTGAGGCATTTAGCACAACATGTTATCTTATGAATCGCTCACTATCCACTGCTAATGAACGTCAAATTAACTGTATTTTCATATGCAATTTGAGATGTTTATTTGATACTTCAGTATACTTTGGGCCTTGCTTTGAATCAAATTCATTATGTTTTTAGTTTTTAATATATTTAGATAGGAATTACGATTTTAGAAGTTTTTAATATGATTTTGTGAGTTTTTACAAAGAAATAGATCAATTTTACAAGGTAGCCTCGCTCAAGCGAGGTATAGGCCACTCAAGCCAGCTTAAACAAAGGAGAAGATGAAATTTTAAAGAAGATATCTCACTTAAGCGAGGAGCGAGCTAGATAGTGCGTCTAGAAACAAAATTAATTCAAAATAGAGATAATTAGGGAGATATAGCTTAAAGATAAATGAGAAAATCACTTGGAAGATAATTGCAACAATTAAAACAGATTATATCAGTTGAAGAGATAATTTCCTTGTATAGATTATATTATTTTGTAAATTAAAGAGATTATTTGCCTCTATTAAACATATATACGATTCTATAAAAAGAGAGGCATAGGCAGCTGCAAGAAAAAATACCTCTACACACCACCCTTCATTGGAAAACCCTTTTCTCTTCTCTTTTATTGTATTTCATGAGTAGCTAGTTTATTTCTTATCTAGGAGAGGAAAAGAATGAACCTTATTTGATGTAATTTTCTCACATTAATATATTGTTTGAGTTCATTATTCACCTTTTATACTTAATGATTTGTGAGCCTGCACACCTGATAGATGATTCCAAGAATTGATGTGCACTTTAGCGAGTCTCATTGAAACTCAAACTAAATTGGATACTTAACTGGGGTTACCTTTAGGGATAGAATAATCTTGGTTAAGCCTCACTGATTCCCAAACGATAATGTTGATTGCTTGTGTTGGTTTGCCAAGGGATTAGGAATTAATGCAAGTGATTTAGGGTCTATCACCTAAGGGATTAGGGATAAAATACATTAGTGAATTGGGGATGAATGATATAACGACATAGAATTGCAGCAAATAACGAGATTTTGAGTAACTTTCTTACCTTTTCTTTTAATTTTTGTTATTAAATTTTCAACACATTAATCTATCTTGAAAAATATATCTTTTATTTTTTGTTTTGATTAGTTTTAGTTTTATGTAGTTTAAAATATAAAAATACAAAAATATCTTTATCTGAAAGGTTTTAATTTGAATATTCATCCTTGCACTATTCCCTTGGGAGACGACTTGAGCTTCGATTCAGTACTACAATTGGGATTCGGTTACACTTGGCCGATGTAAATCCTAACGTAATTAAAACGTTAGCAACTGCCATAAACTTGAAGACCCCATTGATGTATGTCTAAAAAACCAGTGGAATACTCAATGCTAAAGGTGTTTGGATGTCCAACATACTATCACATAAGTGAAAGTAAGCTAGAGCCCAAAACCAAGAAGGGATTCTTTACGGGCTATGGAGATGGAATCAAAGGATTTCGAGTCTAGTCTCAATCTAAAAAAAGAAAGGTCATTCTAAGTAGAGATGTTGTCTTTAATGAACTCTATGCTACATTCTAAATCTGATGAAGATTAGGGCAAGGTTGAGGATGTCACTAAGCAAGTGGAGTTTAAGAGCTCCACAATAAGCAGCATTAGTGATCAAAAACAAATTGAAGCACCAAATGAGGCTGATCAGGATCTTCAAATGCACCATCAACATAAGAATTTAGCACTAGTTGAAGGGACTAACTAGATGAGTCAAAACCATTTGACGTAGCCCAAAAACACAACACCCAGAAAGTCACAAAGGAAAATCAAAGCTCCTGAAATATATGGCTTTGATATAATGTATTATGCGCTACAGGTAGCAGAAGAAATCAATTCATTCAAACTGACCACTTATCATAATGCAATTTAATATTATCAAGTTGGAGAGTGGATGACAACTAAGAAGGAAGAGATGGAATCCATTTAGAAGAATCAGACTTCAGATTTAGTTCAGCTACCTGAAGGCGAAAGAGTAGTGGGGTGAAAGTGGATCTTCAAGAAGAAATTTGGATTGTCCACTGAAGAAGTCAAATATTATAAAGCATGTCTGGTAGCTAATGGCTACAGTCAAAAGGAAAGAATGGACTACAACAAGATATTCTCTCCAATAGTTTGACGCAACTCCATCGTGTTTTGATGGCCCTAATGGCAACTTTGGACATGGAGTTAGAGCAACTCGATGTCAAAACTTTCTTTCTTCATCAAAGAATTGAGGAAGACATTCTTATGCAACTACCTAAAGGTTTTGAGGTGGAAGAAAAGGAAAATTATGTTTGTAGATTAAAAAGGTCTCTTTATCGGCTGAAGCAATCAACAAGGCAGTCGTACAAGAGATTTAATGAATTCATTGTCTTTCATGGGGACATCAAAAGTCCTTATGACTCAGGTGTTTATCATAGCAAGGTGGATGATGATTCCAACATATATATACTACTCTATGTGGATGACATGGAAATAGCATCTCAAAATTTGTTGGAAATTCAGAAGCTGAAGTCACTACTTAGCAGTGAATTTGAGATGAAGGACATGGGAGCTATTGAAAAGACTTTAGGTATGCAGATCAAAAGGGATCAAGTGTAGAAGAAGTTCTTTCTATGTTAGAAGGAATACATTCAGAAAGTGCTCAATCGTTTTGGGATGGCATCCACAAAACTAGTATGTACTTCTCTGATAGTGTCTATTTTTCTATATGAACTTAATACTACTCAATCAAAATCAAAGAAGGAATACATGTCTTGTGTTCCTTATGCAAGTATTATAGATAGCCTCATGTATGCTATGGTATGCATTAGACCGAACCTAGACCAAGCAATCAATGTTGTAAGTAGGTATATGGGTAATTCTGGGAAGGAACACTAGCAAGCTATGAAATGTATCCTCAGGTACCTTAAGGGTACAATTGATATTGGACTCGTCTACTGATGTGCCATCATTTTCTTCTATTTTCTAAACCCTTTTTGCACCATTTTAATTATTGATTGGTCTTAATTGTCAATTAATTAGGCAGTTTTATTATTTGGGCCCATTCAGCTAATTTGATGTTTTTAATCTAATTTCAGGAATTAATGAAGCATTGGGCTTGAATCTAGAATTGGGCTTGGACTTGAAGAGGGCAGACTAATTTATTCTACAAAATTAGATCTTATCTTATCTAGATATTATTTAGATTTGATCTCATCTAGATATTATTTCATCTAGATCTTATCTTATCTTATCTTATCTAGATTTGATTTGATTTTACTTATGGGCTTGGATTTAAAACATATTTGTAAGCTTTGGGGCTGAAAAAAAACTATATAACAGCACCAAGGTTCTAGTTTAGGGACGCCCCCTCTCTCCTTCGCGGGAGACTCTCTTTCTCTCTCCTCTCTCTCTCTTCTATTTTTCGTTTTTAGTTTTAGTCTCTCTTCTCTTTTTCTTTTATTTTCGTTTTTTTTCAATTCCAGTTCAGACTTTTAGTTTTATCAATAAAATTTCATTCTCTATTTGATTAATGGAAGGCTAAGTCCGCAGCGTTGTTTTCCCTTGAGGATCAAGCACAGTTCTCTTTGAGGTTCTATTATTACTGTTAAATTCTGTTTAGTTTTTCCTCTTCACTAATTACTTTGAATTTGTTGCTTTTAATTCATGCATGCTTAGTGCTTGATTAATTGTCTCTGCGCTTAATTTACGTTCATGCTTAATGATCGTTTATGAGTAATTGGTGTATGTGATGCTTAATCACATAATGAATGCCTTATGTTGAATTTCGCTTAGTAATTTAATTTAGGGTTGGATTAAGTGGTTAAACTGATAAAGGATAAACTCTCGTAACCTAGGATAAGAGACTTGCTTGTGAATCAAGGGGAAGCAACGTGTTTTAATTCTGATATTTTCTAATTCACATATATTCGCTGTTTAATTTACAAAAGCAAACAACCCCCCCCCCCCCCCCCATCGTTACTGTTACTGTTACTGCAAGTATATTATGAACATTTGGCTTGTCACTGCTCGTTGGGAAACGACCTAGGATCACTTCCTAGTTACTACATTTTAATGTTTATTTGATTCGGGTACGGCCTCGATCATCTACCATGGAGACACATCCTATGCTCTAGCTGGTTACTTAAATTTTGACTATGTTATAGTTTTTGATGCAAGGAGATTTGTGATTAGGTACGCATTCACGATTGGCAACTCTCTTGTCAGTTGGAAGGCAACACTTCAGCCCATAGTGGCTTTATCCACTGCAAAGGTAGAGTACATGGCTCTGGCAAAAGCAACAAAGAAAAGGATCTAGCTAAAAGGTCGAATTAGCAATCTTGAGTTTCCATAGGAAAAAACTACCGTTTTCTACAACAGTCTAAGTGCAATCTACTTAGCCAAGGATCAAGTCCATCATGAGAGGACTAAGCATATTGAAATCAGATACCACTTCATGCATTCTAGGAAGAAGGTCAAATTCTAGATAGTTGTGACGAGGGAGAATCCAGTTGATGTATTCACGAAGCCTGTTCCAAGAAGTAAGTTCATGCACTGTCTAGATCTACTTAATGTAGACTGCTAGAAATTATTTGAGTTAATTGTAATTTAGAAATGTTATTGAACCAACGTGGAGATTGATAATTGTTGGACGATGGACGATAGAGATAGGGTGGACATCAGTGTTGGTCGTCTGGTCTAGTACTCTTGTCTTTTGAATTGGTCGCCCAATCTTCTATGATTTGGTCGAGTGTCTAGTCACGTAGAAGGGAGCGTTGAGTCTGGTGATTCATTAATATAAGTTGTTTTGTAACTGTAATTGTTTCCTATTTATTTGTTGTGATCGTTTCCAGTTAGACAGTTAACCATTGTCTCCTTTATCAAAAGCTTTGTATTCTAGGTTTAGAGAGCTGGAGAGTGGTTTGAACCCTTTCATTGTAAATTTTCTTATTTGAAACAAACATAATAATTTTGCGCAATATCTTTCTTCTCCTTCTACTAGCTCCAGTTCCTACTCCAACTCCTCCTACAGGACCATCTTCATTCACCTCTGAGACATTATTTGCTATGCTACAGAGCCTGCATAGAGGCCAAATCATCATCATCCAGAGGTTGCAGAGCTCTGGCCAGTAGCCGGCTGTGAGTGTGGAGGAGTTCCTTGCATAGGTGACTTAGCCAGGAGTCCAGCCTTCTCCTTATAGAGGGGGTCAGGCCTCCGCAGCCCAAGAGCCTGTGCCAGCAGAGAAGCCTGTGCCAAATGCAGAGGATGAGCCTGTTCCTCCTGAGACATTTATCTTTGAGACTGATCTAGTCGCTCAGGAGGAAGCAGCGGCTCAAGAGCCTACTTCTCTAATTCTTATCTCTCCAACACCCATTTCTGAGGACACCATGCCATAAGAACCAGTCATGGAGCCAGAGCAGTCCATTCTTCAGGATGTACCAGCTGCTCCAATGCTGGATTTAAATGAAGATCAGCCACAGGATGTTTAAATTCTGTTTTGTTTTAATTTTTGCAAATTTTGAACAATGTAGTTATTAGTTATTTAGTTGCTTTAAATTTTAGTCATTTAAATTCCAGTTATTTTAGTGTTGATTGCTTGTACGAAAAGCTTGTTTGAACAGTGAAATGATTGAATCATGTTTCAGTGGTCTGTTTGATATGAAATGAGTGTTTGTGAATGACCTGAATGAGAAAATGCATGAATTAAGTGGACGGGAATGATTAGATGTTTGTTTGGATCATGCTGGCAGCCATTAGAAGCAAAAGAACATGTGATTAGAAGTATGACTAAAATTGTTAGTTAGTTTGTTAGATTGATTGTGAAGGAATGCATTGACCGTATCCCGGTGAGAGTGTGATCCTTAAATTTTGAGAGAAACGACTATCATTTAGTACTGATTTTTTGCATGAATCTCTGAAGTATGGACTGAATGCATGAATTGAGGATGATGAAGGCCATGTTTGATTGTGATAGCCACTTAGCCAAAAAGCTGACCACGTGCTTGAATGATTTATCCCTTGCACCCAGTTTGAGCTAAATGAATTATTGATTGATTGAACCTTGAGCCTATATAGTGTTATCTCCTGATACCTTGTCTTAGGTTGTAGGAAAGCATCATCCACAAAAACTTGGTTCAAAACAAATTTGTCCTAAATTTGGGAGGGTTATATGTTAAAGCAAATTTGTCCCAAATTTGGGGGAGAGATTGGGTAAAGAAATAAAATGGTCAAAACAGAGCAAAATATACACACTGTTTTCTATATAAAAAAAACTGTAAGTATAAATAAAAATGTATAAAAGTGTGTATGCTGCAAATCAATGAAATGAAGCTAAGTGCCTAAAAAGAGGCAAGTATTGGGGTGGGAATGAATGAAAAGTAAAGGTTTATCTATGGATGAATGTTCTCCTAGAATCTAAGCTTTTGAATTCGAGAAAAACCATGATTTGTTGGCAGCCCAACCTCATTACAAGCCTAGAAAGTCCTTCGGATTCATTTTGTGTCTTAGTTGTTTATAATGGAATGAGCCTAATCACTTGAGCTTGAGTGAAACAATGACTGTGAGGCTTTGGTTGATGATTCTTTCCTTGATATCTACCATTCTCACTAGCTTATTTCAGTTGTGACTCTAATGCATATGTTCCTATCTTTGAAAAGCTGCATGTTTGTGAAAAGCAATTGATTGTAGTATTCCATGATATTCACTTCATATGATTGAATTTCTCTGTGAAGCAAACACTATTTGGATTGACCATTGTATTTTGTCACTTGAGGACAAGTGAACTGTTCTTTCTTTGCTTGAGCACAAGCAAAACTATAAATTTGGGGGAGTTTGTTAGTCGTCTTATACGACTAACTTTTGTATAGAAAACATTTTCCAAAACTTTTATAGTTTCCCCAATTTATAGTTATTTTGTAGGGATTTGTAAATAAATCTTGTTTTATTGTTATAGTTGTCTCTAGAATATTTTCCATTTAATTTAATGATGAAATCTGTTCAATTTCAGGTGAAAAGAGGCTGAGTCTTGAAGTGCTAAAAGTGGCAGTTGTGCTCAGCTCACCATTTGGGCTTAGCGCGCATCCAACGCTAAGCACAGCTTCAGCACGCTTAGCATGGTAGAAGAATTTGGCAGAGCATAAATATCAAAGCCGCACGCTAAGCGTGAGATCTGCTCGCTAAGCGCGATGGTTGTCTTTAGCCAGGCCCAGGGTTCTTCAATTAGAGAGAGATTAGTGAGCTATAGAGTGATTGTGAGGTGCTGAGAAGAGGAAGAGGGATCCCCTTCTTGTTTAAGGAACAATTATTCTATACTCTCAATCCCATTTGCGTTAGGTTTTTTCTATAATGGCTGGCTAAACACCCTTGTTGGGGATTGCTAATGAACAGCTGATGTAATTACTTTACTATCTAATTAATTGTGTTTTATGTGTTGGGGTTTTGGTGTTTTGGTTTTCTGAATATGTTGTTACGATAATGTTGTTTGAGTTAAGCCTAGTCTTACAAGAGGGATCTGTGGACGAAGCTTAGGTTCAATTAGTATAAACTTATGAGGGATCGAGGCTTAGTATTTTAGGCTACAACATAGAACACAAAAGCATGATTGATTAGAGAAACATCTTCATATGCATCAACTTGTTTGTTAGAAAGACCCAACACCTTTTACCTATTGTTGTCAACTTTTAGTTACTTGCATTTACTGTTTTTACCATAGAAGTAGTATATTTCTGTTTTTAACCATCGTTTATCAATGTTGTTCCAACAATGCCTTACTTCTGAATAAAACTCTGTCTAATAAGCAAGTTCCCTGAGTTCGATACTCGGATCACTACGTTTTAATTTTAAATACTTGACGACCCGGTGCGTTTTCCGGTGTTTCATTTCCCTTGAATATAATTGTTGAAATTGGAGAAAAAGGAACCATTTTGGAAAATGAACAACGTATTTTTGGCACCGTTGCCAGGGAACTTAATTTATTAGAAGAGTTCAGTTCAGTTTTACGACATTGCTTTATATTTTTCTCTTTGATTTATTGATTCTTTTTGTTTATATTTTAGTTACTGCACATTTTATTGTTCTTTTGAACTAGATAATTGTTGTTTTTTTCTCTTGTATGCAAAGAAGATCTACTGCAGGTGATTTGATCCCCATCAATTTGGAGATTAACACTACTTGCAGGAGGCGCAACGCAAAGAGAATTAGAAATTTTTTGCAAGACTTAGAAGTAGTAGCAACTCCAGAAGAAGAACCTTGATCTTCCGAGGCATCTTCTAGCTTTCCTATTCTAGGGCAATCTCATACAGATTTAATTGAAGAAGTTATCATGGCTGAAGAGCCAAAGAGAGTGATCCTAGAAGATTACTCAAGTTCAAGTGTGCCGCAATTTTTCACCAGCATTGCATAACCAGAGGTTTAGGCATAAACAATCTCCTTCTTTGATACAACTGATTCAAAATAATTTGTTTCATGGTCTACCAAATGAAGACCCATACACACACCTAGCCACTTACATTGAAATATGCAATACTATTCGATTTGCTGGTGTGCCTGAAGATGCAATTCAATTGAGCTTATTTTCATTCTCATTGTCCGGAGAAGCTAAAAGGTGGCTTCATTTGTTTAAAGGCAACAATCTTAAGACTTGGGATGAAGTGGTTGAGAAATTTTTGAAGAAGTATTTCCTAGAGTCTAAGACTGAAGAAGGAAAAGCAGTCATATCATCTTTTTACCAATTTCCAAATGAATCCCTGAGTGAGGCCTTAGAAAGATTCCATGGTTTATTGAGAAAGACACCCACTCACGGATTTTCAGAACCGATTCAGCTCAACATTTTTATTAATGGGTTAAGGCCACAGTCCAAGTAGCTATTAGATGCTTCTGCTGGGGGAAAGATAAAGTTGAAAACCCCTGAAGAAGCCATGGATCTTATTGAAAATATGTTTGCAAGTGACATTGCTATTCTCATAGATAGAGCCCACATACCAACAAAGAGAAGCCTTCTAGAACTTACATCACAAGATGCGTTGTTGGCACAGAACAAGTTGTTGTCCAAGCAATTGGAAGCATTGACTGAAACACTAAGTAAGTTGCCAACTCAAATACATTTTGTGCAATCTTTACCATCTACTGTTTTGCAGGTTGCAAGGTGTGCCATCTGTGGTGGAGCTCATAATTCTGGCTGTTGTATCCCCAATGAAGAACTAGCTCATGAAGTCAATTATATGGGGAGACAGCCAAGACAAAATTTCAATGTAGGTGGATATTCTGGATTTTAGCATGGCCAACCATATAATTCACAACAGGAATAGTGGAGGAATCACCCTGGAAACCTGTTCAACAAAGACTAGGGTGGTCCATATACAAGGCCACAACAGTAAGGCCCTAGTCTCTATGATCAAACAACGAAGCTGGAAGAGACTCTAGCTCAATTTATGCAGGTATCTATGTCAAAGCATAGGAGCACAGTGTTCGCCATAAAGAATTTGGAAGTCCAAGTAGGCCAGCTCGCAAAGGAATTGGCGGATAGGCCGTCAAGTAGCTTTAGTGCTAACACTGAGAAGAATCCAAAGGAAGAATGTAAAGCTATAATGACAAGGAGTAGAGTGGCAACTCAGGCTGATGAAGGTAGAGTGGAAGAGAAGATGGAGGGATATAAACAACAATCGGCAACTGAGCCGACACTGGAACTAGTTTCTGACTTTGTTGAACTTGAGGAAGTTGTGGAAGATGAACATGACCAATAGAAGAGAGAGACACCAATAAAAGATAGTCAAGAGGGAATAAAGATGAAGGAAGAACAAGAAAAAGAAAAACAAAAAGAAAAAGAAAAAGAAGAAAAAGAAAAAGAAAAAGAATCAGAAAAATGAAAAAGTAAACGAAAAGGTTGATGAGGAGAAAAAGAAGAGCAAGAGTGAGGTTTCAAGAGAGAAAAAGAGAGAGATTATTTTAGCTGAAGGCAAGGAAGTACCATATCCATTGGTACCTTCCAAGAAGGATAAAGAGCGACACTTAGCCAGATTTCTTGACATCTTCAAGAAGCTGGAGATCACTTTGCCTTTTGGAGAAGCTCTCGAACAGATGCCACTCTATGCCAAATTTTTAAAAGACATGCTAACAAAGAAGAATCGGTATATCCACAGAGACACAATAGTTGTGGAAGGTAACTGTAGTGCGTTCATTCAATGCATCATTCCCCCGAAGCATAAAGATCCCGAAAGTGTCACTATACTGTGTTCTATTGGTGAGGTTGCTGTGGGTAAAGCTCTCATAGAGTTGGGAGCTAGTACCAATTTAATGCCTCTATCCATGTGCCAACGACTTGGAGAGATAGAGATAATGCCCACACGCATGACCCTCCAGTTGGCTGATCGCTCCATCGCAAGACCATATGGAGTGATCGAAGACGTTTTGGTTAGGGTCAAACATTTGATCTTTCCAGCTGATTTCATAGTGATAGACATTAAAGAAGATGCTGACATTCCCCTAATTCTTGAAAGACCTTTTATGTCCACCGCAAGCTGTGTGGTAGACATAGGGAAGAGGAAACTACAAATGATCAAAGAAGACCAGCAAATCAGTTTCGATATGTTTTATGAAGAGAAAGCTTTGCCTGACCAAAATGTTTGTTTGAAGGTGAATGTGATGGAGGAAAAGAGACTAGAGAAGAAGGTTCTGGAAGTTGGAACCTTGTTGGAACCAGGATAACAGGATGATGCGTCAAGCTAGTGACGTTAAAAGAGCGCTTACTGGGAGGCAACCCAACTTTTCTTTCCCTTTATTCTTTTTCATTCTTATCTCTTGCATGTAGTTAAGATAATTGCTTGTGATTGTGATTAATTTTGCAGCTTGTTTAGTAGTGAACAAGGGGGTTTTTAAGCTCATGTGACGAGTGTTGGATCAAGTGGTCTCAGAATAATTAAGAAGGGGGGGTTGAATTAATTATTCCTAAACCTTTACTAATTAAAAATTTACTCTTCTAAGGCTTTTACTTATGTTGTTAAGAGAATAAGGAGTAGAAGAGAAACTTAACAGAAAGTAAAAGCGGAAATTTAATGCATAGCGGAAATTAAAAGAGTAGGGAAGAAGGAGACAACCACACGAGAGTTTTTATACTGGTTCGGCAACAACCCATGCCTACATCCAGTCCCCAAGCGACCTGCGGTCCTTGAGATTTCTTTCAACTTGTAAAAATCCTTTTACAAGCAAAGATCCACAAGGGATGTACCTTCCCTTGTTCTCTTTGAACCTAGTGGATGTACCCTCCACTAGAACTGATCCACAAGAGATGTACCCTCTCTTGTTCTCAGTCAAACCCAAGTAGATGTACCCTCTACTTGTACCACAAAGGATGTACCCTCCAATGTGTTAAGACAAAGATCTCAGGCGGTTAAACCTTTGATACTTTGTGAATGGGGATACAAAACAATTCTCAGGCGGTTAGTCCTTTGAACAATTTTGTATAAGAGAATGAGAAGAATCAACAGAATTCTCAGACTGTATCGTTTTGAATTCTTTGACAAGGGAGAAGGGAGACACAAAAGAATTCAGGCGGTTAGTCCTTCGTTCTTTTGGAAAAGGGAGAAGAGAGACACAAAAAGAATTCAGGCAGTTAGTCCTTGGCGAATTCTTTTTGGCAAAGGGAGAAGGGAATGAAAAAGATTAATAGCACAAGGTTTCAAGGTTTAGAAAAACCAGAAAACTTTGGAAAGCTTTTGGCAAAAGGAAGAAGAAGAAGAAGTTCAAAGAGACTCAGAAATCAATGTGGAAAACTTGCTTGTGTAAATAATGAATTGGAAAAGATTGATTGATAGAATGAATATGAATGAAAATGCAAAACAAAGCCTTGCTTTTATAGACTCTTCATGTCTAGTCAAGAAGACCATTTAGAAGAGTTATAACTTTTAGAAAAACTTAAAACCAATTTGAAAAAGTCAAAAACCTTTTGAAGAGTTACATCTTTTGATTTATTCATAAAACAATCACTAGTAATCGATTACCAAATCAGTGTAATCGATTACACAAGGATTTTATGTGAAAGGATGTGACTCTTCACATTTGAATTTGAATTTCAACGTTCAAAGGCACTGGTAATCGATTACCAAAACATTGTAATCGATTACAACTTTTCGAAATTAATTGGAACGTTGTAAATTCAGTTTGAAAACTTTTTCAAATCCATTTTGCTACTGGTAATCGATTACAATAGTCTGGTAATCGATTACCAGAGAGTAAAAACTCTTTGGTAAACATGTTTTGAGAAAAATCCATGTGCTACCCATTTTTTGAAAAAACCTTTTCATACTTATCTTGATTAAGCTTTCTCTTGATTCTTGAATAGCCTTTTCTTGATTCTTGAATCTTGAGTCTTGAATCTTGATTCTTGATTCTTGAATTCAACTTTCCTCTTGAATCTTGAAGTGTTCTTGATTCTATCTTGAACATCTTGAACTCATTCTTTGATTGACTTTTGAGCTTTTTGTCATCACCTTTGTCATCATCTTTTGTTATCATCTTTGTTATCATCAAAACATCTTTGAATCACTCTTGATTCATCATGAAGCTTTGCTTCTACAACGAGATGGACATAAAAGACTAAGAAAAAAATTATTTTCAGTTGTCCATCTGCTAAGCGCAACCCTTGCGCTAAGCGCCATGTCTTAACGCGCTAAGCCTGAGCTTGCTCGTGCTAAGCGCTTAGACCCTTGACTAGTTGGCTAAATACTTCAGCTAAGCGCACATCACTGCGCTAAGCCCAACATCTTCACTGGAAGTAAACTTCAAGTAGTGGGCTTAGCGGAGATAATGTGCTAAGCGCCACTTCTTCTCTGGAAAAATTTATTGTAGCAGCGATAAGCACTCTGTCCTGAGCTAAGCCCTAGATCCATTCTGGAATTGAGCTTTCATAGTTGGGCTTAGCCACCGGATGCGCTAAGCGCCAATCCCTTACTATTTTTGAATGCTTGGAAATGCGCTTAGCGCGCTTGTTCCACTAAGCCTGAACTACTCTCTGTAAGTTGAAAGCCTTACATCGCAGGCTAAGCGCATATCGCAGAAATTTTATGTTGCAGAAAGCGCTAAGCGCCACCTACTGCACTAAGCCCCAGATGCTCACTGGAATTTCAAACCTCAAGTTGGGCTTAGTGCTAGGTTAGGCTAAGTGTAGGGTTACTTAGAATCCAAATGTTTCATTGACGCGCTAAGCTCAGTTGTGCGCTAAGCGCGCCATATGAATTTCAGTTTTTAAAACCAATGGCTGAGGCACTTTGGGTGCTACCTTTACACCAAAGCCTCTACCCTTTGCTAACCCTGAGCTTTTGTGCCTTCTACTGTGTGCTGAAACTTACTTGTCTGCATTGTTCTTGCTTCATTCTACATTGCAATCATCATCCAAGTAAATGAGTACATTTTCAATTTCCTTTTCTTCTTTCAAACCATAGGGTAGATGATTTCGTGCTTTCTTAGTTAGTAGTGTGTTAAGTTAGGTTTTTTAGTTTAAGGGTTAGTCATTTTAGGATTTTAGGTAACTTAGAAGCCCATTAGGGGCAATGTGGCTGAAAGGGGCCAAGACCCCTTCATTCTGCTGAGAATCGCGATGAACGCGCTAAGCACATCTGCTGTGCTTAGCCTGTTCATCGCATATGAGAAAATTTTTGGATTTCCAGGTGATCGGGCTAAGTGCGTTCATCCCTGCTGATAAACGAAAGTGATGAACTCGCTAAGTGCGTTTGTGCGCTAAGCAGGACTAATGTTTCAGACATTAGGATTTTTAAATTTTTTCTCAATGCTAAGCCTGACCTGTCAGGCTAAGTGCCAATATGCTTCTGTTTGTCAGTCCTTTGAATAAGGCTAAGCACAGCTACTTCGCTAAGCCCTTGTTGTGTATCAAGGAGGTTGAGCTAAGCGTGCCATGCTGCGCTAAGCTCAACTCTCTCACTGTTTTTGATGTTGCCATTGTGAAAGAGTTTTATGCTAACCTCTATGATCCCGAGGATAAATCACTTAAGCAGGTGAGGGTGAGAGGCCATTTGGTGAAGTTTGATGCAGACACTCTGAACACTTTCTTGAAGACCCCTGTGATAATTGAGGAGGGGGAAGAGCTGCCTTCCTATTCTAGATTTGCACTCTTGAGGCCTGATTCTCAAGAGTGGGCTGCTAAGCTCTGCATCCCAGGGAGGGGATTTGAGCTTAATGCTGATGGTCAGCCTCTGAAGATCCTCAGGAAGAACATGACCACACTCGCTCAGACTTGGAGTGTTCTATCTTACTCCAACTTGGTCCCTACCTCCCATACTTCTGACATCATACTGGCGGGCCAAGTTGATTTATGGCATTATCATGAAGATGGACATGAATTTGGGCTACCTCATCTCCCACCAGATTTCTATCATTGCCCAACATGACTCCTCTAGGCTTGGATTTCTAGCCTTAATCACAACTTTGTGTAAAGCTAGAGGAACCACATCAGATTCAAGATCTTTGGAGAGCCTTAGCCCTGCCATTAACTTGGCATATATAAAGAAGAACTGTTGGAATCTAGATGATCCAACAGTGACATTCAGAAGGCCAAGGAAGGACAATGGTAAGAGATCTGAGGCTCCCCCTACTTCAACAGCATCAGATACTTCTTCTCCTTCTTCATCTACTTTACCAGATCCTTCAGCACCATCCACATTGACTCCACATTTTCCACAGTTACCAGCTTCAGCTCCCACTCCCTTAGCTCCAGTTCCTGCTCCAACTCCTCCTACAGGATCATCTTCATTCACCTTTGAGACATTATTTGTTATGCTGTAGGGCCTGCACAAAGGCCAGATCATCATCATCCAGAGGTTGTAGAGCTCTAGCCAGCAGCCAGCTATGAGTGTGGAGGAGATCCTTGCACAGGTGGTGATGCAATCCTACCCCCCAAGGGTGTTGGATAGAAGACTCCAAGAAGATTAGGCTAGAGCTGCTAAAGAAGGCCCTGGGGTTCTCATGAACCTAAGGGTAGATTTTTTTAGCCCATGGGCCAAGGTTGGGTCCACTCTTCTTTGTAAATAGTTGAATAGGTTTTTCCTTCTTTTTGGGCTTGTATTTTGGCCATTCTAGTAATATAGGGTTTTAGCCTTGTATTTCAGGGCATTTTGAGTAGTCTTTGTAGTAGGGACTTTTTTTGTATTTTCATGTATTTTGGCATGGGGGTGAGCTTAACTATTATAGGGGGTGTGTAGCTAAGCTCTAGCTTCTCATCTCAAGGATGTTAGCTTAGCTATTAGAGAGGTGTGTGTAGCTAAGCTCTAGCTTCTCTAGGAATCTTCTCAAGGAATCTTCTCAAGGAGGTGAGCTTAGTTATTAGAGGGGTGTGTGTAGTAAGCTCTAGCTTCTCAAAGAAGCTTCTCATGGAAGTTTCTCAAGAAAACTTCTCAAGGAAGTTTCTCAAGGAAGCTACCTAGGCTATAAATAGAAGCATGTGTAACACTTGTTGTAACTTTGATGAATGAGAGTCTTGTGAGACACAACTCAAAGTTCAACTTTTCTCCCCCTTTTCCTCCTTCAATTTCGTGCTCCACCCTCTCTCTTTCTCTCTCTCTTTCTTTTCCTCCATTGAAGCATCCTCTCCAAGCTTCTTATCCAAGGCACATTCTTGGTGGTGAAGCTCCTTCTTCCATGGCTTATTCCCTAGTGGATGGCGCCTCCTCTCACCTCTTCTCCTTTGTCTTCTGCTGCATCTCCATGGTGGAAAATAACCATTGAAGGACCTCATTGATGCTCAAAGATCCAGCCTCCACAGAAGCTCCACAAGCAAGCTTCCATTAGGTGGCTTAGCCAGGAGTCAACCTTCTCCTTCTAGAGGGGGTGAGGCCTCCGCAGCCCAAGAGCCTATGCCAGATGCAGAGGATGAGTCTGTTCCTCCTGAGCCATTTATCTTTGAGACTGATCCAGTCGCTCAGGAGGAAGCAGCAACTCAGGAGCCTACTTCTCCAGTTCCTATCTCTCCAGCACCCATTTCTGAGGACACCATGCCATCACCACCAGCCATGGAGCAAGAGCAGTCCATTCTTCAGGATGTACCAGTTGCTCCAATGCTGGATTTAAATGAAGATCAGCCACAGGATGAGTAGGATGTTTAAATTCTATTTTGTTTTAATTTTTGCAAATTTTGAACAATTTAGTTATTAGTTATTTAGTTGCTTTAAATTTCAGTCATTTAAATTCCAATTATTTTAGTGTTGATTGCTTGTACAAAAAGCTTGTTTGAACAGTGAAATGATTGAATCATGTTTCAGTGGTTTGTTTGATATGAAATGAGTGTTTGTGAATGACTTGAATGAGAAAATGTATGAATTGAGTGGACTGGAATGATTAGATGTTTGTTTTGATCAAGCTTGTAGCCATTAGAAAAAAAAAGAACATGTGATTAGAAGTATGACTGAAAATGTTAGTTAGTTTGTCAAATTGATTGTGAAGGAATGCATTGACCGTATCCTGGTGAGAGTGTGATCCTTAAATTTTGAGAGAAACGACTATCATTTAGTACTGATTTTTGCATAAATCTCTGAAGTATGGATTGAATGCAAGAATTGAGGATGATGAAGGCCATGTTTGATTGTGATAGCCACTTAGCCAAAAAGCTGACCACGTGCTTGAATGATTTATCTCTTGCACCCAGTTTGAGCTAAATGAATTATTGATTGATTGAACCTTGAGCCTATACAGTGTTATCTCTTGATACCTTTTCTTAGGTTGTAGGAGAGCATCATCCATAAAAATCTTGGTTAAAAACAAATTTGTCGTAAATTTGGGGGAGTTATATGTTAAAGCAATTTTGTCCCAGATTTGGGGGAGACATTGGGTAAAGAAATAAAATGGTCAAAACAGAGTAGCATATACACACTGTTTTCTGTATAAAAAAAACTATAAATATGAATAAAAATGTATAAAAGTGTGTGTGCTACAAATCAATGAAATGAAGCTAAGTGCCTAAAAAGAGGCAAGTATTGGGGTGGGAATGAGTGAAAAGTAAAGGTTTATCTATGGATGAATGTTCTCCTAGAATCTAAGCTTTTGAATCCTAGGAAAACCATGATTTGTTGGCAGCCCAACCTCATTACAAGCCTAGAAAGTCCTTCGGATTCATTTTGTGTGTTAGTTATTTATAATGGAATGAGCCTAAAGACTTGAGCTTGAGTGAAACAAGGACTATGAGGCTTGGTTGATGATTCTTTCCTTGATATCTACCATTCTCACTAGCTTATTTCAGTTGTGACTTTAATGCATATGTTCCTGTCTTTGAAAAGTTGCATGTTTGTGAAAAGCAATTGATTGAAGTATTCCATGATATTCACTTCATAGGATTGAATTTCTCTGTGAAACAAACACTATTTGGATTGACCCAACGCTTTTTACCTATTGCTGTCAACTTTTACTTACTTGCATTTACTGTTTTTACCATAGAAGTAGTTTATTTTTGTTTTTAACCATCGTTTATCAATGTTGTTCCAACAATGCCTTACTTTTGAATAAAAATCTATCTAATAAGCAAGTTCCCTGAGTTCAATACTTAGATCACTCCGTTTTAATTTTAAATACTTGACGACCCGGTGCGCTTTCTGGCGTTTCATTTCCCTTGAATAGAATTGTTGAAAATTGGAGAAAAAGGAACCATTTGGGAAAATGAACAAAGTATTTATGAACAATTATGTTTACCATCTTCTTGGTCGAATCTTGAAGACTCGGTATAAATAGAAACAAAATGGTTGATCTCTGATGATAAAGACCCACCACAAAACAGATGCAGAATTGATTTAAATCAAAACTCTACTACTAATTTTTTGGGTTTAAGATTGAGAAAAACGAATTTAGATTAGGGAAGAAGAAAAAGGGTATTGCTCTTATTGAAGATCAAAACAATGACATTAGGAAGTGTGGGTTTGGCACTTTTGTCGTGCTTAACCCTTATAACTAACTCCCTTATATAAAAGTGTAACAAACTGAAACAAAAATAATATGAAATGGTTACAAACAAAACTTGTTAATTGAACCATCTATCAACTAACTAAATAGAATGAACGATACATTGTTAGGCGTCATTGGATGCTCAGTTGGACAGAAAGGTAGATTGCAGCATAAGGACTAGATTGGATGATATAGATATTGTCGTCCAATCTCTGATTATGCATTTATATGATTATGATAGAAGTAATAACAGATATCATGCAATATAGTTTAATCACCAGTATTATGATCTACATCCACTTCCCAGCTAATGAGAATCATAGGTTAGAACAAATACACTCAAGCACCTGAAGAGATCCTTTGCCAATTCCAAGTGAGTCTATTACAAGAGTGATGGTCACTCACATTAAGGAGGTATTAAATAGATTTGTTCAAGACATATAGCTGAAACAAAATTTTGTCCAATTTGAATCCAAGCTTGATCATGTTTTTACACTTAGGGCCAAATATGGAGTTGTAGAAGGAGTTTTGAGCCAAAACCATTGAAATTAAGAAGCTTAGACTATCAATTACGTTGTGTGTTAAGTCTTACAAGTATAGGTTGAACACCCTGAAATTTACTTCTTAATTTATTTTCCTCCACATGTAAAATTATATTGTTAAGGACTAAACAGTGGACATTTTTGCACTGTGTAATTTTATTATATGCTTATGTGATTTAGTTTATTCTTTGTAAAATATTAATTGTATAATTTTCATGTTAGTCATATTTATTTTAGTGTCATAATTTATTTATTTAGTTGACAAAAATTTGGAAACTGCCAAAACAAAATTTCCATTTGTAGCAAAATTGCAACACACATTGAACGATAAGGTAATTAAACTCTGTGTAAGAGTGATCTCTATGTGAGGTTTACTATGGGTACATGTGTTCCTAGGAAGATTAGTGCAATACCTTGGCAATTAAGATAAGATTTACTAGTTTTGGTAAAAAGCAAAAATACTCATTTTAGGCAACTCTTATCCCTTCCATTTTTGGTAGTTTTGCTTGCAAAAATACCCATTTGTGGCATGAAGTGGCATGTTGAAATTAATAAAAAAAATCAAATAACCATAATTAGTAAGAAAAAATTAACAAATACCATAAGCATGCACAAACATCCATTAGTCCAACATACACTAAACAAGTCGTCATCCATCCATAAAGAGCTTAAGTATGATGCATGCACCTAACCTCAACTCTCAAATGCAATGTGGTACCATTCATCAAGGAAAGAGCTTAAGTGTGTCCACATGACAATCTCACTTAGGAAAACTAGGCAGTAAGTGTCGAGGTCACCTTGTCGTGCACAAGCAACGCACCCCCCATGGTGATCAGTCTGAGTCTCAAG